>NC_056744.1:535474895-535529895 GCF_019279795.1 Protopterus annectens
GACTAAGCAGGAATTATTCTCTAAAATTCTGCAATTATGCACACAGCTGCATAGCAAAATGGATGCAATGTGGGCAGACTAGTTTAACTATGGAGAAGTCTAAACTTTAAACTTTAGGTTGGACAAGGTATTAGAGTATAAGAGATGCAGTGGATATATTGGGTTTAGAAAATATGGTAAGAGAAGGAAGTGTACTCAAGAGGGAATATCTTAATGAGTTTGATTTTGTGTTTTGCAGTAATAATCTGAATGAGGGCCAGGGTGAAACTGTTTAACTTTCAGTCTGATTCTAAGCACTATAGCACCTAAAAGCACAATTTAACAGGTTTACGAACAGTGCTTAGAAATTTTTTTTTAAGTATATATGTGGGCTTATATCATAAGAAGGTGAAAAGATTTTTATATAATTTTTCAGAAGACTTTACAGGGAAGAAAGAACTCCATGCATCAGGGCTCAGATGGTAGTTGGAATTTAAAAAAGTGGCAAAGAAATATAAATAACAATAGTAGAAAGAAAATGAGCTTATGGGTGAATCTTCTGAATACTGATTGCATAGTTAAACATAGTACTATCCTGATAAAAAAGTAGTATTCTAATTAGAAATGAACACAGCTAAGATTTAAATATGGTACAAATAGTATTTTTTTAAAAAGAACACATCTGATATTTAAGTAAAATACCTTTTTCTCACTGTTGACTTCTGTCAAAAGTAGAAGAGGAAAGGAAATGAGTGTGTGCCACATATTTTGTAAGTATAGCATGTTTGGGATAAATTTAAAATGTAAAAGGTTGTTTATAGATGGATCTCATAAAATGTAGTGGAATGAATAAATAAAGTGAGGAAATAGAATTTACAATGAAGAGAAGAAGAGAAATTGGTAGGGATACAAATAGACATCTTGGAAAATATTTTATAACACAGATGAGAGCTGTTAGACAAAAGCATACATTGTAATAAAAAGATACTTTTCCAGATGGAGTTCAACTAATTGGAAGTGTTTTTTCTTTCTCTCTCTCTCTCTTTCTTATCAACAAATGTAATGCTCAGTTGCTGCTTTAAATCCTTTTTGTTCAGTCTCATTGGTATATACTGCATGACTCTATTTCATGCAGTGCCAGTAATTTATTGCATTGGCTTTACTTTTATTTTAATAACTTTTCTGTCACTTTATTTGTACGCA
Source organism: Protopterus annectens (assembly GCF_019279795.1). NCBI lineage: Eukaryota > Metazoa > Chordata > Ceratodontiformes > Protopteridae > Protopterus > Protopterus annectens. The sequence continues at coordinate 535,476,078 of NC_056744.1, forward strand.
GGCAGTGATATAAGATGCTCATTTCCATAGAAACTAAGACTTCTAAAGCTCAGTCATCTCTGTCAATCAATCCTGAAAAGGTTGTGAAGCCAATATGGCTTAAATTAGAAGAAATTGCCTCTCAAGCAGATAGTAAAAAATCCTAGCTACTGTAGTAGAAATGTGCACACCTATGGAAACAGATGTGAGAGAAAATGTTCTGTGAGCTACAACATCAGGTAGATGAGGTAAATTCTGAACTAACAGGGCTTACAAATATATGGAAAACTTGACAGTGAAAGTTAAAGACAGAAAATCTAAAACTGACAAATTAAATGAAGAAACTATTAAATAGAATAATAAAACAGATTATCTTAAAACCATAACTGGAAGGCTTCTGCCTGGTAGCAGATACCCTAAGAAGTAATATGTGACAAACTTTTGCCTTTTGTAAAAATTATTCTGAGTTTGTTATATTTGCCAAAATAATTTAAAGGTTTATCTGAAAGAATTCACAGAATGGGAATTCAGAATGAAAGAATGTGTCCATACAAGAGATCAGGCTGCTATAGTCATATCAAATGAAGGAATGGTCAGTAAACTTAAGCAAGAAAAACAGAGTAATTAGAAGAATGTTACAATTAAACTGTTAGCTGACATCTGTAAAGAAATTATTTAGACAAGATATCAGTGTTATCCTTATAATTGGCACATGTACACATGGAATATTGACTTCATTTGTATATGCTACTGTCTTAACTGGGACTTGGTCAGGTCAGAGATTGATGCTAAAGACTTTATAAGGAAGGCACTACCTTCAAAGTGGAAGTGGTTAATAGAAAGAAGAAGCTAAGATGGCAGATGCTGAAATTAAAGTGATTTAGTACGTGGAAACCAAAGATTCATAGAGAAAACTCTACAGTCAGCATAGTGGGAAAAGGAGAATGCAGTACAATAAACTAATCAAAATCCATAATGAAAAAACTATCCCTGTCCAGAACTAAGAACTTAAAAATGATCTCTTGCTACAAGTAGTAAAACCCAAGTCATTAATAGGGATAATTAGATTGCCAGCTCTAAGACAAAGACTGTTGAGATGGTAAAGCAGAGCTACAAATTCAGTAAAAAAAGTCATTCTCCAGGCATCAGTAATAAAGTTCATAGTACAATTATTTTTTAAAAGACTTAGAGGATTTTGTTGAATATTTTTGGACAGCAGATGGCTTGCCAAAATTTGGCACTTCTTATGAGAAAAGAAGGAAAAGAAATAACATAAAGAAAACAAAAGGAAAAATAAATACTCTGAATTTCCTTGAAATAACTTAATTTTTTATACAATGATAAGAAGTTTTCACCTCATACATAAATGAAATATATATCTCTGTGATTGCTTTTGAACAAAAGATAATTGGTGTATTTCATAAAGGTTACCGTGAGGTGTACAGGATGTGGACACTTTGCACAAACTTTTTGGAAATCAGAGAGAGCTATAACGTGGTGCTGTATGGTGCTTCTGAATGAAGACATGCAGTTCTGTGTAGGGCTGGCTCCACTGCCATGCTGCATGCTAATGAGGCAGTCTAGGGGAGGGGAATATACTAATTACCCATAGGGGATCACCCCCATAATTGCCCCCAGGAAAGCATGCATGCAGCAATTGATTCATAGTATTACTTGGATATGTAGATCAGCATGGCCACTCCTACTACATCATGGTAGTGAGAACTGACAAAAGCCTGTGCTCATCCATCCCAGTAGAGATAAATGCTGGGAAGTTTAGTGGTAGGTTTAGGAGGTGTGTGAATTGATAAGAGTTTGAGTGTGATTGGGTGAGTAGGTGTGTATATGTGGGTGGGTTAGAGTGGCTGTCATATATTCATACACCCCCAGACTAATGAGCAGAATCAACAACAAGAAGGGACCACTAGCCACCAGGGATTACTCATCAAAAGGGATGGGAGGAACACTGGCTACCAGGGATGACATGAAAAGATCTGGGCATTAGTGACAATCAAACCAGTATGGAGATGGTGTGTGTGTGTGTGTGTGTGTGTGTGTGTGTGTGTGTGTGTGTGTGTGTGTTGGGGGGGGGGTGACACCAGGAAATTCTCTTCATGCTTTAAAGCACTAAAACCAATGTGAGGATTGGAGGTCGGGGGAACACCAGACACCAGAGATATTATTCTTTTACCCTAATGGTACTTATAACAGTATGAAGATAAGGAGGGTGGGGGCAACACTAGACGCCAGGAGTATAACTCTTGTGCCCTAGCAGCACTTAAAATAATACAGGGGTCGGGGTGAGTAAACACTAGTCACCATGGATAGTACTATGGTGTCATAACAGCACTTCAAACAGTATGGGGATCAGGGTTGAGGAGATCACTAGATCACTAGACATCAAGGATTACTGCAAAGGCATGTGGCTTAATGAGACTTAAAACAGTATGGGATCAGAGGTTGGGAGGATCCACTAGACACAAAAGACCTAGAGATATGACATGGGACTGTAACCTCCTGTGATAGCCTAGGGCTGCAACATGAGGCATCTGGAATATGCAGCCAATTCAAGGACAGGAATGAGGACTGTGATGTGTGTGTGGATTTGAGTATATACTTGTGTGTGTAGGAGAGTGAGGGAAGGAATGGTTGTGCATATACAATGTGACTGCTGCAGTTACCTACCATGGGAAGTGCTGACCTGAACATCATGGTAGGTAGCATAATTCAGAGACATGCAAGTTAACACATAATGAGGACCTTCTTCATTGTGGCTAATTTGTTTATGAATCACAAAGTACTGCATCATAAATGTTGGGCTCATGTGCGGGAAGTTAATGAATCACCAAGAATTATTTTTCAGCAACAACGAAAGCCAAAGGATCCACCATGGCAGAGTATGAGTAAAACCTTTAATAACCAGGATAAGCACTTTTGAGTAATCCAACTCTGTTTCAAAAACAAGTACAAAATATAATAAAACATAACCTATTTAAAAACCACACTCAACCAATAAAATTGCAATACAGCAAACATCTCCAGAAGGACCAATCAATTCAGATTCCAGGGTCTACACCCTCTAAGAACAGGTTTTAGTGGTAGAACACTATTAAGCCCTAGCACTCCATCAGCCTGCAGATTTGCAATCCAGTTACCTTCAATCTGTTCTGTTTTGAGGGAAATATCACCCCCTCTTCTGGTTAAAGTTCATAACTGCAGGACCATAAATTTAAAAGTATGTTCCAAATTTTTCTTAACATGCTGTGCCAGGGCATTATGCTCACCACCAGTCCTTATGTCTCTGCAATGCTGTAATACCCTCTCCTTCAACATTCTATTGGTTTTGCCAACATAAAAAGAGTCACAATCCTGGCACTTCATTAAATAAACCAGGTTGTTTGTTTGTATGAATTATTTTTCCATCAGAAAAATACTCTAGATGAGATGATTTTTTTCATGTCCTGCACCATTAAGAAACTGGGGAGGGGAGTGCTTGTATTTGGGTCTATATCACTTCGTTGAAAGCTTAATTATGCGAACGCCTATTCATCTAACACTAATCATCAAACACCCTTTCATCGCACATTTACATCATTGAATCTTTTTCCTAGGGAATGTAACTACTTGACCACCACAGCAATCATAAACAACACATTATTTTAAACTCACCCCCACACCCTACTAATTATAGAAACCAAATCCGAGATTGTACAACATTGGAGAAAAAGGCAAATTTGGAATGATGGCCAACTAACTCCCTTTCCTAGGAAAAAGTTTCGCTGAAGTGTGAAAGCTGACTCCAAGTCAGACTGCCGACCAGTCACGAGTGGAGTCCCACAGGGTTCGAACCTGGGTCCTTTCCTGTTTGGTATCTACTTCTCTGAAGTCCAGGCCAACATGAAGGGACTCTGGCTGACAAAGTTCGCAGACGATTGCAAGTCAGGAGCTATTATTAACTCCCCAGGTGATGTTGACATCCTACAGAATGTTCTCACTGAGACCAACAACTGGTGTCAGAACCATAGCCTTAAGCTCAGTGCCAAAAAATGTGTCTTCATCCCCTTTGGAAAAAACAGGTTCCCATGAATTACCACATTGATGGTAGTCCACTGAACACAGAAGGCATTATAAGAGATCTGGGAACAAAAGTTGACAGCTATCTCTCTTTTGAACACCACATTGCCACTGTCCTTCTATGTGGCACATGTCATTAATAAGGGTTTTGCATCCAGGAAGAAAGAAGTCATTGTTTCCCTCTACTCTTCTCTCATTAGGCCAGTCATTGATTACAATGCCCCATTTGGCATGTACCTCACTAAACACATGCAACAACTGGAGAGACCACAAAAGTACTTCACAAAGAGGATTCTAAGCCTTAAACATTTGTCCTATATGGACAGACTCAAAAAACTCCAACTATTCTCGGTCTCATTTTGTCTACTTAGAGGCAATCTCTGCTTGACTTACAAAGCCATGCCTGATCCAGCTCTGTTAGAAATGCTACATCTAAAGAAATAACAATCCCTCCACACCACATGCTCCAGAGACCTCTACCTCATTGCCACAATCAACAGAACATGCTGGAGGGACAGGTTCATAACTCAGAGACCGCCCATTCTATGGAACAGACATCCTATACATGTCAAACAGAGCACCTCACTGGCCCTCTTCAAGAGAAATCTTGATGAGTGGATGGGAAATAGAAAATTCACCCCAGGGATCATTCCAGTGGCTTTACACGACAGAGGCACTGGGAACTAAGGTTGGGTGGCATGATGCCAGGTTAATCCTATGGGCTAGACTTGTAAAGGCTCCAGGACCATTAGCCCAGTACACATCTATGAACCTATGAAAACATTTAATGAAAGGGTGTTTGACAATTTGGGTTCGATGAATAGGCATTTGCGGAATTAAGCTTTCGACGAAGTGATAAGAACCCCTTGTATTTATCTAACTTGTATTTATCTAACATGTAATTTAATTGTGTTTCATCAGTCTGTTTTAACTTGATTTAAAGTCTCATATTAAAGATTACTTATCTAATTACCCAAATCTTATGGATGTTTCTACTGAAAATAATACATGAATTTAAATGAGTTTATGGTTACGTAATCAGCTGCTTAAGAGTTTGTTAATTGCGTTGTCTGCTTATTTATTTAATAAGATGACCAGTTTCTTCATTCATAAAATAATCATTAATATTGTAAGTCAGCTAGCCAGCAGCTCAAGCCTTTGTTGTAATGAGATTTGAAGTTCATTTTAGCCAAATTGTAACTCATTCAAGCCTAAAATTACTTTTTTGTATTCTTTCAGTTAACGTCCATAGCTCCTTATGGTGTCCAGATATTTTTATGTCCGCCTTCCTTAACAAAGTGAGTCACCAATTAATAATAGGCGGTACAGTTGGCAAATTCTCAAATGTTCTGCAGTGAAGAAATTAACCACAGATTTCCTTTTATTATTCATATTTTCATATTTGCATTTATATTTTCATTACTGATAGACTACATGTTATTGAAGGACACAGAATTGAAATGTCCCAGTGGAAGAAAGAAAAGTACATTGTGAATGTGCAATTACAATACCCTATATTGCATATATTTATAGTTATTAGCTAATAATTATGAAAATATTAAATATCCCATATTTAGTTAATATTTTTAAAAGTGTGTGACAAACTATTACATGACATCAGACAAAACATTAGATGATGTATAAGAAAACTGGGACTGATAGTTGCACTTGACTTAATACATCCTGTGAGGTATGCATGGTTATTTGTATTGTTAATTATATGAATAATCATAATTATTCATATTTCTGTAAATATCCTAATGAGCATGTGCATAGAAAGGCACGTTTTGCTGTTATGTGAAAGCTTATATCTGGCAAACTTATGTATGTTGACAAAATGCTTCCACGTTGTATATTTTCCAAGATATGGAATCAATTCAAATCTCTTCTCCATTCTCACCTCTCCCAAAACTGGAAATGTAATTGTATACTTCCTACCTAGATCCTATTACATCCCAATTTCAATAGTCCCCCTCCCGTCCCTCTTCTTCCAACACTTTTCTCAACTCCCCACCCTCTACTTCTTTATCTCCTTTCCCCCTGTTTAACTCTATCTAAATTCCTTTTATATCCTCACCTCACCACTTCCTATATGCCTATTCTTACAACTGTATCTTTCACCATTTCCATAAGATGGATCTTTCACCTCTAACATAAACTGACTTTGTCTAACTGTTCTTTTTTATCCTCCTCCTGGCATCTCTTCTCCTTTAAATTCTTTGCACCTCCCTTTTTCTACACTTCTCCTTGATTTACTTCCTGTGCATTTTATATCCATGTATATATATATTTTTCTATGCTAACAATTCAATTGCATAAAAATGTTATTTTTACTTGTTTGTAAATTGTTAAGTGTGCAATGTTTTAGGACTACAGAGCTTTAAGTGTGCAATGTGTTTGTAATATGGAGCTTTTCTCCCCGGGCCTCCACTGAAAACGGGCTTTCGGGCCCAGTGGACTTCCCCGGTTATCAAACTGGAAATAAATAAATAAATAAATAATAAATAAATAAACATGACAATTTGATTGTGAAACATTAGAGAAAAACATAATTCTGGGTGGGTCTATATTACAACGTCGAACTTGTAGAAGTTCGAACATTGTAATATCAAACTCAAAATCTGAAATATGAAAATAGCAAAGCCACGGCACACTGATTTTTTTCCCTGGGAAAAAAATCAGTGGGCCGTTTTTGGGGCTTTGCTATTTCCTCCACTGTGGTGCGATCTCAGAGTTGGTATATTTAAATAGGGGGTGCGTGTGGGGCACAGTTTAAAGTGTACGTTTTTTTTTTTTTGTCACAGAGCAGCGATTTCTTTTCCCTGGGAAAAAAATCACTGTTCTGTGTTTTTGTTATTATTGGGTTTTGAACTGTACGGTTCAATATTACAATGGTCAAACTTCTGTGAGTTTGACATTGTAATATAGACCCTTCTGGGTTTGTATGTGTAATAATTTATTATACCATTGATATAAAGACTCTATAATGATTTTAATCAATGCATTTAACACTTTTTACTGATATTTCTGTTTGAACCATTGTGATAGCTTTTATTGTTTATAAAATATTTACATTTCTTTGTATTAAGCTTTTTAAGTTGATTTCCCAGACAATGCTTTGCTGATAAGGGATATACCTTATTTTGTAGGGAGTAACAAATGGTGAACTGCAGTTTTAGAGTTATGCGATTTAGTAAGCCAGCTCTTCTTAAAGGGATAACATATTCTTTATCTTTCAAGTATTTTATATAACTATTCTTTATGTATGACTTATTCCTCTGGATTCTGCAAGCCTTGCACGGCATGCAGGATTAGTGCAGGAGCCCTAGCAGGCAATATGTCTGCCGTGCGATCCAGGAATAGCCTGCAGGGGTGTGCACGAGCACTCCTGCACTAATCCTGCACGGGCTCAGCCCATGTATGCAAACTACCCCATTTGCAGGAGAAATCCATGCAAATGAGGTAAATTTCTGTTCCAGGAAGCTGGAAACCTCAGCTGTTTAAGCGTAGGGCAGCGGTGTGCAAATGGGATCCGGGGGGGGGGGTAAGAAAATAAACCTAAAATAAGCATTCTAACTAAAATCACTATTCTGCCATTAAAGTCAAAGGCAGACAGGAAACAACATGGCCAGTGAGTAGTGGTTGCTAAGGGGGGAGGCTCAGTGTGAGACATGTAACTATGCATTAGCAGGCAATCCTATGTAAATGAGGGTAATGAAAGTGAGTCCCAGTTTACCCCAGCATGCTAGTCAGGTCCCAACAGTGTAAGAGTAGGAATAGCTTGGTACAAGCCTAGGACTTAGCTGATATCATGGAGGTGTGTGTCAGGCATACTGTAAGCGGATTGGAGCCCTGTGGCTTGGGTTTGCTCCTAGCTAAGCACAGCTAAGCAAGGGGGTGTGTCTAAGTCTGCCTAGCACTCTTTACATTGCCTAAGCGGGTGTGCTCACCACGCACCAGGTTTTAAAGAAAAAGAAAAAAGGTAAACCAGAAAATAGCAGCTCTGTGTACATTTGAGCACTGTGTTTGTGCAGCGACACCCCTGGGCTTAAACAGGAAGGCAATGGGAACGGAAAACAGCAGTAGGAAGTTAATCAAGGAGAACTAGCATAGCTGGCAGGTGAAATGTATCAGAATCAGCCAAATACACAGGCATCAGACCAGCCCATCCTAGAACACTACTATAAACTATGCAAACACCTTCCCCTCTGTTTTTTCCCATACTCTACACCACTGGTGTATACAAGCGGGGAACTTTTAACAAACAAAACTACAAAATGATAGGGGCTGCAGCAGGCAACATACAACAACACATGCAAGAGGCTGAGAGTGGTGTGGGTGTGAATGCTGACGATCAACTCACAGTGAGGAGACAGAGAAGAGTGTACAGACCCAGGGTAACCTACCAGTGGCTACATGAGCTGGAGATAGTGGAGCACTATAGGGTGGACATGGACCTACTACAGCAAATTGTTGAGCTGTGCTGGCCACGCCTGACACACCGAACTGACCAAGGGGTACCCATCCCAGTATGTGTAGGCCTAGGAATACTAGCCACAGGTACCTCCCAAAGCTCAACTGGGGATATCATGGGGATCTCACAGGCATCAGCATCCAGAGTATTTCACCAGTTCCTGGATGCCATGTCAGCACATGCCAGTGAGCAGGTATATTTCCTCAACACCTGTGAGGTGTTGGCCAGCAATATGCATCTCTTCCACCAAATAGCAGAATACCCTGAGGTAGTGGGTGCTATAGACTGCACGCACATATGCATCAAAGTACCATCCAGTGATCAGGGTAGGGCCTACATCAACAGCAGGGGCCTCCCTTCCATCAACTGCCAGGTCATGTGCGATGCCCAGGGCATTATAATGAATGTGTGTGCTGGCTGCCCTGGAAGCTATCATGATTCCCACATCTGGCATCTGATGCAGCTGTACCACAGATTTGCCAATGGGGACATCCCCTACGGTCACCTAGTGGGGTATGCTGGTTATGCACTGGAGCCGTGGCTGATGACCCCGTCAGAAATGCACACACACCTGAACAGGAATGCCATAATGAGGCACATGCACAGACCAGACTTATAATACAGAGTGTGTTTGGGATGCTGAAGTCACAGTTTCAGTGCCTGGATACATCTGGTGGAGCCTTGCAGTACTCACCAGCTACATGTACCCAAATTGTTATGTTATGTGCCATGCTGCACAATTTGATCCTGTGGAAACAGCTGCAGCAGGAACAGCATGAGGCAGGGCCACACAGCCCCCACCAATGCCAAGGCCTGCATAGGGACAGAGTGACTTGGAGGAAGAACAAACTGAGCCTGCCCCAGTAGGCAGATGGAGGCATGCCCAGTATGCCCTGGCCTTGGCAAAGAGGCAATGCACAGGACATATACTGATACAGTAGGGACCCAGGGAATGACACCTCCCTCTGACTGGCACATACAGTAAAAAGGATGCCAAACTTGACACTACCTGTGCTCAACCATGTATAGGGAGCATACTATATGCATCTGACATAGGCAGCCCTTCAGCACCATCCTCAATCCTGGCACACACACAAGGTAAGTCAATCAACCTACCTATTGCCAAATGGAGTAGAATGTGTAGTTACCTGTATCTATGGTATGGATGTGAGCATGCAAGGGAATTGGGTGGCTGAATGTTATGGCAGCACATAGTAGACACCCATAATGGCACCATGACATCTGTAACACATACTGGAGTCGCCATAGTAGCCAGTACTGCACAGGGTGACAAAACCCACTGCAGGAAATGTGCTGGGCGATATGTGTGTCCATATGACTCACACATGCCAGTCAGGGAGGTTTACATACCCAACAACAGTCTCAGCCAGCAGGACAGGTGTAGGCAAACCCAAACAGAGCCTGTGCTATGGCCTCTAAATGATGCCTATGGGTAATCTCCCCCCAGGCTTACACAGACAGACTACAGCAGGTCAGGAAGTGGGATGTTAGTTCTGAAGGGTAGGAAGTCATACACTAATATGTAGGGCAACCAAAGCTAAGACTTGTAGTACACTGATATGCCTCTAGTCAGTATGATAGGTTAGAATACAGAATGAAATGGAGTACCTGACATACCAGTACAGTCATAGCAAATGTGCGCAAGTGCCAGGTGTGCCCCCCATCCTATGTAGACATGTAGAAACAGTGAGGTGTGCCCCTCCAATCATGTGTAGAAATGTAGAAACAGTCAGGTGTGTACCCCCACAACCTTATGTAGAAATGTGGTAACAGTCATGTGTGCCCCCCCCACTCCCATGTAGACATGTAGAAACAGTCAGGTGTGCCATTACCCCCAATCCAGCATAGAAATGTAGTAACAGTCAAGTGTGCCCCCCCAATCTGATGTAGAAATGTAGAAATGGTCAGGTGTGTCCCCCCACAATCCTATGTAGAAATGCAGTAACAGTCAGGTGTGCCCCCCACGCCTATGTAGACATGTGGAAACAGACAGGTCTGCCCCTTCCCCCCAATCCAGTGTAGAAATGTAGTAACATGTATGAGTAGGTATAATACGAGTGGAGCACATATGCCCAAGGTAGCAGGATAGGTTGTAGCATTTGCACAATATGCATGTCTGTGTGTGTTAGGATCGTATGTGTTTCATAATGTGTGACAGTGGTCAGTATGTTTGCATGTTGAAGTAAGACCTGGTGGCCATTGCCCACTACTGCTGATGACAGGGATAAGCCCTCACGACTGCAGTGCCAAAGACAATCCCCACCAGTATAACACATGCTAGGAGTAAGCCATTGTAAATGTATGGTGGTAATATGTGTCACCATCTGAAAGACTGACATGGCATGGCTGTTGGGCTAGATATACAAGCAGTACACAGAGGAAAGTACCCCAGACATACAATATATATTGTGTCACTGTGAAATGGAGACACCCTTGGATTTGTACATATAGGTATGTATCACAGTAACTGGACCTGTAGTAGGGGATACCGGTGATGTCTGCCTGAACACCTGCAGATCACAAAGGAGGTAGGACTGATGTATTGGGAATCAGCTGATGTACCTGCACATTCCAGTATAACTAGAATGCCCCATGCATATCTGTGTGTCAGATGCAAGTAGTGTCCATAGCACACATGCACCCAGGCATGCAAACACCACCCACAGGCACCTCTCTGGTAATATCCCTGCTGTGGGGAATGGGTACAGTAAGACCCCACCTGTATATGGCAATAGCGGAAGACTGCAGCATGCAGTGCAGGTGTCCCATGCAGGTGTGTCCCTAGCTGTAGGTAGCACCCTGCCAGCATCCTCACCACCTGATCAAGACTGATAGAAGGTATTGGCATGAACACCAATCACACCTACCCTGTTACCCCAGAGTAATATACTGTATTGTGGTCTGGGACTGTAGGACTGACAGAATGCAACGGCCTGCCACATCTGGCCTGCAGCAACACCTAATGCCTCACAGGTGTCTGCCAAAGGCCTGTGTCTCACACATACTGCCAATGCATGTTATGTCATGGACACCCAAATAACAACATACACTCCACATAAGCCATATGCAAGGCCATGTGGACAAACCACAGTAACATGTCCACCATACCCCACTGCATGAACTGTGGACCAACACTAACACACACCTGTGATGGGGTGATACCCTTAGGGAAAGTATCAGAGAATGTATGCATAATGTATGGAAGAGGTTAGAATAACAGAGGGGGGGTGTGGGAGCATGGGCAGCATGGAATGTGCAGGGTCTGACACCAAGCTGTGTGCACACACTATCCCTGGCTGCAAACACATAAATGGGTGGCTGCACACCTGCCCATACACCACAATAGGGTAAATGTCCTGACCCATGGCCCCTGCCTCTGACTAACCTGTGCAAATCTGTACAGCTGTGAGGCATTGCCATAGCAAGATAAGGCTATACTGTCATGTTGATGGACAGACAAGTATGGGATCCTCTGCCAGCACTGTACAAAGGTGCTGAACAGATACACAAACCCAGCACCAAGTGTCTGCAGCTCCCCATTCAGAATGGCATAACTTACCATGAATATGTAGGTGTTTGCCCACAATACCAGACACAGCTGCAGTCATCCTTGTCCCAAAAATCATCACTGTGAGCAAGAATTTCCACCTGACAGTACATGAGTACAGAAAACATCACTGTGTATAACAGTACACATGTCTGAATATCTCTGCTAACAGCAGTACCATGCAGCTGAAGCAGCACAGACACAATTACCTACAGTACACACTATCCCCTGTATAGTTTGTTCACATATTGCCAAATGATTGACGTAGATACCCTGCAGAAACAGTATGCTACCTGTAGATGTATAACACAAAGGTCTACACTGCAGTACAAACTACCTGGAATCGATCCACCCATGCAATACAGAAGGGCATAGTGGGCATGCTCACACACTTAGGAAATGAAGGCAATGTCAGTCAACAACATACTGAAAGGTCATACTGGGCATACTCACACACTTAAACAAATGAAGGCCATGTCTGAAAACAACAGTGGACTAGACATATCTGGCAGCTGCAGATGTTAGTGCAGACACACCACAGTATGCACCACTCATGCTTTGCACACACACTGGATAGGAATAAAGGCATATATCCAAGGACAACACACTATAATAAGCCAAAAGTAGACGTACATAGATGTGTGGAAGAGAGTGACTGTCACAAGGGGCCATCCATTATGAGGCCTGTCCCATCCAGCACACAGCCAAATGGCTACAACCATATGAGGTTCAGATGTCACTTACTGTAGACCTTAGCCACTAGTATCTGTTAGCATTACAGACTATGTGGTGCAAGTGCTAGCTGTGCAACATGACTGTACAAGGAAGTAGTCATCTAGCAGCTGTATACACGTTCCTGTGGAATATAACCCTGCATGTGCCCGCATGTGGTGTGTCAACCTCTAGAAGAATTGGTTATGGCCCATGCACACACACTGCCCTCCCCATAGCCCTACTATGACAAGCCTGCTGAGGTCATCCACTTTGAAATACACCCTTGTGAAAGGTGTAGGCCAGTAATCTCCATGGTGCTTCCTATAACTGTGTACTGCTGTAATGTGATAAACTAGTTAGGTAGGAGTTCTAATCCCAGACATGGCAACTGTGTGTGTCTGGGTAGAGATCAATGCTTTTTAGGCTAGTCACACTCACAATTGAAATGCCCTACTTTGGCAAGGCTGCTGTCATACACTGTGAAGTACACCTTTCGGAAATTTGTAGTCCAGTAACCTCCATGGCACGTGTTACAGCTGTGTACTTGTGTAGTGTGATAAACTAGCTAGGTAGGAGTTCTAATCCCATACATGGCAACTGTGTGTGTGTGTGTGTGTGTGTGTGTGTGTGTGTGTGTGTGTGTGTGTGTGTGTGTGTGTGTGTCTGTGTAGAGAGCAATGCATTTTAGGCTAGTCACACTCACTACAATTCAAATGCCCTACATTGGCAAGGCTGCTGATGTCATACACTGTGAAATACACCTTTCAGAAAGTTATAGCCCAATAATCTCCATGGTGCATCATACAACTGCGTACTGCTGTAGTGTGATAAACTACTTAGGTAGGAGTTCTAATCCCGACATGGCAACTGTGTGTGTGTGTGTGTGTGTGTGTGTGTGTGTGTGTCTCTGTGTGTGTAGAGTGCAATGCTTTTTAGGCTAGTGACACTCACTACAATTCAAATGCCCTACTTTGGCAGGGCTGCTGATGTCATACACTGTGAAATGCACCTTTCGGAAAGTTGTAGCCTACTAATCTCTGTGGCCTGTCCAATAGCTGCATACTGCTGTAGTGTGATAAGCTAGTTAAGTAGGCATTCTAATCCCAGACATGGCAACTGTGTGTGTGTGTGTATGTGTGTGTGTGTGTGTGTGTGTGTGTGTGTGTGTGTGTGTGTGTGTGTGTGTGTGTGTGTGTGTGTGTGTGTCACCGTCTGTCTAGGAAGCAATGCATTTTATGCTAATTCCACTCACTACAATTCAAATACCCTACACTGGCAATCCTGACTATGTCATTCACTGTGAAATACACCTTCGGTGAAGGAATCCACCAGTAATCCCCGTGGTGCATCCTATAACAGCTTCATGCTGTAGTGTGATATAGAACTCTGGTAGGGGTTCTTTTCTCACACATGGCAGTTGTGGATGTTTTGTGTGTGTTTCTTTGTCTGTGTAGGGAGCAATGCAATTTTGGCTAGCCACACTCACTACAATTCAAATGCCCTACTTTGGCAATCCTGCTGATGTCATTTATTGTGAAATACACCTTTGGAGAAGGAGTACTCCAGTAATCCCTGTGGTGCATCCTATAACAGCTTTACACTGTAGTGTGACATAGAACTCTGGTAGGGGTTCTATTCCCACACATGGCAGTTGTGGATGTTTTGTGTGTGTGTGTCTATGTCGGTGTAGAGAGCAATGCATTTTAGGCTAGCCACACTCACTACAACTCAAAAGCCCTACTTTAGCAATCCTGCTGATGTCATTCATTGTGAAATACACCTTTGGAGAAATGTCCTCCAGTAATCCTCGTGGTGCTTCCTATAACAGCTTCACACTGTTGTGTGATATAGAACTCTGGTAGGGGTTCTATTCCCACACATGGCAGTTGTGGATGTTTTGTGTGTGTTTCTATGTCTGTGTAGGGAGCAATGCACTTTAGGCTAGCCACCCTCACTACAATTCAAATGCCCTACTTTGGCAATCCTGCTGATGTCATTCATTGTGAAATACACCTTTATGAGAAGGAGTACTCCAGTAATCTCCGTGGCACGTCCTATAACTGCATAGTGCTGTAGTGTCATAAACTGGTTAGGTAAGATTTATAATCCCAGACATGACATGTGTGTGTGTGTCTGTAATTCGTATCCTGTGTGGAGATGGCTGTGAGTGTGTAACAACTGGACTCAATGTGGAGCGGGTTTTGCAAATTTCTTATATGGTGGCCCCAGTATATATCACAATGTCCACCATACAGAGGTAACAGATGTGAAATAGCTGAGAGGCTGGGATGAAAATCCATACCCCTACATGTGACATCAAGGCCAAGCAAACAAAGTTAGCAAATCTAGTATTACCCAGAGAACACTCTCAACCCATGTCTCATACACACACACACACACACACCCACACACACACATTTGCCTAGGCAACAGCCGCTATGTTGGTAGTACCCTGCATATTGTCCACTGATAGTAACCATGGTGTGATTGCAGTGGGCTGCAGAGGGCATGGAACCCTGTCCATCTGTCCAATAGGCACATCCCCCTGTTCCCCACTGGACACCTACAACACCTGTGGTGCCAATTGTGACCCATAAAGGACATACCATGACTGAAAAACATGCCCTGTGTGGACAGATGCCAGTGACACCAGGGAATGCCGGTATCATGCTATCAATGTAGGTGCAGGGTAAACCTGCTGTCCATTAACAGGTCCCACCACATGAGGCCAGGACTGGCACATCTGATGATAACAAACTGTGTACACAACAAGGGCCAGACACCCTAGGTACAGTTCCACATGTCACTGTACATGCATGTTGGAGGTGTGCACATCCAGACACCTTCCATGTCATGGACTAAGGAACACTTACATGGCAAGCAATGCACAGCATTGGCCACACTCAATAGTCACCCAGGTGACTGAATGGTGAATACAATACCCACCTGTGTGGGCAAATCCAGAAACTACACCCCTGAGCCACAATGCAGACAATTGGCATGTGGCCTGATGCCAAGGTATACCTATTCCCTAGCCTTTTATAGCTGTCTGGCACAGTCGACCACTACACACCCGTGAAGCAATGCACCCATGCATGTCAGTACTGGCACCCTGTGTGTGTGTGTGTGTGTGTGTGTGTGTGTGTGTGTGTGTGTGTTGTATGATGCATATGATCACACTCAGACTTACTACAACCCCTACTGGCATACTGAAGCATGCTGTCCGATGTCAGACACCTCCACATACCCTTTGCCCATATAACCTCTGTATGACCCCTGTGGTGTATGTGATACCTGCACAGTAATGTGTTGTGGCAATCTCACTGGTGATGAGTTGTATTCTTGGCCCTGCCAAGTGTGTCAATGTGTGTACATCCCTGTGAGAGTGTGGCTGTGTTGATACTGGCACCTATTCATGCAGACAGGCATGTGTACTACACCTACCGTATAGCTACCATATCACATTGCAGATGTCATTTACCATCACATATATGTTTTGAGGGCACCTCAACATGTAACCAATGTGGCACATTTATTTATTTATTTTTATTTTACATTTGTTGACCGGGCTAGTCTAGCTGGATTCATTATTTTTTTTTCAGTAGGCCGGGGAGAAACTCCACAAATTTTATTAAAAAAAAAAGGAAGAAAATATAGAAGCAACATCATCATAGATGAAAAGACAAATACAAAAAATAAAAAATATAGTATCCACAACAGGTATACACATGAAGAGAAACACATTTCTAAGACTAACATTCTTAGCTGTAATAACATCAAGAACAGGGCACAAAACAGAGAGAAAAATTGATTTTATATAATTATAGAGAACAAATTTAAAAAGAAAGGAGAAGAGAAAAACTAGGAGAGGGAGAAGGGAAGCAGTTTAAGAAAGAAGAAAAAAGTTAAAAAGAATGGATGAGAGAGAAAGAAAGAACAAACAAGAAAGAAAAAAAAAACTCTAAAGGAGATAGACTGAGAAAGATCAGAGAGAAAAAGAGAGAGAAAAGTAAGAGGAAGGAAAGAGAGAGTCTGAAGAATTGTACAGGAACAGAGCCAGTGGCTTTGGAAGTGGCTTTTGAACTTATGTTTAAAGTACAGCAGAGATGTAGAGAGTGGGCTTATATAGAAGTTTAGGAAGCCAGTTCCTTCCTTCAGTTAGTATTATATTGTAGAGAGAGTCAACTGCAGATTATTTATCTTTTGTTATAGTATAGGTAAAGTTACATTTAAGAAGCGGCGGAGGAGTTTAGGTTATAAAGGGATAAAAAGTTTGTAAAGTGGGGTATTTATTAGGTTTGGTATAATTTTTATGGGCAATAGTGAGTTGAGGGATTAACAGAAGGTTTTGTATTTTTGAGCCAGCCTAAAAGTTTTCAGTTAAATACAGTAGTTTTCTCTAAAGGTTTACTAGGGCAACGTTGAATTATGTTATTTGCTGTAAGTCTGGAGTTTTTGGCTTTATAGCTTTTAGCGTGAGGCTAAGTGAATGAGGGATAAAAAAGAAGAGTTTGAGGAAGATGGAGAGTGGCTCTCTTGGCTCTGGAGGTGAAAGGAGGGAGGAAAGGTTTAATTCTATATTATTTATTGGTTTTTTATTTTGTCTTTTGATGGTGTTGTTGATATGGTTGAAGAAGGAGGAATTTATTTATTAATATTTTATGTTGTTGTGGACCGTGTTGGAATCAGAGATAAATTAGTTGATATTTTGGCGTGAAAGAGTTGGAGTCAGTGGGAGAAGTTTCTGAATAGGGAGAAGTTAGGAGGAGTGGGAATGAGGGCATTGTTACAGAGGTTGCATCTAGTTTCTTAAGTTTGGAGTTGTTGAAGACATTTAGAGTGATAGATGAAAGAGTAATAGATGATGATATAGAGGGAGTAAGGGTGGAGCAGTCTACAGGTTTAATGGAGGTGTTACTTGGATGATTGCTAATGAAGGATCAACTATGAACAGGTCCCAAATGGGTCCCTAGATGGAGCCCGGGATAGAATCGAGTGAAATGGGTGTGAATAATGGAAGTTTAGTGTGGCAACAAACTGCTGTCTGTCTAAAACTGAGGATTGATGCAAAATATTGTAAAGAGAGAGGTTATCAAGGGTTAATATGTAAGCCGTAGTTGACCATATCAAAAGGTTAATAGAGAAAAAAATGAAGAGGTCTAAAGAAAGGGAAGCCCGAAGAAGGTATGTTTAGTATAGATAACTGTATTGAAATGTGATAGCACTACATAGTCACCAGGGGATTGCTACCCTGTGCTGGTAGGTGTGTGACAAAACATGCTTAGGTTTTCACTCTCCCACTCCTCCCTGAATTTTCTTTGCCTCTGTCTCTCTCACTCCCTTTCTGGTGGATGTGGAGACCTACACCTGCTTTGCTTAGGCAGCAGCATGTGTATTTTAAGTGATGCTCATGATCAGCTGAAGGCCTCTGCATGAATTGCAGCCCTCCTCCAGCTGATTGCATGTGGAACAGCTGTGGTAACATTCCCATTGCCAACTGCATGGAAACACACTCCAATATCTAGGAACATCATGTTGGTGTTGGGCCTTTTCATTCACTGTAAGCAGGAACTTGTTCTTTTGTTTGGCAAACAGCAACTCAGATGGATTGGGGATTTACCTCAAACAACATACACTGTGGAAACAGGGCCACACACAGGAGGGGGATGTGCCTGACCTGGCTACAGACTTTAATTCTGCTATACTGCATTTGGAGTAATGTTGGTTTAACAGGGTGTGTGTGGATATGTATGTCCTACATGTTTTAATACCTGCCATGTCAGTGCTGCGTTTATGAGGAAACCCCATCTGTAGGGTCATCTGCAGACTGGTCAGTGTGTCGTGCCTTTTCTTTCATGTGTTACCCACAAAGCACTTATCTGTGAACTGCAGAAGGTAGGGTGAGGATTGCAGTCTGTAGTGGGTGACAGCCGTGAGAGTTACTGACTTCATATCCCTCATAGGATATATGTTGCAACAAACCCTGTTACAACAGAAAATGTATGAGGTTATCACAGCAACATGTCAATATTGGCCCTGTGTATGTGCCTCTTGCCACAACTCTGTCAACCTTTGTATATATGTCATGCAGTAAGAGGTGCATATGTGCTGTACACCATAATTAGTGACATCATATCTGATAAGAAGCCAGTGAGATATCAGACTGCTGCACATGCTATGTATAGCAGGGGTTATATTTGATGACATAACCTGGACATTCTGTGGTTGTGTGTACAGTACTGAGGTCTGTGTACTTAAGGTGAAAGTCAACAGTGTGTGTATTGTTAACATGTACTTTGGCCTGTGTACAGACTGTGGTACATGTCATTGTTCTTGGTCCCGTTCTATCTGATGTTACATGCTGCTCCACTGTATGTTACCCTATTTTCTTACATATTTGTAGGGCCATTACATACACAAGTCCCATACCACAGACAGGCATCGGACCACACTATGTAGCAGCCCAGTATATGTAGGGTTAGTGTGTGAGTGGCTCATATGAGGGTGGTGCTGAACAGATAGCCCATATACTGTAATATTACGCTAGCTTACCATATGTGGCTGTGACTGTGTTCACATTGGTTGTGGTTATGCACTTTCACACTGCCGTATCATACTCTGTGCTGTGACATGCCTGTAGAGCCTGCTATATATGCAGGCACATGTGCATTCCCCCATAGGAAATATAGGCCAGTGTTGAGCCAGTCTGCCTGTAGCCTGCACAGTGCTTTATTACATGGCTAACAGTTTAGTGTACTTACCCAGTGAGATATCATGTCCAGATACTTGCCAGATATACTGCTGCTGGGCCTCCCTTAACAGTCATGTATGTCATACAGAGCAGTGGGATGCTGTACAGATGTATGTCAATATCTAGTCGGTAGTATGTGGCGATGGCACCTCTGTACCAGCGGTTATTATGTGTCAGGACAGACAGGGATGTGTGAATGCATAACCTATGGGGGCAAATGTACACCACTCATTACATGTTATACCCATCTACATGGCTGTTAGCATCTACATTGTCAGGCTTGGTCCACATGTCTTGCACTAAGAGGTTCTGTGTATACCTCTGGACTGGCCAGAGTGTGTCAGAATGTCCACATATATTGGTCAATATCTGTGCTGTAGTCCACAGGAGCATTACATGCTAGCATCTGTACTGTACTATGATGTCCTTAGGATGTCTGTCAGTAGCCAATGGCGCACATGTTAAAATCAGATGTGACCTTCCACACACACCATGTCTGTGAAGACAATCCCTATTACAGTAGCAATAGTCTACAAATATACCTGCTATACACACCTGACATCCCCTTGCACTATGAAGTTGGGACTATAGGGGCTGAGGTAGGGCTACACTCCATGTTCAGGACATATGGTTAAAATATATGTATATATAATTATCCAGATATCTATATAGATATATACACATATACATATCAACATATATAGATGGATATGTATATGTACATATATATATATATAAATATCCAGATATATACATATACAGAGCAATATATATCTACACATTTACAGATAGAGATACATAAATACATATACGTATGGATATCTACATATATATTGACAGTAGTAGGTATATCAGAATAGATATGTATGCACATATAGTTATAGATATATTTATAGAGTTATAGAGATATTTATACATATAAATATCCAGATATATACATATACAGAGCAATATATATCTACACATTTACAGATAGAGATACATAAATACATATACGTATGGATATCTACATATATATTGACAGTAGTAGGTATATCAGAATAGATATGTATGCACATATAGTTATAGATATCTACATATATATCAACATAATTAGGCATATCTGTACACATAGAATGTGCATACGTATATAGTTATATGGACATATATCTATATATACATATAGGTATATGTATATATACATATTTGTGTATATAAATATATATATCTATATTTATCTATATATCTATATGTATATATATATATATATCTATATATCTATATATATATATATATATATATATATATGTATATTTGTACATATGAAGAGATGTACACATGGCCATATATATGTAGCAATATACAGATGTGTATACAGATGTATGTATGAGTATACATGTGTAGGTATAAGTAGATATATATATAGACCTATTATATGTATACAACCATATTCGTGTCATGAGTAAACCTTACAGTTGTGTATACCCTCCCAGATGTATCTCACCATATGTATCTGCTATGTGCACATTATGATAAAACAACATATGTGATTCAACAGTCATATTAATAACAAGGACTGCACAATTTAGGAGCTAAAGGAAATTGTTCAATACTACTCAATATGTGTAGTGACAGCTATATTGGTAAAACAACAGCTGTTTTTGCAGTGGCCATGTTGCTGTTGTTAAGTGCTGTGACTTCAGTGTACAGGGTCCTGGGTGCAAGGCCTGTTCATTGTGTTGCTGGGCAGAACAAGGGCTGTTGGATACAGCGTGGTTAAGGCAGTTTTGAGCTGCTTTAAGTGGGTTTGCATGGTTTTGTGCAAAGCTAAGCAGTGCTGAGTTATGGGTAAATGTATGGGCGCTTACATAGTGTAGGCATCACTTACCAGTGGGCAAATCAGCTTAGCTGTTATATTGCAGCAATGTTGATACTTCCTAATCATGGCTTAGCCCTGGTAACCAGAACACACCACCCATTCTGATAACCTGTAATAAGTGTATGTAATGCCATGTACAATACATGCACCTATGTACTGTCATTACAGTAGCAAGGGGTGTGAGTGTCATGTGTGGGACACAGGCATATATGAGGCCTGTACAGTGCCATTATCCATGTGAATGTGTTACATACAGGGGTAGTAGCCCAGGGTACGTGCTGTCACACTGGCATGTAGTGTATCATGGCAGTACTACTGTTGACAGAGCTAACCCAGGCAAGAGCAAAGTGCTAAATGTAGTACTGACAACAGGCACACCTGTGGGCATAGCTGGACATAGAGGCCTCCCTGTTGTATTCCTGGTGTGTGAGCTGTGTCACAGTATATACCCCTTACTGGGTAATGATCCATCATGTGGAATGTAACTGTAGACTACCATCTGTACAGCACATGTTAGTGAGGGCATCCGACATGTAGTTATGGCATACATATTGTTGTCAGATGTCTGTCAACACAAACATGCTAATGCATAGTGACTTGCCAAGCCAATGATTGTCAGTCCCTGTACAGGTGTGCAGATGGCAGGTATCCATTTGGGATATGTACAGGCAACCTAAGCTTGATTGACACTGACATGTCTGCCCAGCTGTGTAAGAAGTGGCACATATAGGAGATGTCACCCTGTATGCACCACATGCCACAGGTACCTTCACTACACTACCACAGTCAACCGAACATGCTTGGGTACAGGTCATGATCGCAGACACTAACCATGTGCTGTAATGCATGTTGCATACAGGTCAACTTGATCACCTCAGTGGCCATATGCAGGAGACACCTGGAGGATTGTCTGATGCATGTCATTCCCACCCTGAGGGTCACAACAGTAGTGTCTGTCGATAGATTGCCCACTGCCACCTGGCGGGTGGTAGGATACCACTGTACACACAACTCCTACATATCCCATCTCCCCTTGGACAATAGCTAGGTACACAGCTATGACCACCTGCAGCAATGCACCCCTGTACTGACACATGTGTAGGTGTGCATTACTGAGTATAGCAGTGTCTGTGTGTTAGCACACCTGTACTTGGGAATTTCATGAGGGCCTTCACAACCAACGCAACACCCATTGCCATAGTCAGTTGTGGCTGCTGCTGTATGGGACAATACATGTACCCTGTTAAGCTCTCCCCATACTGTATACATGAGCCCTGCAGTACCAGCAGAACAGTGTTTTACAAATGGGTTGATAGGCATGGGATACCTATTGTGTTCTGGCATGTGTGTGTAGTTGTGCATGTTTGTATATCTGTAGGGTATAGCATTCCGAGGCCACATACTCCTATTACAATTCCCATTGCCACACAGTAGTACAGATAGTGTTGTTGCTGCCCATAGGTGAGGCATGACAATGCAACACCCTACTATGCATGTGGCATGTACATGAGATGTATATCCCTGTAGTACCACTGTTGGGGTATACTATGGTTTGTATCACAGTTGCGGCCAATGTGTGATGGGTATGGCAGATTGTCATCATGGGTTTCAGGGAGTACAATATCCACTGGAGGATGTGGGTGCTGTGTACACTGTCATTACACCAAGGTACACCCGGTATATGTCCCATGTACACATTATGGTTACCACTGTCACCATCAACCATACAGGTAACTGTTACCACAATCCAAACCAGTTATGCATGTGATGTGTGCAGCCTACCTGTAACACATTGGACACACGGTCAAGTTAGTTAGCAGTGATAGGCCCTGGTATTTCAGATGTGTGTCTGGCTGTTATATGTCTGTTAATGTGTATATGATGGTATGTCACACTATGTATTGTCCAAATACACCAGCTACATCCTCCATTAGCATACTGTACATGTCTGGGGATATTTTGCATGTAACATGTAACCTGGGGCACACCTCACCCTAAATGCTGTGTGGTGTGTGCAATGTATGCCACACACTTCGATATCACTATATAGCAAGGTAGGGGTCTAGTCCCAGTGTTGCTAAGTAACAGTGTGTGTGCATGTGTATGGGTCTACATCAGGTTGCAGGGTATACACACCTCAGCGGGTCACCTGTCCATGTGGCACAGGCAATGTCCATTTTAGTAACCTATGACATGTGTTCAACTGTACCCTAGATATGTCACAGCCATGGTGTCACCACAGTGACATAACCCGTTTTGAAATATGACTGCAGACCATCCTCGTGCTGACGCATGTTCACCTACAACACAAATGGATAACATTATAGGGACTGCAATCAACCAGTGTTACTAACAGTTATAATGCATCATTGCTGGATGGCTACCCTACCTGCCATGTATGCATTACACTTTACTCCTTACAACATGTTACACTGCAGTACTGTGGTACACTGTATTACAGACACCATGTGCATCAGAACCATATCAGCCTGCTGCTGCATTGATGGTATGGATGACAGGGATGTGGCACAGGTATCATCATATGCACATGGCATCCTTGTGCTGACACATGTACACCTACAACACAAATGGATAACAATATAGAGACCACAACCTACCAGTGTTACTAACAGCTATGAGGCATCATTGATGGATGGCTACACTACCTGCCATATATGCATTACACTCTACTCCCTACAACATGTTACACAGCAGTACTGTGGTACACTGTAGTACAGTCACCATGTGCATCAGAACCATATCAGCCTGTCCCTGCATTGATGGTATGGATGACAGGGATGTGGCAAGGTATTATCATATGCACAGGGTGTGATGTTGGTTTTCCAGAGGCCAAGGGTGGGCCATACATTTGACATCATGTGTGTGGGTAAGGGGTATACTGTGGTGATCTGGGCAAGGTGATGTGGTGTGTGTAGGTATGGGGTTGCCCTGGGTGTGTATGCATAGTGTGTGGGTATACATGCACACAGTTCTGCCATGTGGCTGCCCTACACAGGTATTTATGGACAGCTGCAGACCATACCTGGCACGATAGTGCAATTCACTGTCTCCGGCCATGGACACATGGACTGTTCCTGCCAGGGGGTTCCATGGGCACATCTAGGTACAGGCCTTTATGTGCTACTCTCACCTGCTGATGACAAATGTCCACTGGTACCAGGTCCCTCCTGGGACTGGCCAGGACCATGTGCACATGGCCTGCTGTGGTGTGGTGAGGACAGAACACCCCTTGCACTGTTGGGGCTGCAACTGCCACTACAGGGGCCCCTTGGTGTCCTAGCATGTCCATGTTGACTGCCAGCTGTTGGTGTTGCTGGCCCACATCCATGCGGGCATCGCCGCATCCCCACCACACATTGAAGCATGGACAAACCACGGCCGATGAGGGCCATCATCTCACCATGCCATCTATCGGTGAGCTCATTATAAGCACGGATGGCACCCGACAGTTCACGGAGGTTATCGCCTACAGATACGAGAGGACCCTCTGCAGCCTCACGCCCTGTCTGGTGTAACGGTCCATACATGCCTGCACCACCAGGACAGCCTGAAACATGAGCTTGCTATTACCGGCTATGTCGGCTATGCCAGGAGCATGATGTCCAGCGGCCCAACCATGAGCACCCTGGGACATTCGCCTATGTGGTGCCCTGCTGGACATCTGGCTATGCCTGCTGCAACTGGACACAGTAGGCATGGTTACCACACTTTCCTGTGCACTGCCACCAAATGCCAGCTGTCCCTTTGCTATGGCCACTGGTGATGGGTTGTGTGTAGGCACTGAAACTTTGTGCGGGGTTGGGGTTGCTAAAAGGGGGATGCAAAATGTTGACACAGTGTCAACCCCTGACAACCCCACTTGTGCCTCAACAGTACTATCATCATCTTTGGTGTCTGTATGGACACCAACATCAAACTGCATGCAGGAGAGACCCCGACCCACCTCACCACCTGTGTGGAAAAACAATAAACGCACTTTAAAACCTGTACAGCATTGCCTAACAGTACACATACACACACACACACACACACACACACACACACACACACACACACACACACACACACACACACACACGCACACACATGTCCGTAATACCTACCTGTCCATGGCTGTCCCACATATATGTCTATGTGGTACCCCATTCTGCATCACACTTGTTAACATACACACATTGATACCATTCCTCAACCTATCAGTCCTCTAAATGTTTACACAAGCAGACACACCACAAGACCTGTTACTACATTATCTGCCTGACCTGTGTGTAGTGGTTTTACATGGCCTCACTGCTGTCATTCAGTATGCACTCTCTGTATGTTCAGACATCATGAGCATGGCCTCTATATGTGTGGGCTACTATGTTCTATACATAATATCACGCACTGGTGTGGCATGTGTATGTAATGCTCAATATATGCCAGATATGCTGCTCATTCAGCCTATCATGTGACAACTGTACTATATGAAGACACTCCCTGGTGTTGACTAGCACTTCCCCAATGCATCTGTAGTGCTGCATACATGGGTTGTAGGTGACCTCCTTGCTGAATGCGATATTAAGGGTATACCTGGTGTCTACCATCACTCTCAATGCCTGTTCCATGCTACAGCCCATATTATACTATCAGCTGTCCTGTGATTGCACACATGACAGGTATTCCTGGTGTGTAATGTGGTAGTCCATGTCCATGTTCAGCATGGTCCCAAAGGGAGGTACAACTGTATGAACACCCCACAATCTCACATGTGCATACATGGCCACCCACACAAACACACACATGCACCCATGCATCTTACATGCATCAACCTCCCTCCACTTCACCAGAGTGACCCTGCAGACAAACTAACTAACCACCAGGATGCACGCGCGCATACACACACACACACACACACACACACACACACACACACACACACGTGAAGTTGCACAGTGATAGTACACACAGTCCTCCTATTACCCATCTGTCAACATGCAGAACATATGGTACAGAACAGCTATAGTCAATCCATGCTAGCAACAGTATACATGTGTGTGATGCAGGTGCTGTGTCAGTAGGTGATGCCCCTTCCCTGGGATACCACTACACCCATGTACACAGTATTGTTGTGCACCTGTTCTGCACCCTGCCATGTACTGTGCACCACACCTCACAGGTTTACAACCCATTGCAGAATGTGTAGTACTGTGTCAGTTATGTCAGCAGCTCACAGCCCTTATGTTTTTTAGCAACACATACCTGGGATGATATGTGGACAGTTGTCATTGGTGAATGCCTGATGCCTGATTTACAGCTCTCAACATCAGTGGATCATGTATGACCAATCCAATACTCTTACACTAACAATGATCAGAGTATACCATGGCTATGTGGGGTGTACAACCCCTGCCTGATATGATGCATCCATCCTTGATCTGCATTGGGACCACATCACTGCATATCTTAACAGTACATGTGCCCGATATGTGACATATGCCCTGTACTTTCACATGCAGTGTCTACGGAATGCGTTAGGTGTGTGGACACTGACCACGATGCATACACTCTGTATGGGCATATGTGTGCTATGATGGTTTGACGCACCTCTTGTTGTTTGTACTACAGCAGTCACTACTCCTGGCGTGGACCATCTGCAGGTACCAGTGTATGTTCAGTCTGCCCTACACATGTCCCCCTACTCTGCATGAT
Organism: Protopterus annectens; assembly: GCF_019279795.1. Lineage (NCBI taxonomy): Eukaryota > Metazoa > Chordata > Ceratodontiformes > Protopteridae > Protopterus > Protopterus annectens. Next base: position 535,503,208 of record NC_056744.1, read on the forward strand.
TGCAAGGTCTATTCATGTGCACGTCCCTTGGTGTTCACACACTGCCGTCACTATTGCTGTGGGGGTAGGATTACATCTGCCACAGGTCCTGAACCTGACTATGTGCAGATACTGCAATTCTTAGCATCCTTAGGATTCCTGCTGCAGTGCATTGGTGTGTCATGCTGACAACCCCGTCTCCTTCAGCCTTTTTGCCGATGCATGACGAGTATGCCCTACACTTGTAAAATGAAGGCAAAGAAGAATCAATGAAAGCTGGCAAATCTCCAAAAAGCTGATTTATTTAGGTAAGTGCTTTCGGCAAGGTTCTTACCCTGCCTTCTTCAGACAAACAGATACAAATCAATTAGACCACTTATAAAAGAACCATTAACCAATTAACTAGTTAATTAACTGTTTAAAAAGATAACACACAATAGCAAAAATCCATCGTACTTCCTACGAGAATACTTCATTAAAGTAATAAAAAATAAATAGGTAATAAAATCTTCACGTTATGTGTTCATATTTAAAAGTATATCCTCATTTCAATACATTTTTAACACAAATGTAGGTTATCAAAATCTTTTGTAGTGGCCACGAAGAACAAGAAACTAAATAAATAAAAAGTGAGTAGATGAATGAACTTGTCATAAAGCTTTGGTAAAAAACAACATACTAAACAGCTAAACAAAGATAAGTACACCTCTAATAAAAAACACGGCAACATTGACAAAGTTCGTCTAAACCTAAAAGAAATAATATTACCTGCATAAATAACTGATAAACTTATTAAAGTATGAACTAACGCTAACAATTTAAGCATACATTTTACAGATGTATTTTCATTAAGACCTGGGTAAAGATGGGCCTTTGTTCTTATTTGCCCCATCAATTCATCGACCTCCAACAATATTTGCCAAGGTCCCCCTCTAAAATCTTGAGGTCTGTGCTGTAAAATAGCAAACTTAAAATTATGCCCAGGATTTTCTAAACAGCGTTTTGCTAAAGTGTTGTTGGTGTCCTTTTTAATAATAGCATATGAATGTTCGTAAATACGTTGTCTAAACTTTCTTTCAGTCTTGCCAATATAATAGGCTTTGCATTGGGAACATAGTGCCACATATGTGACACTTCTAGTGTCACAACTGTATCGACAATTAATTTTATAAATTGTGTCGTTGATACACAAAAGGTGACTAACCAAGACATGTTTACATTGGGAACAGGCCCCACATTTAAACATACCTACATTCCTATTTAACTGTATTCTTTTTTGGCCTCCAAAATTGTTTTTAAATTCTGGCCCCTCCTGAATGTAATCTTAGGACATGTACCAAGAGACTTAAAAAGCTTTTCGGCACCATTTATAATATCCCAATTTTTATTAAGAATGTCTCTGATAGATTGATGGTCCAATGAAAAAGTACATAAAAACCTAGTCTGATAGGAATTAGTATACCTACTATCAACAGTCCCTTCTTGGTCTATAAAATTACTTTGATTCGAACCAACCTCCATATGTATTGTCCTTTGATTGTTCAAAATGGGGGAGAAGTGTCCTATAGTTCTTTTAAATAACACTTCTTTTTGAATGTTAAGCACCATGTGACTTGGATACCCCCTACTCAAAAACATACACCTAAGGTTTTCACATTCAGACTCAAAGTCTAAGTTATCGGAAATCATTTGAGCCGCCCTTACCATCTGGCCTTTAACTACGGCACACTTCTGATGGTAAGGGTGATTACTGGAAAAATGTAAAAATGTGTTTGTGTAGGTGGGTTTTCTATAAATTAAACTTTTATACCTGCCATTAATTTTGTCATTAATAAGCAAAATGTCCAAATAATTAATTGAACTTTCACTTACTGCATAAGTAAATTCCAAAAAATTTGTCGTTGATGTGATGTCTTTAATAAAATCAGGTATAAGTGAAATGTCACCTTTCCAAATATAAAACATGTCATCCTGGTACCGAGTGTACCAGGAGGCATTGTTTTGGAACATTCTATTGGTGAACAAGAAGTTGTTCTCCCATTGTGCCATGACGACATTAGCGAAACTACCGCCACAGGGGACCTCATGGCCACTCCTGATTTTTGTAAATAAATCCGCCCTTCAAAGGACATAAAATTATTAGTTAAGGCGATTTCTAATAATGTTTCGATCAAGTAAATAATATTATCATTGGTTTTCTTATTGTAAAGAAAATCCCTTATCCACGCCAAACCAGTTCTTTGTGGGATAACAGTGTAAAGGTCCTTTATGTCAATTGTCAAGAAACATGTATTATGTAAATATTCCAAATTATTGATAATATTCAGAAAACCCCATGAATCTTTACATATTTGGGGTTGACTTTCAACTAGAGGTTTTAGAACAGTATCTACATACTTGGTGCAACCATAGATGATCGACCCACGACCATCTACAATAGGTCTAAAGGGGGGATTTACAATGGTCTTATGAATTTTAGGAGAGCCAAACAACAGTGGTGTTCTAGGCGCCAACATGGACAAATACTGATGTAAATCAAGATCGACATACCCTTCTAAAAATAAATCATTCAACATCGATCTAAACTTTTTGTAAGCTAAATTAACTTTGTTAAGGCTTACCTCAATATACGCAGCTGTATCCAGCAGTTTGTTCATACTTTCTGCATACACAAAATGGTCCATGAACACCAGACCACCCCCCTTATCGGGCTTCATCACCCTTATGTTACAATCGTTTAAAAATTTTAAATATTCTCGTTCAGAATGGCTGATGTTAAAAGAATACCTTTGATGTTTTTGTCTATCCTTTATAGCCCTAAAATCCATCTCACAAGTTCTTTCAAAAACATTCAAACTCGGATGTAATGGAGGATTAAACAGACTTGAGACTCTGATAGACTTGACCATACTAGAGCTTTCACCAAGTAGAAGATTAAGATTCAGCTTCCTAACAAACAATTTAAGGTCTACAATCATCTTGACTATGTCCATATTTGTTGCAGGAATGAAGGTTAGACCTTTAGATAGAAAATCGACCATTTCTTGTTCAACATTAATTATGGTGTAATTATATATTGAGAAGTCACCCCCTGTACTAGTGTAAATACACGGTACCCCACCAAAATCCGGTACTATCTCCTTCGCTGTCTCCTTCTGTTCCTCGTTTGAGGCTGATTCCGATTGTACTGTCGACTGGTTTGATGTGCTTCCTGGTTTCGGTGAAAACCCTGCTGTTCGTGTGGGTCATTGTTGTCCATGTTGGTATTGGCGCTATTATTAAAATGCCTATTGCGATTGTTCCTACCATTATTTTCATTGGACCCATTGGTTCTATTATTGTTGTTATCATTGTTATAATTGACATTGTTATTTATAAGCCTCTCGCTTCTCCTTAGAGGCAGGAGAGTCTTGTGAAGGGCTATTGTCTTCTTCACTATTATCATTAAAGGTCACTGTGTTGGAAGTTGGCACAAGAGATCCGACTTTTGGGGGCTTAGGATAAGCCCTATTGTTGGAATAGTCATTTAAATCTCTTGCCAATTTTTTCTTTTTAGTGACCATAAGTTTGTCCATAGTTGCCTTGATACTTGAGTAAATCCTGCAATATTCATACTTGTATCTAAAAAAATCTTTATGGGATTTAATGTCTTGTTCCAGGCTAGTCAAACCAATTTTAATGTTGTCAGTTTCGTTGTTGTAAAAATTAATAAGGGATTTCAGAAACTCAAATCCCTGCTGATCGAACAGTTCAATCAGTTCTTGGTGGAAAAGAGAATTTTCAACCAAGCCAGCCGGATAACACCACTGACGTAGGCCTTTGGGAATGACTTTTTTATCTATGCATTCCTCCAAATATGCTATCTTGAGCTGCCATTTCCTGCATTTATACAAATTATTGTCAAAGTCATTAATTAGAGAAGAGACAGTAGTCTCCCCTTGTACTTGAAAAATATCAGATTGACTGTTCGTTACATTCGTTGTATTTCCAAAAAAATACCTTGTTATTAAGAAAGGAAGACATAGTAGGAATGAGTTCATCTTGATTAGGTACTTGGTTGTTATTCACAACACCAATATTGTGGTTGGAAAAAGGTATGTCAACAGTTCTTGTGGCCGTATTATTAGACCTGTTAGCTTCCCTAAGCCCAGAAATGGCCGGGCTATTAGTGATAACATCGCCAAGAACTGGATTATCAAAGCCATTACCATTTGTATTATGACAGTTATTACCAACATTGTTCGGTCCAGAACCTGAACCTTGAGCTTCGTGCACATTGTCCAAACAGGAAGCTTCAACTTTCTGTGTCAAGGCTTCCACTCACCCTAATAAAACTTGTAAAAGGGCGGTAAGATTTCCAATCTCGCTATTGTGATTCACACTAGAAGAACCCTCCTGGGAAAACATTTAGGAGAAGCCGCTCCGGTTCCACTCGCCATTGCAAACAAAAATAAAAACAACAAAAAAACACGCACTAAACTTGTAAAATGAAGGCGAAGAAGAATCAATGAAAGCCGGCAAATCTCCAAAAAGCTGATTTATTTAGGTAAGCGCTTTCGGCAAGGTTCTTACCCTGCCTTCTTCAGACAAACAGACACAAATCAATTAAACCACTTATAAAAGAACCATTAACCAATTAACTAGTTAATTAATAACACAATAGCAAAAATCCATTGCACTTCCTACGAGAATACTTCATTAAAGTAATAAAAAATAAATAGGTAATAAAATCTTCACGTTATGTGTTTATATTTAAAAGTATATCCTCATTTCAATACATTTTTAACACAAATGTAGGTTATCGAAATCTTTTGTAGTGGCCACGAAGAACAAGAAACTAAATAAATAAAAAGTGAGTAGATGAATGAACTTGTCATAAAGCTTTGGTAAAAAACAACATACTAAACAGCTAAACAAAGATAAGTACACCTCTAATAAAAAACACTGCAACATTGACAAAGTTCGTCTAAACCTAAAAGAAATAATATTACCTGCATAAATAACTGATAAACTTATTAAAGTATGAACTTCATCTTTGTAACGCTAACAATTAAAGCATACATTTTATAGATATATTTTCATTAAGACCTGGGTAAAGATGGGCCTTTGTTCTTATTTGCCACATCAATTCATCGACCTCCAACAATATTTGCCAAGGTCCCCCTCTAAAATCTTGAGGTCTGTGCTGTAAAATAGCAAACTTAAAATTATGCCCAGGATTTTCTAAACAGTGTTTTGCTAAAGCGTTGTTGGTGTCCTTTTTAATAATAGCATATGAATGTTCGTAAATACGTTGTCTAAACTTTCTTTCAGTCTTGCCAATATAATAGGCTTTGCATTGGGAACATAGTGCCACATATGTGAAACTTCTAGTGTCACAACTGTATCGACAATTAATTTTATAAATTATGTTGTTGATACACAAAAGTTGACTAACCAAGATGTGTTTACATTGGGAACAGGCCCCACATTTAAACATACATACATTCCTATTTAACTGTATTCTTTTTTTGGCCTCCAAAATGTTTTTTTTGTTGTTTTTGTTTAAGTATGCCCTACACATGTGTGTCACTTTGCAGTGTCCCATACACTGAACACCACATGTTACAGCCTAGTCCCAGCTGATAATGTGGACTACTGTAATGCCATATGCCATAGTGTATCTCTGCAGCAGTTGCCATTGTCCTACATGTATATACACTGGTGTTGCACTGTATATGAGTGTTGTTCCAAACATGTCCCTACTGTAGGCCATGTCTCCCACCATTATGTTACTCCCTGTGGACACATTCCACAATGACAGGATGTTAGTTATCATGCAGGTATCTGACATAACCTTACAATACTCCATCATGGTCACCCCTGTGATGCCGTGCATTTCACAGCAACAATACGTGCACATATACAGCATGCATTCTGGGTAGGTGTGTTAGATGTGTGCATGGAATATACCATTGCCATTACATGCCCGTTGTGTTGGCAAGCATCTACATAAACCATACTCACCAGCTACAGGCTGCTGCTTTGGTGGTATCCCAGAGGGATCTGCATAAGAGGGTGAGAGATGCAATGTCAGTGGCCACACCTGTGGCAGTGCTACAGGGTAGGTGCAGTAATAAAATACATCAATGGTACATTTCCACAATATTACCACATCTCGACATCTGTTTATCACTACTATGCAGCAACACAATATATCTATGACATGTCAGATATGCATGATCTACCCATACCGATGCGGATGTATATGTAATAGTGGTCTACTGATGTGCCCTGTGTCCTTACCTGCATGCTCCTCGGCTGGTGTGTGGGTGAGATCTACCTCCACAAAAGTGTCCGGCAGTTGTTGGCTGGCCAGATGGGCAGGTGCCACAAGGCTGGCCAGGAGCTCCTTCACACATGTCAGGGGGATGGATGGCATGGCCCCCACCTGTGACAAGGTGATCCCCCCAGACTGCAGTAGCATGCTGATGGGCATTGCGAAGCGGGTCAGTACAATGATGCTGGACCTGCTCATAACTGCAGTTGTGCAGTCCAACATCATTGATACTGTGGGCTAGGTCATTCCACAGGGCGGTCCACTCTTGCTGGTCATGGGCAGCCCTGCCAAACAGCGCTGGGTAGTGCTGGATTAGGTATGTGATGAGCACTTCAGTTTCAGCTGCTGAATAAGTAGGCAAACATGCATGTGACATCTTGGCTGAAAGACATAAAGATGGAAATAGGTCTGAGCAACTCATACAGCAAGGTTACCACAGTTCATACTACATGTCTCTGTCACCCCCCCACCATATCAGCTTCAACATAGTATACACACAACTCATTAGGTATGGCTACAACTTACCTACCAGTGGGACAGATATTGTATTGTACCACAGTTTCTGCTATGTGATTTTAGCCATGTTCCCTGCATGGACACTATCATTGCTGGCCAGTTACAGACTATTCACCTGCATACCATTGTGAGGGCCACTATGATTCCATATATGCCTGTGGTATGGCTGCTTTGTGATTGCTGCACATCTCACATTCTGTGTTAATGGGGATATCTATACATGCTGTGTAGACTATTACTACCAGCATATATTCTATAACAGTGACACAATAACATGTACATGTACTATTGGCCAGCAGAACCACCTCTCCAAACCCATCTGCCCATGATACCTGGCCACATCACATGTGTGTCCCAACCTGGGGCCTCCTTATGTACTGGTTCAGCAATACCATCAGATGGAGCCAACCCAGGGGATGTTGCCCCCCCCCGGGGGCACACACAGACATGTTCCTGTTCCCTGAGGTCAGGTCCAGGGTCTGTTCCATAACAGGCTCCACAGACACATGTGGGATGTACTACATCACTCTGAGGCACCCAATACACATTCACAGGGCCAACATGCTCCTCCTGCTCAGCCTCCAGGCCAGTCACCGTCAGGACATGGAATGCTGTTGTGAGTAGCAGTGTGTGGGAGGCTTGTTCCCATTGTGCCCATACTGGGGCCCATGGGGCATCCACATCACAGACCACACACACCATCCAGGGCGTTTACCCACCACATGTGTCACATACCACCCCTGTAGACTGTCCTCTATATCTACCAATCCTGACCACATCCACAACTATACTTGCCATACTTCCCCATATTCCCATTCCATACTTCACAGATGAGGGCAATGTGGTCCCAACAACGGATTAACATGTGACATACCCGTCCATGTTGCACACACTGCTAGCTGTGGATATTTGTTTGTATTGCCATGTGTGCTGTTGCCTCGCACATAGCATGCATCACTGTGGTAGTAATATAGGGGACATGTATTTATATACATATATGTCTGTGTGTGTGTTTGTATATATGTAGACATGTGCACATAGGTATCTATCTATATATATGTAAATATATGTGATGTATATATGTGCTCATATATATGTCTACACATGGGTATTTCTATATTTGTGGACATACATGTTGTTTGATATATATATATATATATATATATATATATATATATATTTATATATTATATATGTGTACATATGTACACATACGCATACCTATATGTGGGGTACATTCAGACATCAGATCCACAATCTCACAACACCGTCCTGCACAGCTGCACTGTTCTGCCGTGCTACAACACAGACAGGTGCCACATATGGACACAGCCTGATATTAGGGGGGTATATGTAAGACCAGATTGCAGGTAACCCTATTACACACCTATGGCATTCCTGCATGCTACATTACAGATTAACCTGAGTATCCTGCAAGGGGTGGGCTGTGGGTCCCACGTGTGCATCATAACGGCATTACTTCCACCACCAGCTATTGGCCACATAATATAGATACTTCCCATTACACAACACACATTATGATGGCTTACATCCTGTCAGTCAGTGCTGATCTGCACAGTTGACAGCTATGGCCCACTACCCACAGGGACAGACACAACTGTCCATAGCAATTGTTCAGTTGAACATCATTACAACAACACTTGATGGCACATATAAATCATTCCACATCATCTATCCCATTAGTATGGAACAGGTACTACATTCAGTTACATGCATATATACTTCACATACCTGTTGTGGGAATGATGTCTGTTCTGGATGGTTTGCTGGATGTTATAATAGTTAGTTTTTTCCTTTGGCTTTTACTTTACCTTTGCCTTAGGCTTGTTTTTTTGTTTTTGTTGTCTCTCTCTCTCTCTCTCTGTCTTTTTCCAGTAAATGGATTGAGCTGCTTTGACTAGATTGCAGCATGGCTTTAGTAGGTGATGCACATGATCAGGTGATGGCCTCTGCACCAATCAGTGTCCTCCACTTACTAACTGCATGCAGCTTGCTGTGTAATATTTCCAGTTACCACTGTCATGGCAACCACCTACTATAAATACTTACATCATGTAGGCGTGGTCCCTTTACCTTTCCTGTGTGATGGACATCCTTCCTGTGTGTGGGCATCAGTGTTACAGACAGCAGGTAGCAATAACTCTTACAGGAGACCTGCATACTCAGGCCAGCTACATATTTGTAGGAGGTTCCAGAACTACAGACAGAGTGTGAGTAGAGTTGTGGTATGCATTGTATAGTACTGGTGTTACACGGTTTGTGTGTACATACTAGTCTACCATAAAAATGCAGTCTGTCTGCATAGCTCTCAGCTGTGGGCCTATCCTCTTGATGGCCAGAGGTGTGCCTATTATGTTTTGTCTGTCCACCACACAGGTCTTGTGTCAGATATTTCACTGGCAGTGTGTGTGTTGAGTGCTATCTGTACATGGCTGCATCCATTTATGTTTCTAACTTCAAATCCCTGACTAAGGGTATTTTGCAGACTATCCTGTAACAGCAGTGACTTGATTAGTGTATGACAACAGTTTTCCACATATGGGCCTTTGTTCCAGCCTCTGTCCTCCACCTACATACCAGGCTTTGCACATATGACATGCTGTCAGGGGTTGTTCTGAGTATGTCATGCTGCCATTCCTGCCATCAGTCCACTGCTGTTGTATCCCCCAAACATATTGTGGGGTTGGGTCCATATATGTGTGGGCTTCACCTACACAATATGTGTGCCCTTATGCACTCCAGAGGCCAATGTATGTAACAGTGGTATATGGCCCTGTATTATTGAGTCTGGGGGAATGCACCATAGCTAACCTAGGCTGTTACAACATGTGGGGGTATCAGGGGTAAGCTGCCTTAAGATATCTGGATGTACATTACCATACAATTCACCTAAAATTAAATTAACTAAATAAATTGGGTAAATGAAGGCCTACTGCCTCCTTCCATACAGATTGTTCTATTTGTGAGTGTGCTTGTGATGGTGCCAGTTGTGCTTTGTTATGTAACAGTTACATCCCATTGTGTCTACTGAGGTCTTTACCCCTAGGGATTGTGTACAGACTGTAGATAGAGGCTTCTGAACTATACATCTGCATTACTTACTGTTCATTGTTTGGTATCCTGTGTCCCAGTCTGTCCATACTATTGTACTACTTGAGGGCCTCAGCCTGGGCAGCAACATTTGTAAGCCTTTCCAGACTACTGGACTAGTACAACTGTTTCACAGTTGTATTGCTCTGTTTATATGGATGCCAGTGTCTAAATAGCTATATGACATGGCATATACAACTGTAATAGTACACAAATAAAGCTTTCCCAGTTATGCAAACCTGTGTGTGGTGTTATATCCTTTGACCTCTCTATGGGTATATGTTGCAGGCAACGATTGTCACTTGTATGGGTGGCTCATACAGTGTCCAGTTGTTAAGGTGTTAACTGTAGGCATAGTGGCTGTTCCATATTGTGTGCACCTTCTACATATGTATCTTACTATACATATCTCTGTGTGTTTATGTGCAGTTATATATATATATATATATATATATATATATATATATATATATATCTATATATATCTATATATATCTGTATCTGCATATAATGTGTCTATGTATATGTATCCTAGGGATGTTGATAGCTTCCACATTGAACATTCCCTATGAGAGCCAGACTGTACTGCATGATATGTTACTGATACTAGCCTGACATCATACAGGTGGGATGGAGTACTGTTAACATCTTGTGCCCATGTAGTATCAGGTCCTGGTTATGGGATCTGCAACAGCTGGTAGTATATTGCAGGGCAGACGAGTTTGGCTTGTGGGGGGTATACCTATTCATACAAGACATATGTTGTTTGGGACCTCTCAGCCACATTAACGGTGCAAGTGGACATATATGTTTTTGTTATGTTCCCATTGTTATCTACAGATGTATGTCCATATATACCTATATAGATATATATATATCTGCTTACATATATATAACTATGCCCGTATATACCTATAAATATATATATATATATATAAATTGCTGTATATATTTAGACATATAGATGTATACATATATATCTATAGATGTATACATTTGTATGTATATATATATATATATATATATATATATATATATATATATATATCTACATATATAGATATGTTGTATCTGTTTTAATATTAATATATATGCACACACATACATCTGCATGTTGGAATACATTCCCTGTACTGTTGAATGACTGGACTGGATGATATGTTTGTGAAACATCAAAGTTATGTATATCTGACACGGCTTAGTGGTAAATCACTCTGGCTATGGTGTGCATGGTCCTGGGCTCAAGCCTTGCAGAGGCTGTTTATTTTGTTGCTGGGAAGAACAAGGACTGTTGGATACAGAGTGATTAAGGTACTTTTAAGCAGTTGTAAGCAGGTTTGTGTGGGTTTGCGCAGAGGTAAGCACTGCTAACTTCCGGTTACATTTTCTTAGACTCAGTTATCTTCTAGATTGCTTAACCAGTGTAGGCATTGCTTGCCCCATGCAAATGGGCTTAAACCTGCTTACTAGTGCTTATATATGCTTACTACTGCTTATTGGTGCTTATACCTGCTTACTAGTGCTTTATTCATTATGACACTGACACTTCACATGTGCATTTACTACAGTACTCCAGTTCATAAATATATGTTATTTAATGGGTTACGCAATAAAAATATTGGTCATAACATGCTTTGCCAGAGAAATGGAATGTACTGCAGTGGGACTTGAACCTGGAATGCCTGCTCGTAAGGTGAATGCTCTGCCCACTACACTATTGCGATGCTACTTCATTTGTATATATCTTCCTTGTTATCGTCTTCCACCATTTAAGCTGCATTAACTGTAGCTAAGCACACCTACGGTTAGCTTTAATTGGAATTTAAAAAAAAATAAAAGGGTTTGTTCATTTTATTTCTATATACTTGCTGTTGTACATGGGGGACTATTGGTGGGGATATGCGGACACCTATGAGTGGTCTCATTCATTTCTTAGCCCTTTCAGCTGTTCTTCATTGCAGGGGCATGTATATTCTGAGAACTCTGCTCTGAGACACACCCCCTGCAGTCTTACACGCTCCATGTAAGATTAGGAGCTCAGACAGCGCACCTCATTACTATGCATGGTGGGCTGTCGTCCTGCTCCTAAACAGCCGCTTCCATGCAGGACTAAGCTAGTCCTGTACGGAAGATTAGTAAATCCAGGGGATTGCTTATCATGTTTAAATTTTGGTACTGTATAGTTTAGTATTGTTGTCATGAAATATATAGCGCTCTTATTGATCTTTTATAAATCCTAAAGTATGGAAATATTTATTGTTGCCATTTGCTGATAAGAGGTATAATATATTCTGTCTAGAATGTTAACTTTGCACAAGTAACAAATGGTGAACTATACTACATTACTACATTTTGTAGATATTGCTTAGGTTCATGTAATGTTAACTTTACATGTTTGAATGCTAATATTTTAAACTGCACTTTTTTCATTGTTCAAAAATTTTCTGGCAATGGAATTTTCTAAATGGACTAAAGGAGAAGAGGAGGTCTGACCATAGTTTTTTGGATGAAAAGAGAATCTTTTACCTCCGTGTGGTATGCTCATTTCAAAATGTTAGAGGTTACTCATCTTTAAAGCATTTAAATAAAGTCAGTGGGAATATATTTTTATTTCTTAGAACATATGAGTTTTTTCAAATACAGTTAAAAGGAAAAATGATGGTTAGTAAATGAAAGAAAATAAATGGTTATATTGTATTGCAAGTAGTAAAACTGAAAGAACAAGATAATGCTTCATTAATGAAAGATGATTTTTAGAAAGCTGAAATACGTAACAGATCTGAAGTGGCATGAGAAAAGTAATACTTAATTTGAAAGAATTTACATGTGCACAGAGGAAATGTTTTTTCAGGACTTTTTCAATGACTATGATGAGATTAAAACTAGAACAAGTATACTGTAAATAAGATGGCTGGAATGCCACTGGAAAGGGAATAGTTAGGTCTGCAGTTTACATATGTAAGATACATTACCCAGGCTACTAGATTAGATAAGTAATTTAGGTTCATAGGTTTGTACTAGGCTAACTGCCCTTTTGGGCCATTTTAAGCCTAGACAATTATCCCATGTGAGAATCAAACCCTGCACCTTGTGTTTCTAAGGTAACATATTAACCATTATTCCAACTTACCACCCCTTATTAGAGATTATTTAAAAGGCATAGTCCTTCGTACCCCACTACATGATAAAGTCATTTAGAATCATGCTGTTAGTTAGTGATAAATTATAACTAATCAAATTTAAAAACTGATGGAAATGAGTGCATTATAAATAGAAGAATGAGGAGAAAATGTTTTGAGAAATCCTTTCAATCAATCTATAAAAAGAACATTAATACTTTGAAAATGTAAGAGTGATTTGGTGGGATGCTCTAAAAGGCTTGATGAGGCCAAATTTAATGACAGAAGAATGTCAGACATGGTCAAAAGAAAATAAAAGAAATAGAGCTCGAATTTCAAAAGATGCAAGCATCAGATTATACTGTACAATAAACCGCCAATATATTACAAATGAATAAATGGTCAGATATCAAATAGATAATGTGATGAAAACATAAACAAAATCAGTTTCTTCAACTAAATGTAATTGTTGGGGGATACAGAAGGAAAGGATTCTAGATACTTAACATTTTAAGGAAAAGAAAGAAAAGTATACCAATACCATACGGTAGATCTGCAAGTGGTAATTTTATTTCTCAAAACAAGAAATTATGCAAGAATTAAAAATGAGGACTTTTATATTAAATATCATTAAAAAAACACATACAAACCCCAGGCAAAACATGTAAAACCAATAACTAAGCAGCTGCAAAAAATATTAAGTGCTTTTATTTGAGTAATGGAAGGACCTTTTTTAGAATGTTAATGCTATTTAGATGAAAGTGCTCAATAAAATACAATTCTGTAATGTGACATATTTTCAGTGACTGGTTATTGGTTAATCTGTATAATAGTTCATTAGTTCTCAATGTTCAAAGATGGTGCAAGAATAGTTTAACTAGGCCAGGATGTTTGGATTCTGAAATAAATGCAGCAGAAGTAAAAATGAGTGTTAGAAGTATTCAGTGAATACAAACAATGAAACTAGCAATCTGGATGACTTTCCTATCAAATACTATAAACAAGAACACCAACAGCTGTTTAACTCACTGCTTCCTACAACAGTATAGTTATCAGGAAAGCAGAGTTGCTGTGCATGCTGTAAGAGTATGCTTGTCCTTTCAGGAGACTTCCCTGTACTTCTGAAATGCATATACTTATCACTATTTTCAAAGTATAACTCCTGAAGTCCTGTTAAAGCTGCATGCATAAAACTAAGGCTGCAGGATGGCATCTATAAGCTGATATGACTTACTAAGCATACAAATTACGTAGTCAGCATGGGATGTACAGACGTGGACTTAATACGGGATGTTTTTAAAAAGTTTCCATGTTTACATTAATAATGCAATAATAGTGTTTGACACTGTCTTTTGGAGGGTGGTATATTTAAGCAGCAGATATTAGTAAAAAATTACATTAAAACATGGTGTTTAAAATGAAGACATTTGGAGATATAAATTCTTTTCTGGTAAAGTCTTCTTCCGGCTTTTCCTGGTTAGGGGTCACCACAGTGGAACTCCGGTCTGCTAATGATTGGCAGCAGATTTTTACAGTGCCAAGTTGCCAGCCCAATGCCCAACCTTCAAAGAAGGCATACCCATTTATGCTCATGCCTACCTGCATGTCTTTAATATCACTCGACCATGGGGAGGACATGCAGACTCCACACAGAAGGCGCTGCAGCCGAGAATCAAACGGGAGAACCTCTTGCTGTGAGGTGACAATTCTAACCGCTGCACCACCGTGGCCTTTCTCTTTTGGTAAAGTACATATGATTATTATCTGTATATCTTACAACTTTTATGAAACAGATGTAGTCAGGAAGATATAGTTAATAATCATATGTACTCTTTTGGTAAAGTACATATGATTATTAACTATATTTTCCTGACTACATCCATTTCATAAAAGTTGTAAGATATATAGATGAACAAATTATGTCATCTTATACAAAACAGTAAGGCACACAGTGCTGCCACTGATAATTGCCATCTTGCACAAGATGTTTTGTAGATTAACATTGTTTTGAAATATAGTGAAATTATTATATGCATAATTTGCACGGATTCAGCAATATTACAAAAGAGCAGTATGCAATCCCCTCTTGTCATACCTCATTAGAAAGCTCTTGAGCAGATGAACAATTCCCTCATTAATAACTTGTGTCTGTCTTCTACACTTACAGAGATATAACCCTTTGTTTGACCATAACACTAGTATTTTGTCACAAACAAAATACAATTTTCTTTCATAAATCCGCAACACAAAATCAATGTTTACAGTCAGTCCTTTGATGCTAACACCAGTATATAGCCCACTGTCTACAAAATAGCTACCACATTTTGCATTTGTTTGTAACTCATATCATTTATCAGATATTTAAGCAATATTCCACAACTGGGCATGGGTATATCAGGATTTACCCACAGCTGGCTTTGTTTGATCATGACGGTGAAGTCAGAGTGATCAAACAAAGTCAACTGTTGTTAAGTCCTGATATAGCCACACCCAGGAGTAGATTATTGCAATTATACAATGACATTATTTAAGAAAACAACTGCTTATGTTTCCTAAATAATGTCGTTGTTTAACACTGCTCTAGTGTCCCTCCGTGTCTTCCTTCTTTGCTGATGTACTGCGCATGCATATGGGACATGCATCCCCATGCTTGCACAGTACATTAGTGCAGTGCCAGAGAAGCAACAGAGAAAAGAGAATCTCTGCTGCTGTTTTTTTTTTTTAATGTGGAAATCTGGACAAAGCCAAAAATAATGGGGGAGGGGGGACGCAAAGTCCAAGAATAGGTAAAGATTGTATTGCTCTTATGAACATAGAAAGTGACTGGATTTTCTTTGTTAGTGTGCATTTTCTGAAGGATATAAAGCTTAAACCTCAATTGTCTGCCATTATTTAATGACTTCCATCCCCAGTCGTTTGCCAGAAAACTTATTTTTTAAGCAGGAAACGACCAAAACTGTGAAACAAAAATCTTGACAATATGTGAAGATCTGCACAGTTGACAGGAACACAACTCTGCTGAGATTTAAGGTAGGACAGCACAGAAATACAAGGTAAATCAGGTATATTTCTGTTTCATTACTTTTGCAGAATATACCTGATTTTTCTTGCATTTTGCTCTGCCCAATGGGCATGATGGTTGGACTGCCAAATCAGCACACATGCTTTTCTTGTTTAATATAAATATGCAGCAAACAAATGAATTCAAACCAGCCCAAACGTTGAAAATGTTGAAACACAGGTGCCATTAGGAAGGTAGCTGGAATAAAGAAGCTGAACCACGATAAAGTAAAATCTTCTTTTTTAATACAAAATTATGAGTGCTTTCGCAATGGTAACCATTGCTTCTTCAGATAGTTCATTCAAACAGCAACAACACTTAAATATTTTAATTCATTACAAGAACAACCAATCCTACCACTCAAAATTAATTCAGCACTCAACAATTAATTAATTACTGTGATTACATTTTGTCCTTGGTTAATTGCTAAAGTCAGAAAAATTCTGTTTGAAAACCGCATACACAAAGTGTAAAGACAAGGACATGTGGATAAATGTAAATAAAATACATAAAAAGTCAATGAGTAAATACATATGCTCATAATCCCCATTTAGTAACTACTTATGTACATAGATATAAACATAAAAATATATATAAACGTATAAGCAGTACACAGTCAACAGTTTAATGCTGAATACTTGCATACTTGAGCTGTTTGGTTAGCTTTTACATACCCACATCAACTTTATTACAAGCTGAGATAAGTACAAACTTGCAGTGTTATAAGATAGTACTGCATTTTATTTTTTCTGTTTTATTGTTTCATTGAATATTGAGTTAAAAATAGTACTGCATTTACCTACTTATTTATTTGTTCACTGACAATTGTGAGCTCTCTCTGTGTCTGCAGTTAGTTTTCCCCACCCACTTCCCTGTTTGTGTTGTGGTATTAATCTTGGTGGCTTTGGAAATGACTGCCCCTCCTGTAAATTTGTGTTTGAACACTCCTCTTGGGCCCATCTCATTGTCTTACTCAGCCGAGTACAGTGACATCATATTTTGATTTCAGACACTCCTATCATTCCCTTCTGTTCACCCCTATCCCAGCTCTATCCTAGTCTAGTCTCAATAGCTCATCCTGCCTAATACAGAGAGAACATCTGAGTAGGCATACCCACTTAGGCCCCGAACTTGTCTGATTGAAGACTGCTGGAACAGGGCTCAGTTCTGAGGTTTTTTACTGGTTAATTGGGTAATTTGTTTAAATCAGTTTGCTTGTTTTCTATTGTTATATATATATATAAAAAAAAAAAAAAACAAATTTGCACTTTATCTGATTTTACTGTATTTGTCTTTCTTCCTACTTTATTACCTTATTTTGCTTTTGCCTCTTCTTAAAAGTACTCAATTGTGTTTATTCTGCTGCATTTATGACTGCTTGGTAGTAGACTGATTACATGGTAACTGTTATAATAAGTCTTTTGGTTAAAGCACTTGGGCTTCAGACCAGTTGTTTTACATTAAGAAAGCTTGTGGTCTGCACTGTTGTGGCAGGACAGGTAGCTTACATCCTTCTAAGTTGGGAAATGCTGATTGAAGGCTCAGTGTCTGTTATTGTAAAATTGTATTAGTTCTGGTTTAAGCACTTGGGCTACAGACCAGTTATTTTACATTAAGAAGGTTTGTGGTCTGCAGTCTTGTGGCAGGACAGGTAGCTTACATCCTTCTAAGTTGGGTATTGCTGATTGAAGGCTCAGTGTCTGTTATTCTAAAATTGTACTAGTTGTGGTTTAAGCACTTGGGCTACAGGCCAGTTATTTTACATTAAGAAGGTTTGTGGTCTGCACTCTTGTGGGAGGAGAGGCTAGATTCTGCCCTTCTGAACATGGAATTTCTGGCCAAAAGCTTACTGTGCCTGCTTATTTGAACTGTTTTTCTGATATTGGTGTGCCTTGTCTGCTGTAGCATAGACTAGATTCAGGCCTGCTGAATCTAGCTTTGTTTGTATAACTTGAGCACTAATCCAGGCCATCTTTTTTGGAGAAAGTTCCCCTGCACCCTAGTGACAGGAGTGTGCGGTTAGAATGTATCTGATTGAAGACTGCTGGAACAGGGCTCTGTTTTGAGTTTTTTACTGGTTAATTGGGTAATTTGTTTAAATCAATTTGCTTGTTTTCTATTGTTATAATAAACTGCACTTTATTCATCTGCTTTTACTGTAATTGTGTTTCTTCCCACTTTATTACCATATTTTGCTTGTGCTTCTTCTTAAACGTACTCAGTTGTATTATCCTGCTGCAGTTTTTACTGCTTAGTAGTAGACTGATTAAATTGAAACTGTTATTCTAAACCTTTGGGTTTAAGCACTTGGGCGTCAGAACAGTTGTTTTACATTAAGAAGGTTTGTGGACTGCACTGTTGTGGTAGGACAGGTAGTGTACATCCTTCTAAGTTGGGAATTGCTGATTGAAGACTCAGTGTCTGTTATTCTAAAAGCACATTAGTTTTGGTTTAAGCACTTTGGCTTCAGGACAGTTATTTTACATTAAGAAGGTTTGTGATCTGCACTCTTGTAGGAGGAGAGGCTAGATTCTGCCCTTCTGAGCTGGGAATTTCTGGTTAAAGCCTTATTGTGCCTGCTTATTTGAACTGTTTCTTTTTGAAATGTGTGTGCCTTGTTTGCTGTAGCCCAGAAGTTAGTAGTTTATTGGCCATTTTGGGCTAATTTCTATCTCTTTCCTTTCCCTGCTATAAAAACTGCATTTGTGCATTTTTTTGCACTTGTATTCAGCTCAGCAAGTGCCTGCCAGGTGTCCTGTAGAGTTCTACAGCAGTAGAGAGACAGTAGAGAGAATTTGGAGTGATTAAGTATCATTTTTCTGCATTTTCTTGCTGTCTTCAACTAACTCCACCTAAAATGCCATTTTTTTAGCATTTCTGTGATTTAAAAATCTTGTTTTTGCTACATCTTGTACTTATTTCTTATTTGCTGCCTGCACTTGAACTAAGTCATTTTTGTGTTTAAATAATCTAACTGTTGTAGGCAACACACTAAAGTGCGATGGCCATTTCTGTGCATTTAAAGTGTTGTTTTTATTGTATCTGCTTTATTTTCTGAAAAAGCAAACAAAAATATATATATACTTGTTTCCCACCTTTCTGAACTAGTATAGTCCAGTTTTCAGGTTATTGCTGAATTCAGGGCTGTGTTACAAGTTTCTGTGTTGCCCATACCTCACTTGGATAGAAGGAAGTTTCTCTGTTCATCTGTGAGAGAGGGGAGCTTTGAGCAGCCTATCTGTCCCTGGAGGAGTGGTTTCAGCCCAGAAGTTAGTAGTTTATTGGCCAATTTTGGCTAATTTCTATCTCTTTCATTTCCCTGCTATAAAAACCACATTTGCGTGGTTTTGCATGCCGGGCAGCACCAGTTAGCTAGGGTTAAACTATTCCCGACTCCACAAAGTCTACTCTTCAATTTTTCCCTTGGAACTAGACAAACTTTCAACTTAAGCACTCAAACCATTCATTTCACAGCCCAGCACTTACTCAAAACTCATAGCAAGCACTAATTAACCCTAGCACTAGACCTCCCTATACTGTCCAGAAGGACAAGGCTCTCTATTCGTCCCTACCAGCCAATCAGTAAAACAGCTCACTTTACCTATTCAGGCATGTCCAAAGGGCAGTTTCATGTGTACTGTCCAGTTCAACTGGTGAATCTGGGCATTTTGAGGCAATGTTACAACTGCCTCATGTACACAGACAACCCTCTCCTCCTACCACCAAACATTAATATATCCAAGAGATGCAATTATACAGCCAAACTGGAGGCAAAGCTATCTCAACCCAAGACTGGAACTGATAGTCAAGAGGAGAAGGAAAATACTTGCAACACACTACCAGTCTCACATAGACTTACTAAACCAACACCGGCAAATAACACACATAAATACACAAAAACATACTCGGATGCTCTAAATAAAAATTTGCAAAAGCAACAGGGGCCTCCAAAGCAGACACCCAAGCAACCTACACACCCCATCACAAACCATGAAACACATACTTCACATAATCAGTGTGCCATACAATCACAGCCCTTAAGGCAAAATAACATACCCAACACACTAGTAATAGGCAACTCTATAGTCAGGCACACTGATGTCCCACTGACTAGGCTGGATAAGGAGAAGGTTACAGTTAGCTGCCTGTCAGGCGCCAGGATCTGCTACATAACACAAGCACTCAGGTTGCTCCAGAACAAGTACAAATACAACTCTGTCATTGTCCATGTTGGTGTGAATGACCTGAGATGTACCTCCCTGGACTACATGAAAAGAGACATGGAAGAGCTCTCTGATCATGTAGCCCAGGCCGGTATGACCTTGACCCTGAGTAGCATCCTGCCCTCACCAAGAATGATGCCACAGTATAAAGAAAGAATGATCAATTTCAACAATTGGCTAAGTTTCTGGTGTCATTCAAAGGGGATCCAGTATCTGTCCACATGGGATAACATGCTGAACAAGCCATGTTGCTTTGCAAGAGATGGCTTGCACCTGTCACCCTTAGGCTTTCGAATACTGGCCAAGGCTCTTGCCACCCTCCCCCCCCCATAGTGCCTTTTTTAGGCAAGGTTCAAAAGACAAACCCACCACCATAAATAGCACAAGTAACCATAAACTAAGGGTAATGCTACTCAACGCCAGAAGTCTAAACCTCAAAATGCATGCACTCGAAGCACTCCTCAGTATGGAAAACATCGATATCTGTGCAGTAACAGAAACCTGTTTTAATGCTCCAGAGAGCACTCCAGCACTACCAGGCTATAACTCATTCCATACTTTTCGGCCACAGAATCTGGACCGAAACACAAAAGGCGGGGGTGTATCCATATTCATCAAGGATATCCACACCTCCAGGTTAGTGGCACAGCACAATGCCTCAGAGATCATCCATGTGCAACCAACAATTGGCAAAACTGCAATTCAAATTGTAGCTTGCTACAGATCACCCACCATGACCCAGGACCCCCATTCCGCATTATTGGAGACAATGGAAAATATGAAGGTCCTCCCAAACACCCTAATATTGGGTGATTTCAATTACCCAAACATTAACTGGGAGAACTATTCAAGTACTAACTCCCTTGCCCAATGCTTCCTAGAATTTATAAACTTGAATGCCCTGGATCAACTGGTCAACACCCCCACCAGAGGTGACAACATATTGGACCTGGTCATCACAAACATGGGTGACCGGTGTTCTACACTGGAGGTCAACCCCTTGCTGGCTAGATCAGACCATAGACTAATCACTCTGGAAATCCACATTCTGCCCCCACCCCCAATTAAGAAAACCACAGTGAAAAACTTTTCAAAAACAAACTTCATGTTACTTAAGACTGAGGTGGAAAGGTTCACAGCCCCCATGCTAAAGGACAATGCTGTCCAAGCTGCTGAATCCCTTACAAAGGCACTCTATGAGCACCTGCAAAAATGCATGGATCATGCTATCCCAAGCAAAACCAAGACTCACTCCTCCAAGAAAAGGAAACCAGTCTGGTGGACCCCTGCCATAAACAAGCTATACAACAGAAGGAGGAAATTAGGACAGAAACGAGTAAAATCCCAAGAAGGAAAGACATCCCTGATCAGTTATAGCAAGAAACTACAATCCCTCATAAAATCATCCAAGGCTAGCTTTGAAAGAAAAATTGCCAAGGACACCAAAGATAACCACAAAACGTTCTTTAGCTATCTCAAGAACCTGAGTGGAAACACTCAGATCTGCTCTCAGTTAGTGCAGAATGGCACAAAATACACTGAACTGACTGATATTGCCAACATTCTGGCAGACAGGTTTAGTGCAAACTTCACCCCCCTTCTCACCCTCTAAAGGGCCCATAACCATACCAGATGAAAGTAGAGCCCCAGCAATCACTGACACACAAGTTAAAACAGCCTTATCCAAAGCCAAAAGCACAGCTTCAATGGGATCAGATGGTGTCCCAGGCTGTGTCTTACACAAACTCCAAAATGAACTAACCCCTCATCTAAACACATTGTTAAAACTCAGCCTCTCTACATGCTATGTACCCATAGAGTGGCACACAGTAACAGTTATCCTGCTCCACAAAGGTGGAGCCACAATGGACCCTGGGAAGTATCGCCCTATAAGCCTGACTAGCCTGGTCTGCAAGGTTATGGAGCACATCATCATGGAACTCATTAATAGAGACATTGGGAAACTCCAAACATTGTTCCCTACCCAGTTTGGCATTGTTAAGGGCAGATCATGCCTGCTAAACCTGGTGGACTTCTTTGAGACAGTTACCAAGGCTTTAGATGAGGGAAAGGAGGTCCACACAGCCTATCAAGACCTCGCAAAAGCTTTCAACACCATTTCCCATTCTGGAATTATAGACAAGCAAACCAGCCTGAACACAAACCCCTATGTCACGAGATGGGTTGCCAACTGGCTCACGGATAGAACCCACACGGTGAGAGTTGCAGGCTCTAGGTCTGACTCTAAACCAGTTACAAGCGGCGCCCTCCAGGGCTCAGTCCTGGGACCCCTCCTGTTCGGTATATATATGTCTCAGAGGTACAGGCAAGCACAGGACTATGGCTGACCAAGTTCACAAACAACTGCAAATTGGGGGCCATAATTGACTCTCCAGCTGATACAGACATCCTCCAGAAGGGTCTCACTGAGATGGATACCTGGTGTCAAAATCATGGCCTCAAGCTAAATGCCAAAAAGTGCATAATCATCCCCTTTGGAAAAAACAAAGTATCCACGAACTACCACATATGTGGTAGTCCCCTAAATACAGAAAATGTAATGAGGGATCTGGTGACCCAAGTAGATAGTAAGCTTTCCTTTGATAATCATATTGCCAAGGTGGTTAAAAAATCCTTCTATGTGGCCCACCTAATCACAAAAGGGATTGCATCTAGAACAAAAGAGGTTATTGTGCCCCTCTACTCATCACTCATCAGATCCATCATAGAGTATAATGCCCCATTTGGGATGTACCTTACAAGACATCTGCAACAGCTGGAAAGACCACAGAAGTATCTCACCAAGAGGATTACTGGCCTCAAACAGATGACCTATGCAGCCCAACTGAAGAAACTCCAGCTGTACTCGGTTGCATACTGCTTACTCAGAGGTGATCCTTGCCTGACATACAAGGTCATGTCCAACCGAGAATTGATGGACATGCTCCACCTAAAAAAAAACAAATCCCAGAGAGCCACAAGCTCTAGGGATCTAAACCTCACCATGATGATAAATAGGACTTGCTGGAGGGATATATTCCTGTCCCAGAGACTCCCCATGCTTTGAAACAGGATTCCAATCTACATTAGACAGAGCCCCTCACTAACACTCTTCAAGAGAAACCTTGACGAGTGGATGGGAAACAGAAAATGTACCCTGGGGATCACTGCAGTGGCTTTGCTATACAGAGGCACAGGGAACTAATGGCTCTGCTGGACAGAGGCACAGGGAACTAATCTAAGGGGGCAGCAAAAGCCAAAACATTCTGGCTAGGCTTACAGATGCCCTTGGGCAAATAGCCTAGTACTTACCTATGAACCTATATATTCTGCCTAATAAATGCACATGTTGTCCATCTAGTAAATACATATACTTTAATACATACATTTCAACATGTACTTGTCTTTAATAATATCTATTCTAAAAGCAGCTCAAGAAATACTGTCATATTGACCCAAGGTCTTGTATGTGTTTATGTAGTTTTCTCATGTTAAAACAACATTTACTTAAATGATATTATTGTTTTAACCTTATGGATTTTAACAATGGCTTTAATGGAACACTATTTGTGTTTAGGAACACATAGAGGCATGGGTTTGAACGATAGTGTTCCATTAAAGCCATTACTGACTTAATTTTGAGTGGTAGGATTGGTTGGTCTTGTAATGAATTAAAGTATTTAAGTGTTGTTGCTGTTTGAATGAACTGTCTGATGAAGCAACGGTTACCATTGTGGAAGCGCTCACCATTTTGTATTAAAAAATATTTTACTTTGTCGTGGTTCATCTTCTTTATTCCAGCTGCCTTCCTATTGGGCACGTGTTTCAATATAATATAAATATAATAAAGTATGTTTTCAGTAGAGTATTCTGGAGAAAAGCTCTCAGGAAGCAAGTGGTTTCCATGCTTAGAAGATCTAAGGAAGCAAAGGTGTTAATTAGCCACCTGTTGTTTCGGATTAAATTAGGTAATATGACTAAAATCGGTTATAAAAAAACAATGCAAATAACTATAACAATACTTCCTCCAAAAGATAGCCAGAATACCAAAAATAAAATAATGTATAGCTGGATTTGATTATTAAATAGAGACATCAAATTTCTTGTAAAAGTATTAGTTAATTATATACAACCTTGCCTAACCTGACATAAAAATGACAGTCTGGATTTATACATGAAAACTGATAGTCACTAGCTATTTTTAAACAGTAAATGAGAAAGTAGTGATACTGAAGGAGGCATTATTTTATTTGATACCAGAAAATATTTGATATAAGCACCTGTGAATTCATATTTTGAGTTCTTAAAAATAACTTTAGGGATAATTCTTTCTCTTACTTGGTTAAAAGCAATGTACAGGACTGGCAGACAGATTTATTATAATGATGTTACCTATAATATAAATCATTATTAGAGATAGCAGACAAGGTTGTCCATTGCCACCTGCATTATTTATTATCTGATACTGAAGAGCTTGCCTTAAAGTTTACAAAAACTGGAGATAGGTTTTGAAGAAGAAAAAAGTGGGTCCTGGTATAGACTATTTGCTGTAGACTGCATACTTATTGCAGGAAAATTAGTCAATGTCTTACCAACAATGTGAGAGGTTTTCCATCATTTTGGAAAATACTCAAGGCTGAATTGTAATAGTAAAACTCAATAGTTACTGGGGTAGTGAAAGGAGGTTTGTGTAACTGTGGTGAGATAAAAGATAAATCTGACCCTGCTTATTTAAGTTTAGTAATAGGAAAGTACATTAAAGTTACAATTGGCAAAGTCAAAAGTAAACAGAAGGTCACAAACACAATCATAAGTGATAAGTCTAAGTCAAAAGTTTAAATGAATAATCTAGTAGGAAGATTCATACAGTTAAAGTTATTATTTCATCAATTATCTTCTGTCTGGTGAGGCATTTGCCCATCTCACCTGATCATGAAGGGATGATTAAGCACTGAGCAAGTTTAAGAAATCTGTACAAATATTTAATGGAGAAAGAATACCTTACAATAGTCTAATTATGCTAAAATAACAGAGACTAGGGGGTGTCACACTATCAGCAAATATAGTTGATTTTAACTTTTAACTTGGCTTAATGAGTTAAGCAATGGAGAGTCCCCCCAAACTGCGAATGCAGTGGACTGCACCAAATTGGTAGAAACTACACTGATTTCAGATGGATAATTAAGTAGTGCTCATAGTCATCAAGTTGAAAAGCTTTTTTAAGGAAATAAGGAAAAGTGCATGACCTCTGTTGGAAGCATTTTTATTTTGCAATGCTGTTTATGTATAATTTACCATGTGATAATAAACATACGAAAACATGAAAATATGACAGCATATAAAAAGATGTGATAGCTTTAGACCTTCTCATGGCATCATCTTTCAATGGGCTTCACTGCTGAGATACACACCCCAACCAGACTTCTTTTGTGACTTTTAATATCTACCAGTAAATACATACAAGATAAAAGCATTCAAAATCAATTATATACCTCACTCTGAGTTAGCTAAAGCTTCCCCATATCTCAGTGACTGTAATTAATTAACCTGCCTGGTTTGAATTGTCTGTTGCAGGACTTGCTTACAGTGGGATTTTAAAGAGGACAGAGGATGTGTTTCAGAGATGGAGAGAGATATGCTTGAACTTGATACAGAAAATTCAATCCCTATGCTAGTTAGAACTGTCTCCAGTATTTTATGCTTTGTAGGGCTTGCCTATTTGGTGCCCTGTGGACTCTTACAAAAAGTTGGCTATGGACTTTATTTGGCAGAAAAGAACCCCAGAATAAGCTAAAATATTCTTACTTTATCTGCCTTTGTAGGAAGACTGGCCTCTTAAGATCCTAGGTTATATATTAAGATAGCCAGGCTTAGGCTGTTCTATAACATACTGGTAAATTAAAATGAATGAAGAACTATAGTTCTGAGTCAGCTGGGAGTATCTATGGTATGTTTGACAACATCAAGACAGAAAAAGAAAAAAAATGAAGGAAAGCAATGTTAAGTAGGTTCCTCAATTAGGGGAAACACTGGGAGGTCTAATTGGATCTATTTAATACGACAGAAAGACTATATGATTGAAACCAGGAGAATGAATCTCAGAACATCAAAACTGCTTCTCCTCTAGAAGTTGGCATTATGAAAAACATTGTTCTTGCATGGAGAGGCAAGGCCCCCTTGACCCTCTACACCCCCTGTTTATTATATATACAAACTCTGAGATTGCTCTACATTGGGGAAAGGGCAAATATCAGACCCCCAAAATACTAGTTTGCAGAAGTAAATCTGGTTTGACATGTTGAGATTCTATCTTCTCGGTTTTGATCATAAGATCTTGCAATCATATGAAACCTGTCTAAT
>NC_056744.1:535534895-535642395 GCF_019279795.1 Protopterus annectens
TATTTCCCTAAAGTCCAATATTGTCCATTCCTTGGCAAACAGAATACAAAAACATAATTAAAGGTCTTCTCCACAAGACCAAATGAAGGCTGTTCCCAATAATGTGAAAAAAATTACATATTTTGCATCAAACAAAAAGGATAATCTTCTATCAAATTACAATAAATTTAATGCTAATAATAAAGGTTGTCTCTTTTTTTCCACGGCCTGACTATATTGACATGCTTGCAGTCCCGTAAGTCTGTTGAGGTATACCCACTTGTTTTCCTATACTTTTGATTACACCATGCTCACTTATGGAAGCCGTGTGTTTAACTTACATATCTAGCTTGGGCACAAGATCCAAGGAGAACATCTCAGTAGCATCTTCCATGGAAACATGAAGCAGAAACAAGATAGTAAAATGTTTGGTGGTCTTGACTTCCTATTTTCCTGGTTACCCATGAGGTTTTGCTCCTTTGTCTTTTGAAAGTCTCTATTACAGATGTGAGCATTGCCTTTCAGAGACAACACTGTTTTTGATTGAGGAAGGGTAGAAATAATGATGCCTCCTTAGAAAATTTTACCTTAGGTGGTGCACCCACCTTGGACCTTAGGGCATTACATTAGTACAGATTTTTCCATAAAGAATAGAGAAAATCTAGTCACATAGTGAAATTATATGACTGCTTTTCTATCAGTATTAATATTAATGGGACTTGCCAGCATTATACAGATCCCCCTTTCAGTAGTCCAACAAGAAAGACTGTAGACAAATGTTTCTATTCCTTGTCAGCAATAGAATATTGGATTTGGACTTTCCATGTGGCAGTCCAGAATCCTAATTAATCCAAAATCTTTTCAGACTCTTGACAATCCAGAACAATGAGTATCTAACAAAGATAAAAGATACTCTTGGGAAATGGGCTTTCCTAAAATATTTATTTAGTTAAACCAGTTGAGACAAAGGATTTTCATAACTTGATATCTCTTGCACTTCTTATTCCTTAATAATTAACTTAAAAATGTCCAGGTGTTTTGCTGCACCATAACTAATATCATAGATTATATCAAAGCATTTCACTCAGCAACAATGTTTCGTTTGAAATCAACTCACAACATTAGGAACCTCAGTTTATAACTTTTTCTGTTAGGCATATGGTTACCCTATGTTGTGAGATTATAGATGTTGTTTGATGTTTGGTTATTCCTACATTGGGAATTCATAATCATTGTTTTTAGATGTGATTATTCCAACTTTGGGAATTTATAAATCTTGCTATTTGATTTATGGTTATCCCTACTTTGGAAGTTTATAAAATGTTACTGTTAGACATTTGGTTATTCCTTAATTGGGAATTTATAAATGTTGCTGTTAGACATATGGTTATTTATTAGCTGGGAGTCTATAAAAGTTGCTTTTAGACTCATGGCTATTCCTACTTTTAGACTTAGAAATGCTGCTGTCAGATGTATGGTTATTCTGGGTCTGTATTACTTTGTCGAAACTCAAATGAGTGAGTGCTCATTTGTCAAACACCTATTCAGGAAAAACACTATTCATTGACTGATGTGTTAAGCAAAAAGTTTCCTAGGGAAAAATGACAGCAGTCTGCCCTAGCAACCATAGCGACCATAAACAAAACCATAAAACTTAACACCTATGCAGGTTCTGAGCTGCAGTATCCACACACCCTCTAACTAAATATATCAACTCTGAGATTCCACTACAGTGAGGAAAAGGGCAAATTCCAGATGGTGGCCAACCATCAGTTTGCCCTAGGATACTTTTCGCTTAAAACATTAGTCGATGAATAGTGTTTTTGCTGAATAGGTGTTTGATAAACAAGCATTTGCTCATTTGAGTTTCAACAAAATAATATAGACCTGGTTATTCCTGTATTGGGAGTTTCTAAATGTTACTGTTAGCCATATGGCTATACCTGCACTGGCAATTTATAAATGTTGTTGTTAGACATATGGTTATTCCTACATTGGGACTAGGTTATTTAGCCATGTGACCCATCTGAATGCACATGTTAGTCAAAAACTGTGGCTGACAGGAAAACCTTCATGGGTTTTTACTCCTTTAATCAAAGAAGTGTAATCTCAGAGTTAATAATATTAAACAGAGAGGATAAAAGGTGCTGCATGTGGTGGGCTGCTGCCACAAAAAACAAACAAAAACAATTCTGGACATTTTACTGTTGGTCATGGCTTGGTAGGTGATATGTTTTATTCAGCCTATCAACTTAAAATGCCCTTACATCCACTTGCACAAACTAGCCTCATTTCATTTAATGGGATGTTGTAGCCTGATGTCATTCAACAGGGTGTTGTAGCCTGATGTCATTCAATGGGAGGTTGCAGTCTGATGTCATTCAATGGGATGTTGTTGCCAGATGTTATTCTATGGGATGTTGTAGCCTCATGTCATTCAATGGGATGTTGTAGTATCATGTCATTCAATCGGATGTTGTAGCATCATGTCTTTCAATGAGATGTTGTAGCCTGGTGTCATTTAACAGGATGTTGTAGCCTGATATCATTCAACTGGATGTTGTAGCCTTATGTCATTCAATGGGATGTTGTAATCTGATGTCATTCATCAGGATGTTGTAGCCCGATGTCATTGAATGGGATATTGTAATCTGATGTCATTCAACAGGATGTTGTGGCCTGATGTCATTCAATGGGAGGTTGTAGCCTAGTGTCATTTAACAGGATGTTGTAGCTTGAAGTCATTCAAAGGGATGTTGTAGTCTGATGTCATTAATAGGATGTTGAAGCCTCGTGTCATTCAATGGGATGTTGTATCCTGATGTCATTCAATGGGATAGTGTAATCTGATTTCATTCAACAGGATGTTGTAGTCTGATGTCATTGAATGGGATGTTGTAACCTGATGTCATTCAACAGGATGTTGTATCCTGATGTCATTCAATGGGATAGCATAATCTGATTTCATTCAACAGGATGTTGAAGCCTGATGTCATTCAATGGGAGGTAGTAGCCTGGTGTCATTTAACAGGATGTTGTAGCCTGATGTCATTCAACAGGATGTTGTAGCCTGATGTCATTCAAAATGATGTTGTAGCCTGATGTCATTCAATGGGATGTTATAGCCTCATGTCATTCAAAGGGAGGTCTTCACCTCATGTCATTCAGCAGGAAGGATGTTGTAGCCTGTTGTCATTTAATGGGATGTTATAGCCTGATGTTATTCACTGGGAGGTTGTAGCTTCATGTCATTAAAGGATCCTGTAGCCTGATGTCATTCAATAGGATGTTGTTGTCTGGTGTCATTCAACAGGATGTTGTAGCCTGATGTCATTCAATGGGAGATTGTAGCCTGATGTCATTTAAAAGAATGTGGTAGCCATGTCATTCAATGAGATGTTGTAGCCTGGTGTCATTTAATAGGATGTTGTAGCCTGATGTAATTCAATGGGAGATTGTAGCCTGATGTCATTCAAAAAGATGTTGTCCCATGATGTCATTCAATGGGATGTTGTAGCCAGATGTCATTCAACAGGATGTTGTATCCTGATGTCATTAAATGGTAGGATGTAGGCTGACATTCTAAAGGATGTTGTAGCCTGATGTCATTCAATGGGATGTAGTAGCCTGATGTCATTCAAAGATATGTTGTAGCCTGATGTTATTCAAAGGGATGTTGTAGCTTCATGTCATTCATTCAGAGATTGTAGCTTGATGTCATTCAACAGGATGTTTTAGTCTGATGTCACTATATGGGCTGTTGCACACTGATTTCATTCTATGGGATGTTGTAGCCTGATGTCTTTCAATGGGAGTTTGTAGCCTGATGTCATTCAATAGGAGATTGTAGCCTCATGTCATTCATTGGGATGGTGTACGCTCATGTCATTAAACAGGATATTGTAGCCTGATGTCATTCAAAAGGATGTTGTAGCTTGATGCCATTCAATTAGATCTTGTAGCCTCATGTCTTTCAATGGGAGATTGTAGCCTCATGTCATTCAACAGGAAGGATGTTGTAGCCTGATGTCATTCAAAAGGATGTTCAAGCCTGATGTCATTCAATGGAATGTTATAGTCTCATGTAATTCAATGGGAGGTCTTAGTCTTATGTCATTCAGCAGCAAGGATGTTGTATCCTGATGTCATTCAATGGGATTTTATAGCCTGATGTCATTCAATGGGAGGTTGTAGCCTCATGTCATTCAACATTATGTTGTAGCCTAATGTCATGCAATGGGAGATTGCAGCCTGATGTCATTCAAAAGGAAGTTGTAGCCTCATGTCATTCAATTAGATGTTTTAGCCTGGTGTTATTCAATAGGATATTTTAGCCTGATGTCATTCAATGGGAGGTTATATCCTGGTGTCATTTAACAGGATGTTGTAGCTTGATGTCATTCAATGGGATGTCGTAACCTCATGTCATTCAATGAGATGGGGTAGCCTTGTGTAATTCAACAGGATGTTGTAACCTGATGTCATTCAACAGGATGTTGTAGCCTGATGTCATTCAATGGGATGTTATAATCTGATGTTATTCAACAGGATGTTGTATCCTGATGCCATTCAATGGGATGTTGTGGCCTAATGTCATTCAATAGGATTTTGTGATCTGATGTCATTCAATGGGAGGTTGTAGCCTGGTGTCATTTAATAGGACGTTGTAGCCTGATGTCATTCAATGAGAGGTTGTAGCCTGATGTCATATAATGGTATGTTGTAGCCTGATGTCATTCAATGGGTGGTTGTACCCTGATGTCATTGAATAAGTTATAGTAGCCTGATGTCATTCAACAGGATGTTGTATCATGATGTCATTCAAGCGGCTGTTGCAATCTGATGTTATTCAACAGAATGTTGTAGCCTGATGTCATTCAATGGGAGGTTGTAGCCTGGTGTCATTTAACAGGATGTTGTAGCCTGATGTCATTGAATCGGAGTTTGTAGCCTGATTTTATTCATTGGGATGTTGTAACCTCATGTCATGCAATGGGATGCTGTAGCCTCATGTCCTTCAATGGGAGGTTGTAGCCTCATGTCATTAAACAGGATATTGTAGTCTGATGTCATTCAAAAGGATGTTGTAGCTTGATGTCAATCGACGGGATCATGTAGCCTCATGTCTTTCAATGGGAGGTTGTAGCCTCATGTCATTCTAAAGGAAGGATGTTGCAGCCTGATGTCATTCAAAGGGATGTTATAGCCTAATGTCATTCAATGGGAGGTAGTAGCCTCATGTCACTCAACAGGATGTTGTAGCCTGATGTCATTCAATAGGATGCTGTAGCCTGGTGTCATTCAACAGGATGTAGTAGCCTGATGTCATTCAATCGGAGTTTGTAGTCTAATTTCATTCATTGGGATGTTGTAACCTCATGTCATGCAATGGGATGCTGTAGCCTCATGTCATTCAATGGGAGGTTGTAGCCTCATGTCATTAAACAGGATATTGTAGCCTGATGTCATTCAAAAGGATGTTGTAGCCTGATGTCATTCAATGGGAGGTTGTAGCCTCATGTCCTTCAACAGTATGTTGTAGCCTAATGTCATTCAATGGGAGATTGCAGCCTGATGTCATTCAAAAGGATGTTGTAGCCTCATGTCATTCAATGAGATGTTTTAGCCTGGTGTTATTCAATAGGATGTTTTAGCCTGATGTCATTCAATGGGAGGTTATATCCTTGTGTCATTTAACAGGATGTTGTAGCTTGATGTCATTCAATGGGATGTTGTAGCCTCATGTCATTCAATGAGATGGGGTAGCCTTGTGTCATTCAACAGGATGTTGTAACCTGATGTCATTCAACAGGATGTTGTAGCCTGATGACATTCAATGCGATTTTATAATCTGATGTTATTTAACAAGATGTTGTATCCTGATGTCATTCAATGGGCTGTTGTGGCCTAATGTCATTCAATAGGATTTTGTGACCTGATGTCATTCAATGGGAGGTCGTAGCCTGATGTAATTTAATAGGATGTTGTAGCCTGATCTCATTCAATGAGAGGTTGTAGCCTGATGAGATATAATTGTATGTTGTAGCCTGATGTCATTCAATGGGAGGTTGTACCCCAATGTCATTGAATGGGTTAGAGTAGCCTGATGTCATTCAACAGGATGTTGTATCCTGATGTCATTCAATTGGCTGTTGCAATCTGATGTTATTCAACAGAATGTTGTAGCCTGATGTCATTCAATGGGAGGTTGTAGCCTGGTGTCATTTGACAGGATGTTGTAGCCTGATGTCATTGAATCAGAGTTTATAGCCTGATTTCATTCATTAGGATGTTATAACCTCATGTCATGCAATGGGATGCTGTAGCCTCATGTCATTCAATGGGAGTTTGTAGCCTCATGTCATTAAACTGGATATTGTAGCCTGATGCCAGTCAAATGGATGTTGTAGCTTGATGTCATTCAATGGGATCTTGTAGCCTCATGGCTTTCAATGGGAGGTTGTAGTCTCATGTCATTCAAAAGGAAGGATGTTGCAGCCTGATGTCATTCAACAGGATGTTATAGCCTGATTTCATTCAATGGGAGGTTGTAGCCTCATGTCACTCAACAGGATGTTGTAGCCTGATATCATTCAATAGGATGTTGTAGACTGGTGTCATTCAACAAGATGTAGTAGCCTGATGTCATTCAAAAGGATGTTGTAGCTTGATGTCATTCAATGGGATCTTGTAGCCTCGTGTCTTTCAATGGGAGGTTGTAGCTTCATGTCAATAAACAGGAAGGATGTTGTAGCCTGATGTCATTCAACAGGATGTTGTAGCCAGGTGTCATTCAATAGGAAGTTGTAGCCTGATGTCATTGAGTGGGCGGTTGTAGCCTGATGTCATTCAGTGGGAGGTTGTAGCCTGATGTCATTCAAAATTATGTTGTTTCCTGATGTCATTCAATGGGATGTTTTAGGCTGATGTCATTCAACAGGATGTTGTAGCCTGATGTCATTCAACAGGATGTTGTAGTCTGATGTCATTCAAAAGGATGTTGTAGCCTAATTTAATTTAATGGGAGGTTGTAGCCTGATGGCATTCAACAGGGTGTTGTAGCCTGATGTCATTCAATGGAATGTTGGAGTCTGATGTCATTTAATGGGATGTTGCTGCTTGATGTTATTCTATGGGATGTTGTAGCCTCGTTTCATTTAATGGGAGCTTGTAGCCTGATGTCATTCAATGGGAGGTTGGAGTCTGATGTAATTCAACAGGATTTTGTAGTCTGATGTCATTTAACAGGATGTTGTAGTCTGATGTCATTCAAAAGGATGTTGTAGCCTCATTTCATTTAATGGGAGGTTATAGCCTGATGTCATTCAACAGGGTGTTGTAGCCTGATGCCATTCAATGGGAGGTTGGAGTCTGATGTAATTCAATGGGATGTTGTTGCCTTATGTTATTCTATGGGATGTTGCAGCCTGATGTCATTCAATGGGAGGTTGTAGCCTGATGTCATTCAACAGGGTGTTATAGCCTGATGTCATTCAATGGGAGGTTGGAGCCTGATGTCATTCAACAGGATTTTGTAGCCTGATGTCATTCAACAGGATGTTGTAGTCTGATGTCATTCAAAAGGATGTTGTAATCTCATTTCATTTAATGGGATGTTGTAGCCTGATGTAATTCAACAGGGTGTTGTAGCCTGATGTCATTCAATGGGAGGTTGGAGTCTGATATCATTCAATGGGATGTTGTTGCCAGATGTTATTCTATGGGATGTTGTAGCATCATGTCATTCAGTGGGATGTTGTAGTATAATGTAATTCAATGGGATGTTGTAGCCTCATATCATTCAATGAGATGTTTTAGCCTGGTGTTATTCCATAGGATGTTTTAGCCTGATATCATTCAATGGGAGGTTATATCCTTGTGTCATTTAACAGGATGTTGTTGCTTGATGTCATGCAATGGGATGTTGTAGCCTCATGTCATTCAATGAGATGGGGTAGCCTTGTGTCATTCAACAGGATGTTGTAACCTGATGTCATTCAACAGGATGTTGTAGCCTGATGACATTCAATGCGATTTTATAATCTGATGTTATTTAACAAGATGTTGTATCCTGATGTCATTGAATGGGCTGTTGTGGCCTAATGCCATTCAATAGGATTTTGTGACCTGATGTCATTCAATGGGAGGTCATAGCCTGATGTAATTTAATAGGATGTTGTAGCCTGATGTCATTCAATGAGAGGTTGTAGCCTGATGTCATATAATTGTATGTTGTAGCCTGATGTCATTCAATGGGAGGTTGTACCCCAATGTCATTGAATGGGTTAAAGTAGCCTGATGTCATTCAACAGGATGTTGTATCCTGATGTCATTCAATGGGCTGTTGCAATCTGATGTTATTCAACAGAATGTTGTAGCCTGATGTCATTCAATGGGAGGTTGTAGCCTGTTGTCATTTGACAGGATGTTGTATCCTGATGTCATTGAATCAGAGTTTATAGCCTGATTTCATTCATTAGGATGTTGTAACCTCATGTCATGCAATGGGATGCTGTAGCCTCATGTCATTCAATGGGAGGTTGTAGCCTCATGTCATTAAACTGGATATTGTAGCCTGATGCCATTCAAATGGATGTTGTAGCTTGATGTCATTCAATGGGATCTTGTAGCCTCATGGCTTTCAATTGGAGGTTGTAGCTTCATGTCAATCAACAGGAAGGATGTTGTAGCCTGATGTCATTCAACAGGATGTTGTAGCCAGGTGTCATTCAATAGGAAGTTGTAGCCTGATGTCATTGGGGGTGTTGTAGCCTGATGTCATTCAGTGGGAGGTTGTAGCCTGATGTCATTCAAAATTATGTTGTTTCCTGATGTCATTCAATGGGATGTTGTAGGCTGATGTCATTCACCAGGATGTTGTAGCCTGATGTCATTCAACAGGATGTTGTAGTCTGATGTCATTCAAAAGGACGTTGTAGCCTAATTTCATTTAATGGGAGGTTGTAGCCTGATGGCTTTCAACAGGGTTTTGTAGCCTGATGTCATTCAATGGAATGTTGGAGTCTGATGTCATTCAATGGGATGTTGCTGCTTGATGTTATTCTATGGGATGTTGTAGCCTCATTTCATTTAATGGGAGCTTGTAGCCTGATGTCATTCAGTGGGAGGTTGGAGTCTGATGTCATTCAACAGGATTTTGTAGTCTGATTTCATTTAACAGGATGTTGTAGTCTGATGTCATTCAAAAGGATGCTGTAGCCTCATTTCATTTAATGGGAGGTTGTAGCCTGATGTCATTCAACAGGGTGTTGTAGCCTGATGCCATTCAATGGGAGGTTGGAGTCTGATGTAATTCAATGGGATGTTGTTGCCTTATGTTATTCTATGGGATGTTGCAGCCTGATGTCATTCAATGGGAGGTTGTAGCCTGATGTCATTCAACAGGGTGTTGTAGCCTCATGTCATTCAATGGGAGGTTGGAGTCTGATGTCATTCAACAGGATTTTGTAGCCTGATGTCATTCAACAGGATGTTGTAGTCTGATGTCATTCAAAATTATGTTGTAATCTCATTTCATTTAATGGGATGTTGTAGCCTGATGTCATTCAATGGGAGGTTGGAGTCTGATATCATTCAATGGGATGTTGTTGCCAGATGTTATTCTATGGGATGTTGTAGCGTCATGTCATTCAGTGGGATGTTGTAGTATAATGTAATTCAATGGGATGTTGCAGCCTCATGTCATTCAATGAGATGTTGTAGCCTGGTGTCATTTAACAGGATGTTGTAGCCTGATATCATTCAACTGGATGTTGTAACCTTATGCCATTCAATGGGACGTTGTAATCTGATGTCATTCAACAGGATGTTGTAGCCTGATGTCATTGAATGGGATATTGTAATCTGATGTCATTCAAGAGGATGTTGTAGCCTAATGTCATTCAATAGGAGGTTGCAGCCTAATGTCATTTAACAGGATGTTGTAGCTTGAAGCCATTCAAAGGGATGTTGTAATCTGATGTCATTAATAGGATGTTGAAGTCTCATGTCATGTAATGGGAGGTTGTAGTCTGATGTCATTCAATGAGATGTTTTAACCTGATCTAATTCAACAGGATGTTGTATCCTGATGTCATTCAATGGGATAGTGTAATCTGATTTCATTCAACAGGATGTTGCAGGCTGATGTCATTCAATGGGAGGTTGTAGCCTGGTGTCATTTAACAGGATGTTGTAGCCTGATGTCATTCAACAGGATGTTGTAGCCTGATGTCATTTAAGAGGATGTTGTAGCCTGATGTCATTCAATGGGATGTTATAGCCTCATGTCATTTAAAGGGAGGTCTTTGCCTCATGTCATTCAGCAGGAAGGATGTTGTAGCCTGATGTCATTAAATGTGATGTTTTAGCCTTATGTTATTCAGTGGGAGGTTGTTGCCTCATGTCATTAAAGGATCATGTAGCCTGGTGTCATTCAATAGAATGTTGTTTTCTGGCGTCATTCAACAGGATGTTGTAGCCTGATGTCATTCAGTGGGAGATTGTAGCCTGATATCATTCAAAAGAATGTGGTAGCCATGTCATTCAATGAGATGTTGCAGCCTGGTGTCATATAATAGAATGTTATAGCCTGATGTAATTCAATGGGGGGTTGTAGCCTGATGTCATTCAAAAAGATGTTGTACCCTGATGTCATTCAATGGGATGTTGTAGCCAGATGTCATTCAACAGGATATTGTATCCTGATGTCATTAAATGGGAGGTTGTAGGCTGATATTCTAAAGGATGTTGTAGCCTGATGTTATTCAGTAGGATGCAGTAGCCTGATGTCATTCAAAGAGATGTTGTAGCTTCATGTCATTCAATCAGAGATTGCACCCTGATGTCATTCAACAGGATGTTTTAGCCTGATGTCACTATATGGGCTGATGCACTCTGATGTCATTCTATGGGATGTTGTAGCCTGATGTAATTCAATGGGAGTTTGTAGCCTGATGTCATGCAATGGGATTTTGCAGTCTGATTTCATTCAGTGGGATGTTGTAGCCTGATGTCATTCAATAGGAGATTGTAGCCTGATGTCATTCATTGGGATGGTGTATCCTCATGTCATTCAATGGGATGTCGTAGGCTTATGTAATTCAATGGGTGGTTGTAGCCTCATGTCATTAAACGGGATATTGTAGCCTGATGTCATTCAAAAGCATGTTGTAGCTTGATATCATTCAATCGGATCTTGTTGCCTCATGTCTTTCAATGGGAGATTGTAGCCTCATGTCATTTAGCAGGAAGGATGTTGTAGCCTGATGTCATTCAAAAGGATGTTCAAGCCTGATGCCATTCAATGGAATGTTATAGTCTCATGTAATTCAATGGGAGGTCTTAATCTCATGTCATTCAGCAGGAAGGATGTTGTGTCTGGATGTCATTCAATGGGATTTTATAGCCTGATGTTATTCAGTGGGAGGTTGTAGCCTCATGTCATTCAACAGTATGTTGTAGCCTAATGTCATTCAATGGGAGATTGCAGCCTAATGTCATTCAAAAGGATGTTGTAGCCTCATGTCATTCAATGAGATGTTTTAGCCTGGTGTTATTCAATAGGATGTATTAGCCTGATGTCATTCAATGGGAGGATATATCCTGGTGTGATTTAACAGAATGTTGTAGCTTGATGTCATTCAATGGGATGACGTAGCCTCATGTCATTCAATGAGATGGCGTAGCCTTGTGTCATTCAACAGGATGTTGTAACCTGATGTCATTCAACAGGATGTTGTAGCCTGACGTCTTTCAATGGGATGGTATAATTTGATGTTATTCAACAGGATGTTGTAACCTGATGTCATTCAATGGGATGTTGTGGCCTAATGTCATTCAGCAGGATTTTGTGACCTGATGTCATTCAATGGGAGGTCGTAGCCTGGTGTCATTGAATAGGATGTTGCAGCCTGATGTCATTCAATGAGAGGTTGTAGCCTGATGTTATATAATGGTATATTGTAGCCTGATGTCATTCAATGGGAGGTTGTATCCTGATGTCATTCAATGGGCTGTTGCAGTCTGATGTTATTCAACAGAATGTTGTAGCCTGATGTCATTCAATGGTAGGTTGTAGCCTGGTGTCATTTAACAGGATGTTGTAGCCTGATGTCATTCAATGGGATATTGTAATCTGTTGTCATTCAACAGGTTGTTGTAGCCTGATGTCATTCAGAGGGAGGTTGTAGCCTGGTGTCATTTAACAGGATGTTGTAGCCTGATGTCATTCATTATGATGTTGTAGCCTGATGTCATTCAAAAGGATGTTGTAGCCTGATGTCATTCAATGGAATGTTATAGCCTTATGTCATTCAATGGGAGCTTGTAGCCTCATGTCATTCAACAAGATGCTGTAGCCTGATGTCAATCAATAGGATGTTATAGCCTGGTGTCATTCAACAGGATGTTGTACCCTGTTGTCATTCAAATAGATGTTGTATCCTCATGTCATTCAATGAGATGTTGTAGCCTGGTGTTATTAAATAGGATATTGTAGCCTGATATCATTCAATGAGAGGTTGTAGCCTGATTTCATTTAAAAGAATGTTCTATCCAGATGTCTTTCAATTGGATGTTGTAGCCTGATGTCATTCAACAGGATGTTGTAGTCTGATGTCATTCAAGAGGATGTTGTAGCCTCATGTAATTAAATGGGAGGATGTAGCCTGATGTCATTCAACAGGATGTTGTAGCCTGATGTCATTCAGTGGGTGGTTGTATGCTGATGTCATTCAACAGGATGTTGTAGCCTGATTTTATTCAACAAGATGTTGTAGTCTGATGTCATTTAAAAGGATGTTGTAGCCTCATGTCATTCAATGGGAGGCTGTAGCCTGATGTCATTCAGCAGGATGTTATAGCCTGATGTCATTCAATAGGAGGTTGTATTCTGATGTCATTCAAAGGATTTTGTGGCCTGATGTCATTCAACAGGATGGTGTAGCCTGGTGTCATCAAACAGGATGTTGTAGCCTGATGTCATTCAATGGGATATTGTAGCCTGATGTCATTCAAAAGGATGTTGTAGCCTTATGCCATTAAATGAGATTTTGTAGTCTGGTCTTATTCAACAGTATGTTGTAGCCTAATGTCATTCAATAGGATGTTGTAGCCTGATGTCATTCAATGGGATGTTGTAGCCTGATGTTATTCAATAGAAGGCTGTAGCCTGATGTCATTCCATCAGATTTTGTAGCCTGATGTCATTCAATGGGAGGTTGTAGCTTGGTGCCATTTAACAGTATGTTGTAGCCTGATGTCATTCAATGGAATGTTGCTGCCTGATGTCATTCAATAGGATGTTGTGGCCTGATGTCATTCAACAGGATGTTGTAGCCTGATGTCATTGAATGGGATATTGTAATCTGATGTCATTCAAGAGGATGTTGTAGCCTAATGTCATTCAATAGGAGGTTGCAGCCTAATGTCATTTAACAGGATGTTGTAGCTTGAAGCCATTCAAAGGGATGTTGTAATCTGATGTCATTAATAGGATGTTGAAGTCTCATGTCATGTAATGGGAGGTTGTAGTCTGATGTCATTCAATGAGATGTTTTAACCTGATCTAATTCAACAGGATGTTGTATCCTGATGTCATTCAATGGGATAGTGTAATCTGATTTCATTCAACAGGATGTTGCAGGCTGATGTCATTCAATGGGAGGTTGTAGCCTGGTGTCATTTAACAGGATGTTGTAGCCTGATGTCATTCAACAGGATGTTGTAGCCTGATGTCATTTAAAAGGATGTTGTAGCCTGATGTCATTCAATGGGATGTTATAGCCTCATGTCATTTAAAGGGAGGTCTTTGCCTCATGTCATTCAGCAGGAAGGATGTTGTAGCCTGATGTCATTAAATGTGATGTTTTAGCCTTATGTTATTCAGTGGGAGGTTGTTGCCTCATGTCATTAAAGGATCATGTAGCCTGGTGTCACTCAATAGAATGTTGTTTTCTGGCGTCATTCAACAGGATGTTGTAGCCTGATGTCATTCAGTGGGAGATTGTAGCCTGATATCATTCAAAAGAATGTGGTAGCCATGTCATTCAATGAGATGTTGCAGCCTGGTGTCATATAATAGAATGTTATAGCCTGATGTAATTCAATGGGGGGTTGTAGCCTGATGTCATTCAAAAAGATGTTGTACCCTGATGTCATTCAATGGGATGTTGTAGCCAGATGTCATTCAACAGGATATTGTATCCTGATGTCATTAAATGGGAGGTTGTAGGCTGATATTCTAAAGGATGTTGTAGCCTGATGTTATTCAGTAGGATGCAGTAGCCTGATGTCATTCAAAGAGATGTTGTAGCTTCATGTCATTCAATCAGAGATTGCACCCTGATGTCATTCAACAGGATGTTTTAGCCTGATGTCACTATATGGGCTGATGCACTCTGATGTCATTCTATGGGATGTTGTAGCCTGATGTAATTCAATGGGAGTTTGTAGCCTGATGTCATGCAATGGGATTTTGCAGTCTGATTTCATTCAGTGGGATGTTGTAGCCTGATGTCATTCAATAGGAGATTGTAGCCTGATGTCATTCATTGGGATGGTGTATCCTCATGTCATTCAATGGGATGTCGTAGGCTTATGTCATTCAATGGGTGGTTGTAGCCTCATGTCATTAAACGGGATATTGTAGCCTGATGTCATTCAAAAGCATGTTGTAGCTTGATATCATTCAATCGGATCTTGTTGCCTCATGTCTTTCAATGGGAGATTGTAGCCTCATGTCATTTAGCAGGAAGGATGTTGTAGCCTGATGTCATTCAAAAGGATGTTCAAGCCTGATGCCATTCAATGGAATGTTATAGTCTCATGTAATTCAATGGGAGGTCTTAATCTCATGTCATTCAGCAGGAAGGATGTTGTGTCTGGATGTCATTCAATGGGATTTTATAGCCTGATGTTATTCAGTGGGAGGTTGTAGCCTCATGTCATTCAACAGTATGTTGTAGCCTAATGTCATTCAATGGGAGATTGCAGCCTAATGTCATTCAAAAGGATGTTGTAGCCTCATGTCATTCAATGAGATGTTTTAGCCTGGTGTTATTCAATAGGATGTATTAGCCTGATGTCATTCAATGGGAGGATATATCCTGGTGTGATTTAACAGAATGTTGTAGCTTGATGTCATTCAATGGGATGACGTAGCCTCATGTCATTCAATGAGATGGCGTAGCCTTGTGTCATTCAACAGGATGTTGTAACCTGATGTCATTCAACAGGATGTTGTAGCCTGACGTCTTTCAATGGGATGGTATAATTTGATGTTATTCAACAGGATGTTGTAACCTGATGTCATTCAATGGGATGTTGTGGCCTAATGTCATTCAGCGGGATTTTGTGACCTGATGTCATTCAATGGGAGGTCGTAGCCTGGTGTCATTGAATAGGATGTTGCAGCCTGATGTCATTCAATGAGAGGTTGTAGCCTGATGTTATATAATGGTATATTGTAGCCTGATGTCATTCAATGGGAGGTTGTATCCTGATGTCATTCAATGGGCTGTTGCAGTCTGATGTTATTCAACAGAATGTTGTAGCCTGATGTCATTCAATGGTAGGCTGTAGCCTGGTGTCATTTAACAGGATGTTGTAGCCTGATGTCATTCAATGGGATATTGTAATCTGTTGTCATTCAACAGGTTGTTGTAGCCTGATGTCATTCAGAGGGAGGTTGTAGCCTGGTGTCATTTAACAGGATGTTGTAGCCTGATGTCATTCATTATGATGTTGTAGCCTGATGTCATTCAAAAGGATGTTGTAGCCTGATGTCATTCAATGGAATGTTATAGCCTTATGTCATTCAATGGGAGCTTGTAGCCTCATGTCATTCAACAAGATGCTGTAGCCTGATGTCAATCAATAGGATGTTATAGCCTGGTGTCATTCAACAGGATGTTGTACCCTGTTGTCATTCAAATAGATGTTGTATCCTCATGTCATTCAATGAGATGTTGTAGCCTGGTGTTATTAAATAGGATATTGTAGCCTGATATCATTCAATGAGAGGTTGTAGCCTGATTTCATTTAAAAGAATGTTCTATCCAGATGTCTTTCAATCGGATGTTGTAGCCTGATGTCATTCAACAGGATGTTGTAGTCTGATGTCATTCGAGAGGATGTTGTAGCCTCATGTAATTAAATGGGAGGTTGTAGCCTGATGTCATTCAGCAGGATGTTGTAGCCTGATGTCATTCAATGGGTGGTTGTATGCTGATGTTATTCAACAGGATGTTGTAGCCTGATTTTATTCAACAAGATGTTGTAGTCTGATGTCATTAAAAAGGATGTTGTAGCCTCATGTCATTCAATGGGAGGCTGTAGCCTGATGTCATTCAGCAGGATGTTATAGCCTGATGTCATTCAATGGGAGGTTGTAGTCTTATGTCATTCAAAGGATTTTGTGGCCTGATGTCATTCAAGAAGATGGTGTAGCCTGGTGTCATTAAACAGGATGTTGTAGCCTGATGTCATTCAATGGGATATTGTAGCCTGATGTCATTCAAAAGGATGTTGTAGCCTTATGCCATTAAATGAGATTTTGTAGTCTGGTCTTATTCAACAGTATGTTGTAGCCTAATGTCATTCAATAGGATGTTGTAGCCTGATGTCATTCAATGGGATGTTGTAGCCTGATGTTATTCAATAGAAGGCTGTAGCCTGATGTCATTCCATCAGATTTTGTAGCCTGATGTCATTCAATGGGAGGTTGTAGCTTGGTGCCATTTAACAGTATGTTGTAGCCTGATGTCATTCAATGGAATGTTGCTGCCTGATGTCATTCAATAGGATGTTGTGGCCTGATGTCATTCAATAGGAGGTTGTAGCCTGGTGTCATTTAACAGGATGTTGTAGCTATGATGTCATTCAATGAGATGTTGTAGTCTGATGTCATTCAAAAGGATATTGTATCCTGGTGCATTCAATGGGATATTGTAATCTCATGTCATTCAACAGGATGTTGTAGCCTGATGTCATTCCATAGAATGTTGTAGCCTTTCATTCAATGGGAGGTTGTAGCCTGGTGTCATTTAACAGGATGTCACAAAAACACCAAGTCTTCCAACAAAGCAAAAAACAATGAAATAAAAATAAAAAAGTTCCAACAGAAATATGGTTTCATTGATTTAATAGCACAAAACGCAAAATTCTCAATGACTGAGTGCTTTCACCATAAGAATGGCTTCATCAGAGTAATGT
Source organism: Protopterus annectens (assembly GCF_019279795.1). Taxonomy (NCBI): domain Eukaryota; kingdom Metazoa; phylum Chordata; order Ceratodontiformes; family Protopteridae; genus Protopterus; species Protopterus annectens. Next base: position 535,552,089 of record NC_056744.1, read on the forward strand.
TGGTTAGTACAAACAACAATTAAATACCCCATCCCCTAACTGCTGACCAGTCCACCTTGAATTACATCATCTCAAAATTTTTTAAAAAGCAGTTGATTATACATGAAATGTAAAAGCATAATTGAACCAAGATACAAGATAAAAATGAACTTGTACAATATGCTTAAAGATATAAAATGTTGTGATGCTGATATACATTGTTAAATATATAAAAAAAATATTTAATCACATTTGCTTTAGCCTTAAGTGTAGGAAGAATAGCAATACTGTCATTGAGGCCAGGTGGATGCATAGCATTTAGCCTAAGTTGCCACATGGTCTCCAAATTTTCCACCTTTAGTTTCAAGTCACCTCCTCTTTCACTACTTTTCACCTTGTCAATGACAAAGAAAATAAACGTTTTAAAATTAGTACAACATATACTATGCCTATAGAGTACATTGTGAGCATCTTTATTTCTGATGGCCCTAACATGTTCAGTAATCCTTTACTTAAGTCTTCGTACAGTTTTGCCCACATAAAATCTTGTGCAGCTGATACAGGTGGCAACATATACTAACATTTTAGTGTTACAGCTGCACCTTCTTGGGCAGCTCAAATAACGGCTGTAACCAGGTATGGACACATATGGGCCATCATTGATGTACTTACATACCCTACAGGTCCCACATCTGTACATTCTAGATATAATAGACTTGCAACTAGAATTCTCCATAATGTCCTTAACATTTCTCCCTCGACTGTAACTATCCTAGGCATTGGACCAAGAATTTCCTTACTTGCATCCTTAAGACCAAAGTGGCATGCACAGTTAATGGCTGAAACAATATCTTGGGAGAGGTGATTATATCTAAGGACCATTGTAGATGAACCATCAGACTGTTGTTGGGGTGGTTTTACTGGTAATCCAGCACGAAGTATAGGTTGGTAAAGGGTATGTCTCTTCTTTAAAACCTCATGTTTGACCATCAAAATTAATTTTAAGGGGTATCCCCTATCTAAAAGCATCCCTACAAGTTGAAACAACTCACATTTAAAAGTTTCAGAGTTGGTCACCAATCTCGACAGTCTGACCATCTGCCCCTTGATAATTCCCTTCTTCTGGTGATAAGGGTGACAACTACTAAAATGGAGCATGGAATTCGAAAAAGATTCCTTCCTATGGATACCACTTTCAAGAATCCCCCCATCAAAATTCAAATGGATATCTAAATAATTTATTTCACATGCATGCCAAAAGTTAGTGAACCTGAAAAAAGTAGTGGTGTTATTTAAAAATTCAAGGAACTCATTGTCCTCCTGTTCAGTCCCTTTCCATAGAATCAGAATATCATCCAAGAATCTGTTATATAACAGGAACTTGGGCATAAATTGAGATGTGAAGATATAATTTACTTCCCAGTATAGAAGTACTAAGTTGGCAAACACGGGAGCACACTTGGCTCCCATGGCCACTCCTGCAATTTGTTGGTAAATTTGCCCTTCGAAGAGCAAAAAATTATTCTTAAGGACCAATTCCTTTAGCTTCATGACCAGGCTACAACCTCCCCTCTACTTACCCTTCTGATATTCTACACTCCACTGATAGGTTCTCGATCCTCTACTGCCCTCCTTGCTTCTGGTTTCTACCCGCTCCGTTCGCCCTGCGGGCTCACTCCGCTCCCCTACCCTGCCCCCAAATTCCACCCACCCCCAGCACCTCCACCTTTATTACTCCATAACCACACCCACTAACATTTCCAGTCCAATCTGTCTCCAGAATTGCAGACACACCCATCTTTTACTCCACCCTAATTAACCTCATTCACCTCTCCTAGTATTCCTCACCTAGCCAATTAGACTACATTACTATCCCAACACCCACTCTAATACTAAATCCCCAGCAAATCCTTACACAATTATCTATTCCTCAACACTATTTAATTACTTACCAGATCCCCTGCATATAAACCTCTCTCTTTTCTACACTTTCTTCAACATCACTTAGCACCTCCAATTACCCATAACTCAAAATGCTCTCAAAACCCTCATTCATCTCCTTTTTACTACTTCTACTTCTTAGCTTAACATACTTTCATTACCTCACCCAGCCCAGTAATTCCTACCACTCACAATCCTTCCATGTAACTAACCACCTTACCTCCTATCTCTCATACTCTAACACCCCAATATCTCCCCATCTATTTCCTATAAAAAACCTTCTACTTTATCCATATAAACTAGTCACCACTCACAAACAATCTACCCCCATAGTAACTGGCAAATCCTTCATAATCACAATAAAACCTAATCTTTGCTCTAAACTGTCGAATTACCTCTCTAACCCAATCCTACACCTGATTACCAGTCTAATATCAGGTGATATCCATCCTAACCCAGGCCCCCCCCCACCTCAACCATTACAGACAAGAGCATATTACTAACTTCTATAAACTCCCAAAGTATAGTTAACAAAATCTCAAACCTCCACGCCTGGCTCATACATAATAAACCTGACATCTTATCCATCTCAGAAACATGGTTAAAACCCCATATAAAAGACTCTGAAATAACTCCACCAAACTATTCTATCATTAGAAAAGACAGATCCCACAAAAAAGGGGGAGGAGTAGCTCTCCTCTACTCATCCTCCCTGTCAGTTACCCCTATAACAAACCTACTCCTCAATTTAATAATGCTGAACTTCTCTTAACACTACTTCATGTTAACAAACACAAACACATATGTATAGCTTCCTATACATCCCCAGGGATAATATTTCCACACTCAAGACATCCTTTCCTGGCTCTCCAATAACATTAGAAATGAAACCATAATCTTAGGGTGACATGAATATTAACTGGGCCTCCATCCAGTCTCCTACAAACCCACGTCACCTTAACCTCTATAATTTGTCACAGCTAACCAACTGTATTACGCCTCAAAAAACCCTCTAGCAGCAGTATTCTGGATTGGATTTTAGTCTCTCATCCCCATTATTTCTCCGACAGTGGTACTCTTCCCGACCCTCTTAGTGACCACATACCCACCTTCACTCATCGTCTCCCCTTACTCCTACACCGCACTCATAATTATATTACTGTCCGTAGCCAAAAAAACTTTAATCCAACAACCTTTTCTAACTCTCTAAAAGCAATAAACTGGAATTGCCTAAAAACATTACCTCTAGATAACAGTTGCCCACTTCAACTCAATATTCTTAAAATGCTAGACTTCCATGCTCTTAAGGACAAAGAGAATAAAATCAATACTGCCCCTTGGCTTACCAAACACACACTAGCAACCATGCATCACAGAGATAAAGTCTGGGCACACTACCTGAAAAATAAGACCCCTATCTTACACATTGAATACAAAACACTTAGAAATAAAGTAAAAAAGCTCATCATCTCTGATCGACAAAACTACTTCTCCATCCTCCAAAACAGTAACAAAACAAATCCTCAAAAATTCTGGAAAGGTATCTCTACTCTACTTAACCCCAGCAAACCAGGCACCCCCACCCCAGACCCTAACGCTCCTGATACTGACTTAGCTACCCAATTTAACTCATTCTTTATTGAATCTATTTCCAAATTAACCTCTTCATTCTCTAACAACACCATTCTCCAATCTACCCCATCCTCCCATACCAACACTCGACCCTGCGTTGCTACCACTCCCGCACTCTCATCCACTAACTTTCCACCCTCCACCTCCCATACCAGCACTCCATCCTGCGCTGCTACCACTCCCTCACTCTCATCCACTAACTTTCCACCTCCTCTCCTACTCTCACTTCCTCCCATCTTCTCTCCCCCAACACCCCCTCTCCTCACTCCCCACTATTCTCATTAAAACCCATACCCACTTCCACTATAAAAAAACTCCTTCAGAAACTAAAGACTTGCACTAATGCTCCTGATAACATCCCATCTTACTTTCTTAGCATAGCTGCTGATGCAACTGCCTACCCCATTAGCATTCTAATCAACCGCTCTATCCAGGAAAGTACAGTTCCACAAATCTGGAAAAAGGCCTTTATCATACCTTTACATAAAGGTGGCAACAATAACAGTGTGACTAATTTCCGCCCCATCACTATCCTGTCTCCAATCTCTAAACTCCTAGAAAAGTGTATCCAAATTCAACTCCTACCACATCTTTTAGATAATCACTTACTAACCCCCACACAACATGGTTTCAGCCCTGGTCACAGCACTATGACAGCCCTCCTCTCCTTCCTTGAAACTGTAAACAAAGCCCGGGACTCTGGTCTTATTGTCTCTACCCTACTACTTGACCTCTCTAAGGCCTTTGACACTATATCACACAGCCTGCTTTTAACAAAACTCAAAACTTAACCTATCTCCTTCATCCTTGAACTGGTTCTCCAGCTACCTATCAAATAGATATCAAGCAGTAAAATGGAAAAAGGCAACCTCCTCATTTCTAAATACCCCAACTGGAGTTCCCCAAGGCTCCATACTAGGTCCCCTCCTCTTTAACATATTCATAAATAATTTCCGTAACTCTATCCCATTCTCAAACATTATCCAATATGCAGATGACTCAACTATTATCTGCTCGGCCTCATCTATCCCTACACTCCTCAAGCTCACTCAAGACACTTTTTTAACCACAGAGCAATGGATGAAAAGAAACCACCTAGCACTAAACACCTCTAAAACCAAATTAATGGTGTTCACCCCCTCTAAAGTCACCTATTTCGATAGTAACACATTCTCTATTACTAGTCAAAACGACACACCTCTGGAACTGGTCTCAGAGACCAAATTACTTGGTGTCCAAATTGATAACCAGCTCAAATTCAACTCCCATATACAACTAAATATCAAAACCCCATCAAAACTTGGTATGCTCTATCGGCAAAAGCACTACCTTACACCTGCTACTAAAATCACTCTTTCTACTTCCTTTCTTATCCCTCACTTCTCTATGGAGCACCACTTCTAACTAACATACAGTCCTCTCTGAAAACACAACTCTCCTCCTGCTACAACAAAATTGCCAAGTTCGCTACCAGCCACAAGTCCTCCACCCACCACTGTTCCTCTCTCCAACAACTACATTGGCTAGAACTACCCAAGCATCTCACCTATACTCAACTAACTCTTGCACACAAGCTAATTTTCAACCTGTCCCTCCCTGTCTTCTACCTTTAAAATGCATCTACCCAATAGAGTATTAAGGTCTAACAACCAAAATCTATTAGAAGTCTACAAACCAACTCGTCCCCCAGGCAAAAATATTCTATCACATGGTTTAGCATGCCTCTGGAACTCCCTACCTCCATCAATTCGTATCACCTCCAACCATTTTTCTTTCAAAAAATCTCTTCATTCATATCTAGTATCCCAGTGGGAATGCTCTTGCTTTCACCCCACATAACTAACACTGGTAATTTCCATCTTCCTTTCCCCTATTTACACCTGCAATATTTCCTTAGAATTCCTCCTATCTCATACACTCTTAGTGTTGCTGTATCCACTAGAATACACCACACTGTACCCTTTACGTGTAGGATTGCTGATATGTAACCGTACTTCTCATTAATTACTTTGAAACATTCCTTCTTTGTTTGTACCACCTGTATGCTACATTACTAGTTTGTATTATTTGTAAAAGTTTCATCTCTAGTTTGTATTAGCTTTAATGTTTCCTCTACAACTTTGTAATTGTTTGTTTGAATCTCTTACTCTTGTATAATTATCATATTTAACCTATTGTAACTTTGATTGTTTGGAGCTTTTCTCCCCAGGACTCCATTGAAAACGGGTTCTTCTTGGCCCAATGGACTATCCTGGTAAACCAACTGAAAATAAATAAATAAATAAATAAATCAACCAGCAAGTTAATCCTGTTCTTATTGCAAGTTTTGCTGTTGACTAAGCTTTCTCTAAAGAAATCACGGCCCTCCTCATGGGGTATGGTGGTAAATAAAGTTATCACATCTATGGTAGAAATTTGAAGGGCTCAGATAAATCAACAACCCTAAGTCTTTCTAAACAATGCCATGAGTCCCTTAAAACATGTTCAGATTCCCCCAAAACTATTTTGCTAAAAGAATCCACAAAAGCAGCCAATGTCTCAGTTTTAGACCCCTTAGCAGCCACAATGGGTCTAAAAGGGGGATTAGAAATAGACTTGTGTGTCTTTGGTATGCCGAACAATTACCAGAATAACAGGATGTGGAACCAACAGATACTTGTGTTCTTCCTCATCTAACATACCCTGAAATAGTGCATCTAACAAAAATAAATCAATTTTTGAATAGGCCCTGTTAACCTCATTGATACTGGCCCGCATATAAGTAGACTGGTCGTTTAAAATTTAAGACATCCTGAAGGGATAGTCATACTGTGACATAATGACCATGCCCCCACTTTTGTCAGGTTTCATCAAATGTAACTCATGATTGTTGGCTAATCTAAATAGTATCTTTCTCTCCTCAGTGGCCAAGTTGTCTTTTTATTTTTTGGTTTAACAAGATGTTGTAGCTTGATGTCATTTTAATGGAATGTTGTAGTCTGATGTCATTCAATACGATGTTGTGGCGTGATGTCATTTAATGGGAGGTTGAAGCCTGGTGTCATTTAACAGGATGTTGTAGCATGACATCATTCAATGAGATATTGCAGCCTGGTGTCATTCAATAGGATGTTGTAACCTGATATCATTCAATGGGATATTGTAATCTGATGTCATTCAACAGGATATTGTAGCATGATGTCATTCAATGAGATATTGCAGCCTGGTGTCATTCAATAGGATGTTGTAACCTGATATCATTCAACAGTATGCTGTAGCCTGATGTCATTCAATGGGATATTGTAATCTGATGTCATTCAACAGGATGTTGTAGTCTGATGTTATTCAATGGGAGGTTGTAGCCTAGTGTCATTTAACAGGATGTTGTAGCCTTATGTCATTCAATCGGAGAATGTAGCCTCATGTCATTTAACAGGATGTTGTAGCTTGATGTCATTCAAAGGGATGTTGTAGCCTGATGTCACTCAATGAGATGTTGTAGCCTAATGTAATTCAAGGGGAAGTTGTAGCCTGATGTCATTCAATGGGATATTGTAATCTGATGTCATTCAACAGGATGCTGTAGCCTGATGTCATTCAACAGGATGTTGAAGCCTGATGTCATTCAAAAGGAAATTGTTGCCTGATTTCATTCAATGGGATGTTATAGCCTCATGTCATTCAATGGGAGGTCTTAGCCTCATGTCATTCAGCAGGAAGGATTTTGTAGCCTGATGTCATTCAATGGGATGTTATACCCTGATGTCATTCAATGGGAGGTTGTAGCCGCATGTCACTCAACAGGATGTTGTAGCCTGATGTCATTCAGTAGGATGTTGTGGCCTGATGTCATTCAATGGGATATTGTAATCTGATGTCATTTAACAGGATGTTGTAGCCTGATATCATTCAACAGGATGTTGAAGCCTGATGTCATTCAAAAGGATGTTGTAGCCTGATTTCAATCAATGGGATGTTATAGTCTCATGTCATTCAATGGGAGGTCTTAGCCTCATGTCATTCAGCAGGAAGGATGTTGCAGCCTGATGTCATTCAAAGGGATGTTATAGCCTGATGTCATTCAATGGGAGGTTGTAGCCTCATGTCACTCAACAGGATGTTGTAGCCTGATGTCATTCAATAGGATGTTGTACCTGGTGTCATTCAACAGGATGCAGTAGCCTGATGTCATTCAATGTGAGATTGCAGACTGATGTCATTCAAAAGGATGCTATAGCCTCATGTCATTCAATGAGATGTTGTAGCCTGGTGTCATTCAATAGGATGTTGTAGCCTGATGTCATTCAATGGGAGGTTGTACTCTGGTGTCACTCAAAAATAAGTTGTACCCTGATGTCATTCAATGGGATGTTGTAGCCAGATGTCATTCAACATGATGTTGTTGCCTGATGTCATTCAACAGGATATAGTAGCCTGATGTAATTCAAACGGATGTTATAGACTCATGTCATTCAATGGGAGGTTGTAGCCTGATGTTATTCAACAGGATGTTTTAGCCGAATGTCATTCAGCAGGATGTTGCAGTCTGATGTCATTCTATGGGATGTTGAAGCCTGATGTCATTTAATGGGGGGTTGCAGCCTGATGTCATTCACTGGGATGTTGTAGTATGATGTCAGTCAATGGGATTTTGTAGCCTGATATCATTCAATAGGAGTTTGTAGCCTGAAGTAATTTATTGGGATGCTGTAGCCTCATGTCTTTCAATGGGAGGTTGTAACCTCATGTCATTAAACAGGATATTGTAGCCTGATGTCATTTAAAAGGAAGTTGTAGCTTGATGTCATTCAATGGGATCTTGTAGCCTCATGTCTTTCAAAGGGAGGTTGTAGTCTCATGTCATTCAACAGGAAGGATGTTGTAGCCTGATATCATTCAATGGGATGTTGTAGCCTGATGTCATTCAATGGGAGGTTGTAGCCAGATGTCATTCAATAGGATGTTGTAGCCTGATGTCATTCAATAGGATGTTTTAGCCTGGTGTCATTCAATAGGAAGTTGTAGCCAGATGTCATTCAGTGGGAGGTTGTAGCCTGATATCATTAAAAATGATTTTGTTTCCTGATGTCATTTAATGGGATGTTGTATACGATTGTCATTCAACAGGATGTTGTAGCCTGATGTCATTCAACAGAATGTTGTAGTCTGATGTCATTAAAAAGGATGTTGTAGCCTCCTATCATTTAATGGGAGGATGTAGCCTTATGCCATTCAACAGTGTGTTGTAGCCTGATGTCATTCAATGGGAGGTTGGAGTCTGATGTCATTTAATGGGATGTTTTTGCCTGATGTTATTCTATGGGATGTTGTAGCCTGATGTCATTCAATGAGAAGTTGTAGCCTGATGTCATTCAACGGGATGTTGTAGCCTGATGTCATTAAATTCAAGGTTGTAGTCTGATGTAATTCAATGGGTTTAGTAGCCTCATGTCATTCAACAGGATGTTGTAGCCTGATGTCTTTCAATGGGAGGTTGTAGCCTGATGTCATTCAATGGGAGTTTGTACCTGGTGTCTTTAACAAGATGTTGTAGCTTGATGTCATTCAATGGGATGTTGTAGCCTGATGTCATTCAATTGGAGGTTGTAGCCTGGTGTCATTTAACAGGATGTTGTAGCCTGATGTCATTCAATGGGAGTTTGTACCCGGTGTCATTTAACAAGATGTTGTAGCTTGATGTCATTCAGCAGGAGGTTGTAGCCTGATGTCATTCAATGGGTGTTGTAATCTGATGTCATTCAACAGGATGACATAGCCTGATGCCATTCACTGGGAGGTTGAAGCCTGGTGTCATTTAACAGGATGTTGTAGTTTGATGTCATTCAATGGGATGTTGTATCCTCATGTCATTCAATGGGATGTTGTAATCCAATGTCATTCAACAGGATGTTGTAGCCTGATATCATTCAACAGGATGTTGTAGCTTCAAGCCATTCAATGGGATGTTGTTGCCTGGTGTCATTTAACAGGATGATGTAGCCTGATATAATTCAACAGGGTGTTGTAACCAGATGTCATTCAATGGGATGTTGTAATCTGATGTCATTCAACAGGATGCTGTAGCCTGATGTCATTCAATGGTATATTGTAATCCAATGTCATTCAACAAGATGTTGTAGCCTGATATAATTCAACAGGATGTTATAGCCTCATGTCATTCAATGTGATGTCGTAGCCTGGTGTCATTTAACAGGATGTTGTAGCCTGATGTCATTCAGCAGGATCTTGTAGCCTCATGTCATTCAATGGGATGTTGCAATCTGATGTCATTCAACAGGATGTTGTAGCCTGATATCATTCATCCAGATGTTGTAGGTCCATGTCATTCAATGGGATGTTGTAGCCTGGTGTCATTTAACAGGATGATGTAGCCTGATATCATTCAACAGGATATTCTAACCTGATGTCATTCAATGGGATGTTGTAATCTGATGTCATTCAACAGGATGTAGTAGCCTGATGTCATTCAATGGTATGTTGTAATCTGATGTCATTCAACAGGATGTTGTAGTCTGATATCATTCAACAGGATGTTGTAGCCTCATGTCATTCAGTGGGATGTTGTAGCCTGATGTCATTTAACAGGATGTTGTAGCCTGATATCATTCAATGGGAGAGTGCAGCCTGATGTCATTTAAAAGGATGTTGTAGCCTCATGTCATTCAATGGGATGTTTTAGCCTGGTGACATTTAACAGGATGTTGTAGCCTGATGTCATTCAATGTGATGTTGTAGCCTGGTGACATTTAACAGGATGTTGTAGCCTGATGTCATTCAATGGGATGTTGTAGCCGGGTGCCATTTAACAGGATGTTGTAGCCTGATGTCATTCAATGGGATGTTGTAGTCTGGTGACATTTAACAGGATGTTGTAGCCTGATGTCATTCAACAGAATGTTGTAGTCTGATGTCATTAAAAATGATGTTGTAGCCTCCTATCATTTAAAGGGAGGATGTAGCCTTATGTCATTCAACAGAGTTTTGTAGCCTGATGTCATTCAATGGGAGGTTGGAGTCTGATGTCATTCAATGGGATGTTTTTGCCTGATGTTATTCTATGGGATGTTGGAGCCTGATGTCATTCAATGAGAAGTTGTAGCCTGATGCCATTCAATGGAATGTTGTAGCCTGATGTCATTAAATTCAAGGTTGTAGTCTGATGTCATTCAATGGGTTTAGTAGCCTCATGTCATTCAACAGGATGTTGTAGCCTGATGTCATTCAATGGGAGGTTGTAGCCTGGTGTCATTTAACAGGATGTTGTAGCCTGATGTCATTCAATGGGAGTTTGTACCCAGTGTCATTTAACAAGATGTTGTAGCTTGATGTCATTCAATGGGATGTTGTAGCCTGATGTAATTCCATGAGATGTTGTAGCCTGGTGTCATTTAACAGGATGTTGTAGCCTGATATCATTCAACAGGAGATTGTAGCCAGATGTCATTCAATGGGTGTTGTAATCTGATGTCATTCAAAAGGATGACATAGCCTGATGCTATTCACTGGGAGGTTGAAGCCTGGTGTCATTTAACAGGATGTTGTAGTTTGATGTCATTCAATGGGATGTTGTATCCTCATGTCATTCAATGGGATGTTGTAATCCAATGTCATTCAACAGGATGATGTAGCCTGATATCATTCAGCAGGGTGTTGTAACCTGATGTTATTCAATGGGATGTTGTAATCCAATGTCGTTCAACAGGATGTTGTAGCCTGATGTCATTCAATGGTATGTTGTAATCCAATTTCATTCAACAAGATGTTGTAGCCTGATATCATTCAACAGGATGTTATAGCCTCATATCATTCAATGTGATGTTGTAGCCTGGTGTCATTTAACAGGATGTTGTAGCCTATCATTCAATAGGATGTTGTAGCCTGGAGTCATTTATCAGGATGTTGTAATCTGATGTCATACAGCAGGATCTTGTAGCCTCATGTCATTCAATGGATGTTGTAATCTGATGTCATTCAACAGGATATTGTAGCCTGATATCATTCATCAGGATGTTGTAGGTTCATGTCATTCAATGGGGTGTTGTAGCCTGGTGTCATTTAACAGGATGATGTAGCCTGATATCATTCAACAGGATGTTGTAACCTGATGTCATTCAATGGGATGTTGTAATCTGATGTCATTCAACAGGATGTAGTAGCCTGATGTCATTCAACAGGATGTTGTAGCCTCATGTCATTCAATGGGATGTTGTAGCCTGGTGTCATTTAACAGGATGTTGTAGCCTGATGTCATTCAATAGGATGTTGTAGCCTGGTGACATTTAACAGGATGGTGTAGCCTCATGTCACTCAATGGGATGGTGTAGCCTGGTGACATTTAACAGGATGTTGTAGCCTGATGTCATTCTATGGGAGATTGCAGCCTGATGTCATTTAAAAGGATGTTGTAGCCTCATGTCATTCAATGGGATGTTTTAGCCTGGTGACATTTAACAGGATGTTGTAGCCTGATGTCATTCAATGGGATGTTGTAGCCTGGTGATATTTAACAGGATGTTGTAGCCTGATGTCATTCAATGTGATGTTGAAGCTTGGTGCCATTTAACAGTATGTTGTAGCCTGATGTCATTCAATGGAATGTCGCTGCCTGATGTCATTCAATAGGATGTTGTGGCCTGATGTCATTCAATAGGAGGTTGTAGCCTGGTGTCTTTTAACAGGATGTTGTAGCTATGATGTCATTCAATGAGATGTTGTAGTCTGATGTCATTCAAAAGGATATTGTATCCTGGTGCATTCAATGGGATATTGTAATCTCATGTCATTCAACAGGATGTTGTAGCCTGATGTCATTCAATGGGATGTTGTAATCTGATGTCATTCAACAGGATGTAGTAGTCTGATGTCATTCAACAGGATGTTGTAGCCTCATGTCATTCAATGGGATGTTGTAGCCTGGTGTCATTTAACAGGATGTTGTAGCCTGGTATCATTCAATAGGATGTTGTAGCCTAGTGACATTTAACAGGATGTTGTAGCCTCATGTCACTCAATGGGATGTTGTAGCCTGGTGCCATTTAACAGTATGTTGTAGCCTGATGTCATTCAATGGAATGTTGCTGCCTGATGTCATTCAATAGGATGTTGTAGCCTCTTGTCTTTCAAAGGGAGGTTGTAGTCTCATATCATTCAACAGGAATGATGTTGTAGCCTGATATCATTCAATGGGATGTTGTAGCCTGATGTCATTCAATGGGAGGTTGTAGCCAGATGTCATTCAATAGGATGTTGTAGCCTGATGTCATCCATTGGGATGTTGTAAACTGATGTCATTCAACAGGATGTAGTAGCCTGATGTCATTCAACAGGATGTTGTAGCCTCATGTCATTCAATGGGATGTTGTAGTCTCATGTCATTCAACAGGAAGGATGCTGTAGCCTGATTTCAGTCAATGGGATGTTATAGTCTCATGTCATTCAATGGGAGGTCTTAGCCTCATGTCATTCAGCAGGAAGGATGTTGCAGCCTGATGTCATTCAAAGGGATGTTATAGCCTGATGTCATTCAATGGGAGGTTGTAGCCTCATGTCACTCAACAGGATGTTGTAGCCTGATGTCATTCAATAGGATGTTGTACCTGGTGTCATTCAACAGGATGCAGTAGCCTGATGTCATTCAATGTGAGATTGCAGACTGATGTCTTTCAAAAGGATGCTATAGCCTCATGTCATTCAATGAGATGTTGTAGCCTGGTGTCATTCAATAGGATGTTGTAGCCTGATGTCATTCAATGGGAGGTTGTAGTCTGGTGTCATTCAAAAGTAAGTTGTACCCTGATGTCATTCAGTGGGATGTTGTAGCCAGATGTCATTCAACATGATGTTGTTGCCTGATGTCATTCAACAGGATATAGTAGCCTGATGTAATTCAAAGGGATGTTATAGACTCATATCATTCAATGGGAGGTTGTAGCCTGATGTTATTCAGCAGGATGTTTTAGCCGAATGTCATTCAGCAGGATGTTGCAGTCTGATGTCATTCTATGGGATGTTGAAGCCTGATGTCATTTAATGGGGGGTTGCAGCCTGATGTCATTCAATGGGATGTTGTAGTCTGATGTCAGTCAATGGGATGTTGTAGCCTGATATCATTCAATAGGAGTTTGTAGCCTGATGTCATTTATTGGGATGCTGTAGCCTCATGTCTTTCAATGGGAGGTTGTAACCTCATGTCATTAAACAGGATATTATAGCCTGATGTCATTTAAAAGGAAGTTGTAGCTTGATGTCATTCAATGGGATCTTGTAGCCTCATGTCTTTCAAAGGGAGGTTGTAGTCTCATGTCATTCAACAGGAAGGATGTTGTAGCCTGATATCATTCAATGGGATGTTGTAGCCTGATGTCATTCAATGGGAGGTTGTAGCCAGATGTCATTCAATAGGATGTTGTAGCCTGATGTCATTCAATAGGATGTTTTAGCCTGGTGTCATTCAATAGGAAGTTGTAGCCAGATGTCATTCAGTGGGAGGTTGTAGCCTGATATAATTCAAAATTATTTTGTTTCCTGATTTCATTTAATGGGATGTTGTATACGATTGTCATTCAACAGGATGTTGTAGCCTGATGTCATTCAACAGAATGTTGTAGTCTGATGTCATTAAAAAGGATGTTGTAGCCTCCTATCATTTAATGGGAGGATGTAGCCTTATGCCATTCAACAGTGTGTTGTAGCCTGATGTCATTCAATGGGAGGTTGGAGTCTGATGTCATTTAATGGGATGTTTTTGCCTGATGTTATTCTATGGGATGTTGTAGCCTGATGTCATTCAATGAGAAGTTGTAGCCTGATGTCATTCAATGGGATGTTGTAGCCTGATGTCATTAAATTCAAGGTTGTAGTCTGATGTCATTCAATGGGTTTAGTAGCCTCATGTCATTCAACAGGATGTTGTAGCCTGATGTCTTTCAATGGGAGGTTGTAGCCTGGTGTCATTTAACAGGATGTTGTATCCTGATGTCATTCAATGGGAGTTTGTACCTGGTGTCATTTAACAAGATGTTGTAGCTTGATGTCATTCAGCAGGAGGTTGTAGCCTGATGTCATTCAAAGGGTGTTGTAATCTGATGTCATTCAACAGGATGACATAGCCTGATGCCATTCACTGGGAGGCTGAAGCCTGGTGTCATTTAACAGGATGTTGTAGTTTGATGTCATTCAATGGGATGTTGTATCCTCATGCCATTCAATGGGATGTTGTAATCCAATGTCATTCAACAGGATGTTGTAGCCTGATATCATTCAACAGGATGTTGTAGCTTCAAACCATTCAATGGGATGTTGTTGCCTGGTGTCATTTAACAGGATGATGTAGCCTGATATAATTCAACAGGGTGTTGTAACCAGATGCCATTCAATGGGATGTTGTAATCTGATGTCATTCAACAGGATGCTGTAGCCTGATGTCATTCAATGTTGTAGCCTAATATAATTCAACAGGATGTTATAGCCTCATGGCATTCAATGTGATGTTGTAGCCTGGTGTCATTTAACAGGATGTTGTAGCCTGACGTCATTCAGCAGGATCTTGTAGCCTCATGTCATTCAATGGGATGTTGTAATCTGATGTCATTCAACAGGATGTTGTAGCCTGATATCATTCATCAGGATGTTGTATGTCCATGTCATTCAATGGGATGTTGTAGCCTGGTGTCATTTAACAGGATGATGTAGCCTGATATCATTCAACAGGATGTTCTAACCTGATGTCATTCAATGGGATGTTCTAATCTGATGTCATTCAACAGGATGTAGTAGCCTGATGTCATTCAATGGTATGTTGTAATCCGATGTCATTCAACAGGATGTTGCAGCCTCATGTC
Organism: Protopterus annectens; assembly: GCF_019279795.1. NCBI lineage: Eukaryota > Metazoa > Chordata > Ceratodontiformes > Protopteridae > Protopterus > Protopterus annectens. The sequence goes on from NC_056744.1 coordinate 535,567,481, forward strand.
ATTCAGTGGGATGTTGTAGCCTGGTGTCATTTAACAGGATGTTGTAGCCTGATATCATTCAATGGGAGATTGCAGCCTGATGTCATTTAAAAGGATGTTGTAGCCTCATGTCATTCAATGGGATGTTTTAGCCTGGTGACGTTTAACAGGATGTTGTAGCCTGTTGTCATTCAATGTGATGTTGTAGCCTGGTGACATTTAACAGGATGTTGTAGCCTGATGTCATTCAATGGGATGTTGTAGCCTGATGTCATTCAATGGAATGTTGTAGTCTGGTGACATTTAACAGGATGGTGTAGCCTGATGTCATTCAACAGAATGTTGTAGTCTGATAGTCATTAAAAAGGATGTTGTAGCCTCCTATCATTTAAAGGGAGGATGTAGCCTTATGTCATTCAACAGTGTTTTGTAGCCTGATGTCATTCAATGGGAGGTTGGAGTCTGATGTCATTCAATGGGATGTTTTTGCCTGATGTTATTCTATGGGATGTTGGAGCCTGATGTCATTCAATAAGAAGTTGTAGCCTGATGCCATTCAATGGAATGTTGTAGCCTGATGTCATAAAATTCAAGGTTGTAGTCTGATGTCATTCAATGGGTTTAGTAGCCTCATGTCATTCAACAGGATGTTGTAGCCTGATGTCATTCAATGGGAGGTTGTAGCCTGATGTCATTCAATGGGAGTTTGTACCCAGTGTCATTTAACAAGATGTTGTAGCTTGATGTCATTCAATGGGATGTTGTAGCCTGATGTAATTCCATGAGATGTTGTAGCCTGGTGTCATTTAACAGGATGTTGTAGCCTGATATCATTCAACAGGAGGTTGTAGCCAGGTGTCATTCAATGGGTGTTGTAATCTGATGTCATTCAAAAGGATGACATAGCCTGATGCTATTCACTGGGAGGTTGAAGCCTGGTGTCATTTAACAGGATGTTGTAGTTTGATGTCATTCAATGGGATGTTGTATCCTCATGTCATTAAATGGGATGTTGTAATCCAATGTCATTCAACAGGATATTGTAGCCTGATATCATTCAACAGGATGTTGTAGCTTCATGTCATTCAATGGGATGTTGTTTCCTGGTGTCATTTAACAGGATGATGTAGCCTGATATCATTCAGCAGGGTGTTGTAACCTGATGTCATTCAATGGGATGTTGTAATCTGATGTCATTCAACAGGATGTTGTAGCCTGATGTCATTCAATGGTATGTTGTAATCCAATTTCATTCAACAAGATGTTGTAGCCTGATATCATTCAACAGGATGTTATAGCCTCATGTCATTCAATGTGATGTTGTAGCCTGGTGTCATTTAACAGGATGTTGTAGCCTATCATTCGATAGGATGTTGTAGCCTGGAGTCATTTATCAGGATGTTGTAACCTGATGTCATACAGCAGGATCTTGTAGCCTCATGTCATTCAATGGATGTTGTAATCTGATGTCATTCAACAGGATATTGTAGCCTGATATCATTCATCAGGATATTGTAGGCTCATGTCATTCAATGGGATGTTGTAGCCTGGTGTCATTTAACAGGATGATGTAGCCTGATATCATTCAACAGGATGTTGTAACCTGATGTCATTCAATGGGATGTTGTAATCTGATGTCATTCAACAGGATGTAGTAGCCTGATGTCATTCAACAGGATGTTGTAGCCTCATGTCATTCAATGGGATGTTGTAGCCTGGTGTCATTTAACAGGATGTTGTAGCCTGATATCATTCAATAGGATGTTGTAGCCTAGTGACATTTAACAGGATGTTGTAGCCTCATGTCACTCAATGGGATGTTGTAGCCTGGTGACATTTAACAGGATGTTGTAGCCTGATGTCATTCTATGGGAGATTGCAGCCTGATGTCATTTAAAAGGATGTTGTAGCCTCATGTCATTCAATGGGATGTTTTAGCCTGGTGACATTTAACAGGATGTTGTAGCCTGATGTCATTCAATGTGATGTTGTAGCCTGGTGACATTTAACAGGATGTTGTAGCCTGATGTCATTCAATGGGATGTTGTAGCCTGATGTTATTCAATAGAAGGCTGTAGCCTGATGTCATTCAATGGGAGGTTGTAGCTTGGTGCCATTTAACAGTATGTTGTAGCCTGATGTCATTCAATGGAATGTTGCTGCCTAATGTCATTCAATAGGATGTTGTGGCCTGATGTCATTCAATAGGAGGTTGTAGCCTGGTGTCATTTAACAGGATGTTGTAGCTATGATGTCATTCAATGAGATGTTGTAGTCTGATGTCATTCAAAAGGATATTGTATCCTGGTGCATTCAATGGGATATTGTAATCTCATGTCATTCAACAGGATGTTGTAGCCTGATGTCATTCAATGGGATGTTGTAATCTGATGTCATTCAACAGGATGTAATAGCCTGATGTCATTCAACAGGATGTTGTAGCCTCATGTCATTCAATGGGATGTTGTAGCCTGGTGTCATTTAACAGGATGTTGTAGCCTGATATCATTCAATAGGATGTTGTAGCCTAGTGACATTTAACAGGATGTTGTAGCCTCATGTCACTCAATGGGATGTTGTAGCCTGGTGACATTTAACAGGATGTTGTAGCCTGATGTCATTCTACGGGAGATTGCAGCCTGATGTCATTTAAAAGGATGTTGTAGCCTCATGTCATTCAATGGGATGTTTTAGCCTGGTGACATTTAACAGGATGTTGTAGCCTGATGTCATTCAATGTGATGTTGTAGCCTGGTGACATTTAACAGGATGTTGTAGCTATGATGTCATTCAATGAGATGTTGTAGTCTGATGTCATTCAAAAGGATATTGTATCCTGGTGCATTCAATGGGATATTGTAATCTCATGTCATTCAACAGGATGTTGTAGCCTGATGTCATTCAATGGGATGTTGTAATCTGATGTCATTCAACAGGATGTAGTAGCCTGATGTCATTCAACAGGATGTTGTAGCCTCATGTCATTCAATGGGATGTTGTAGCCTGGTGTCATTTAACAGGATGTTGTAGCCTGATATCATTCAATAGGATGTTGTAGCCTAGTGACATTTAACAGGATGTTGTAGCCTCATGTCACTCAATGGGATGTTGTAGCCTGGTGACATTTAACAGGATGGTGTAGCCTGATGTCATTCTATGGGAGATTGCAGCCTGATGTCATTTAAAAGGATGTTGTAGCCTCATGTCATTCAATGGGATGTTTTAGCCTGGTGACATTTAACAGGATGTTGTAGCCTGATGTCATTCAATGTGATGTTGTAGCCTGGTGACATTTAACAGGATGTTGTAGCCTGATGTCATTCAATGGGATGTTGTAGCCTGATGTCATTCAATGGGATGTTGTAGTCTGGTGACATTTAACAGGATGTTGTAGCCTGATGTCATTCAACAGAATGTTGTAGTCTGATAGTCATTAAAAAGGATGTTGTAGCCTCCTATCATTTAAAGGGAGGATGTAGCCTTATGTCATTCAACAGTGTTTTGTAGCCTGATGTCATTCAATGGGAGGTTGGAGTCTGATGTCATTCAATGGGATGTTTTTGCCTGATGTTATTCTATGGGATGTTGGAGCCTGATCATTCAATAAGAAGTTGTAGCCTGATGCCATTCAATGGAATGTTGTAGCCTGATGTCATTAAATTCAAGGTTGTAGTCTGATGTCATTCAATAGGTTTAGTAGCCTCATGTCATTCAACAGGATGTTGTAGCCTGATGTCATTCAATGGGATGTTGTAGCCTGATGTTATTCAATAGAAGGCTGTAGCCTGATGTCATTCCATCAGATTTTGTAGCCTGATGTCATTCAATGGGAGGTTGTAGCTTGGTGCCATTTAACAGTATGTTGTAGCCTGATGTCATTCAATGGAATGTTGCTGCCTGATGTCATTCAATAGGATGTTGTGGCCTGATGTCATTCAATAGGAGGTTGTAGCCTGGTGTCATTTAACAGGATGTTGTAGCAATGATGTCATTCAATGAGATGTTGTAGTGTGATGTCATTCAAAAGGATATCGTATCCTGATGCATTCAATGGGATATTGTAATATCATGTCTTTCAACAGGATGCTGTAGCCTGATGTCATTCCATAGAATGTTGTTGCCTTTCATTCAATGGGAGGTTGTAGCCTGGTGTCATTTAACAGGATGTCACAAAAACACCAAGTCTTCCAACAAAGCAAAAAACAATGAAATAAAAATAAAAAAGTTCCAACACAAACATGGTTTCATTGATTTAATAGCACAAAACACAAAATTTCCAATGACTGAGTGCTTTCAGCATAAGAATGGCTTCATCAGAGTAATGTTGGTTAGTACAAACAATATTTAAATACCCCATCCCCTAACTGCTGACCAGTCCACCTTGAATTACATCATCTCAAAATTTTTTAAAAAGCAGTTGATTATACATGAAATGTAAAAGCATAATTGAACCAAGATACAAGATAAAAATGAACTTGTACAATATGCTTAAAGATATAAAATGTTGTGATGCTGATATACGTTGTTAAATATATAAAAAAAAATATTTAATCACATTTGCTTTAGCCTTAATTGTAGGAAGAATAGCAATACTGTCATTGAGGCCAGGTGGATGCATAGCATTTAGCCTAAGTTGCCACATGGTCTCCAAATTTTCCACCTTTAGTTTCAAGTCACCTCCTCTTTCACTACTTTTCACCTTGTCAATGACAAAGAAAATAAACTTTTTAAAATTAGTACAACATATACTATGCCTATAGAGTACATTGTGGGCATCTTTATTTCTGATGGCCCTAACATGTTCAGTAATCCTTTACTTAAGTCTTCGTACAGTTTTTTCCCACATAAAATCTTGTGCAGCTGATACAGGTGGCAACATATACTAACATTTTAGTGTTACAGCTGCACCTTCCCGGGCAGCTCAAATAACAGCTGTAACCAGGTATGGAAACATATGGGCCATCATTGATGTACTTACATACCCTACAGGTCCCACATCTGTACATTCTAGATATAATAGACTTGCAACTAGAATTCTCCATAATGTCCTTAAAATTTCTCCCTCGATTGTAACTATCCTAGGCCTTGGACCAATAATTTCCTTACTTGCATCCTTAAGACCAAAGCGACATGCACAGTTAATGGCTGAAACAATATCTTGGGAGAGGTGATTATATCTAAGGACCATTGTAGATGAACCATCAGACTGTTGTTGGGGTGGTTTTACTGGTAATCCAGCACAAATTATAGGTTGGTAAAGGGTATGTCTCTTCTTTAAAACCTCATGTTTGACCATCAAAATTAATTTTAAGGGGTATCCCCTATCTAAAAGCATCCCTACAAGTTGAAACAACTCACATTTAAAAGTTTCAGAGTTGGTCACCAATCTCGACAGTCTGACCATCTGCCCCTTGATAATTCCCTTCTTCTGGTGATAAGGGTGACAACTACTAAAATGGAGCATGGAATTCGAAGAAGATTCCTTCCTATGGATACCACTTTCAAGAATCCCCCCATCAAAATTCAAATGGATATCTAAATAATTTATTTCACATGCATGCCAAAAGTTAGTGAACCTGAAAAAAGTACTGGTGTTATTTAAAAATTCAAGGAACTCATCGTCCTCCTGTTCAGTCTCTTTCCACAGAATCAGAATATCATCCAAGAATCTGTTATATAACAGGAACTTGGGCATAAATTGAGATGTGAAGATATAATTTACTTCCCAGTATAGAAGTACTAAGTTGGCAAACATGGGAGCACACTTGGCTCCCATGGCCACTCCTGCAATTTGTTGGTAAATTTGCCCTTCGAAGAGCAAAAAATTATTCTTAAGGACCAATTCCTTCAGATCAACCAGCAAGTTAATCCTGTTCTTATTGCAAGTTTTGCTGTTGACTAAGCTTTCTCTAAAGAAATCACGGCCCTCCTCATGGGGTATGGTGGTAAATAAAGTTATCACATCTATGGTAGAAATTTGAAGGGCTCAGATAAATCAACAACCCTAAGTCTTTCTAAACAATGCCATGAGTCCCTTAAAACATGTTCAGATTCCCCCAAAACTATTTTGCTAAAAGAATCCACAAAAGCTGCCAATGGCTCAGTTTTAGACCCCTTAGCAGCCACAATGGGTCTAAAAGGGGGATTAGAAATAGACTTGTGTATCTTTGGTATGCCGAACAATTACCAGAATTACAGGATGTGGAACCAACAGATACTTGTGTTCTTCCTCATCTAACATACCCTGAAATAGTGCATCTAACAAAAATAAATCAATTTTTGAATAGGCCCTGTTAACCTCATTGATACTGGCCTACATATAAGTAGACTGGTCGTTTAAAATTTAAGACATCCTGAAGGGATAGTCATACTGTGACATAATGACCATGCCCCCACTTTTGTCAGGTTTCATCAAATGTAACTCATGATTGTTGGCTAAACTAAATAGTATCTTTCTCTCCTCAGTGGCCAAGTTGTCTTTTTATTTTTTGGTTTAACAAGATGTTGTAGCTTGATATCATTTTAATGGAATGTTGTAGTCTGATGTCATTCAATACGATGTTGTGGCCTGATGTCATTTAATGGGAGGTTATAGCCTGGTGTCATTTAACAGGATGTTGTAGCATGACGTCATTCAATGAGATATTGCAGCCTGGTGTCATTCAATAGGATGTTGTAACCTGATATCATTCAATGGGATATTGTAATCTGATGTCATTCAACAGGATATTGTAGCATGATGTCATTCAATGAGATATTGCAGTCTGGTGTCATTCAATAGGATGTTGTAACCTGATATCATTCAACAGTATGCTGTAGCCTGATGTCATTCAATGGGATATTGTAATCTGATGTCATTCAACAGGATGTTGTAGTCTGATGTTATTCAATGGGAGGTTGTAGCCTAGTGTCATTTAACAGGATGTTGTAGCCTTATGTCATTCAATCGGAGAATGTAGCCTCATGTCATTTAACAGGATGTTGTAGCTTGATGTCATTCAAAGGGATGTTGTAGCCTGATGTCATTCAAAGAGATGTTGTAGCCTAATGTAATTCAAGGGGAAGTTGTAGCCTGATGTCATTCAAAAGGATATTGTAATCTGATGTCATTCAACAGGATGCTGTAGCCTGATGTCATTCAACAGGATGTTGAAGCCTGATGTCATTCAAAAAGAAATTGTTGCCTGATTTCATTCAATGGGATGTTATAGCCTCATGTCATTCAATGGGAGGTCTTAGCTTCATGTCATTCAGCAGAAAGGATTTTGTAGCCTGATGTCATTCAATGGGATGTTATACCCTGATGTCATTCAATGGGAGGTTGTAGCCGCATGTCACTCAACAGGATGTTGTAGCCTGATGTCATTCAATAGGATGTTGTGGCCTGATGTCATTCAATGGGATATTGTAATCTGATGACATTCAACAGGATGTTGTAGCCTGATGTCACTCAACAGGATGTTGTAGCCTGATGTCATTCAATGGGAGGTTGTAGCCTGGTGTCATTTAACAGGATGTTGTAGCCTGATGTCATTCAACAGGATGTTGAAGCCTGATGTCATTCAAAAGGATGTTGTAGCCTGATTTCAATCAATGGGATGTTATAGTCTCATGTCATTCAATGGGAGGTCTTAGCCTCATGTCATTCAGCAGGAAGGAGGTTGCAGCCTGATGTCATTCAAAGGGATGTTATAGCCTGATGTCATTCAATGGGAGGTTGTAGCCTCATGTCACTCAACAGGATGTTGTAGCCTGATGTCATTCAATAGGATGTTGTAGCCTGGTGTCGTTCAACAGGATGCAGTAGCCTGATGTCATTCAATGTGAGATTGCAGACTGATGTCATTCAAAAGGATGCTATAGCCTCATGTCATTCAATGAGATGTTGTAGCCTGGTGTCATTCAATAGGATGTTGTGACCTGATGTCATTCAATGGGAGGTTGTACTCTGGTGTCATTCAAAAGTAAGTTGTACCCTGATGTCGTTCAATGGGATGTTGTAGCCATATGTCATTCAACATGATGTTGTTGCCTGATGTCATTCAACAGGATATAGTACCCTGATGTAATTCAAAGGGATGTTATAGACTCATGTCATTCAATGGGAGGTTGTAGCCTGATGTCATTCAACAGGATGTTTTAGCCGAATGTCATTCAGCAGGATGTTGCAGTCTGATGTCATTCTATGGGATGTTGAAGCCTGATGTCATTTAATGGGGGGTTGCAGCCTGATGTCATTCAATGGGATGTTGTAGTCTGATGTCAGTCAATGGGATGTTGTAGCCTGATATCATTCAATAGGAGTTTGTAGCCTGATGTCATTTATTGGGATGCTGTAGCCTCATGTCTTTCAATGGGAGGTTGTAACCTCATGTCATTAAACAGGATATTGTAGCCTGATGTCATTTAAAAGGAAGTTGTAGCTTGATGTCATTCAATGGGATCTTGTAGCCTCATGTCTTTCAAAGGGAGGTTGTAGTCTCATGTCATTCAACAGGAAGGATGTTGTAGCCTGATATCATTAAATGGGATGTTGTAGCCTGATGTCATTCAATGGGAGGTTGTAGCCATATGTCATTCAATAGGATGTTGTAGTCTGATGTCATTCAATAGGATGTTTTAGCCTGGTGTCATTCGATAGGAAGTTGCAGCCAGATGTCATTCAGTGGGAGGTTGTAGCCTGATATCATTCAACAGAATGTTGTAGTCTGATGTCATTAAAAAGGATGTTGTAGCCTCCTATCATTTAATAGGAGGATGTAGCCTTAAGTCATTCAACAGTGTGTTGTAGCCTGAAGTCATTCAATGGGAGGTTGGAGTCTGATGTCATTCAATGGGATGTTTTTGCCTGATTTTATTCTATGGGATGTTGTAGCCAGATGTCTTTCAATGAGAAGTTGTAGCCTGATGTCATTCAGTGGGATGTTGTAGCCTGATGTCATTAAATTCAAGGTTGTAGACTGATGTCATTCAATGGGTTTAGTAGCCTCATGTCATTCAACAGGATGTTGTAGCCTGATGTCATTCAACAGAATGTTGTAGTCTGATGTCATTAAAAAGGATGTTGTAGCCTCCTGTCATTTAATGGGAGGATGTAGCCTTATGTCATTCAACAGTGTGTTGTAGCCTGAAGTCATTCAATGGGAGGTTGGAGTCTGATGTCATTCAATGGGATGTTTTTGCCTGATTTTATTCTATGGGATGTTGTAGCCTGATGTCATTCAATGGGAAGTTGTAGCCTGATGTCATTCAACGGGATGTTGTAGCCTGATGTCATTAAATTCAAGGTTGTAGACTGATGTCATTCAATGGGTTTAGTAGCCTCATGTCATTCAACAGGATGTTGTAGCCTGATGTCTTTCAATGTGAGGTTGTAGCCTGATGTCTTTCAATGGGAGTTTGTTCCTGGTGTCTTTAACAAGATGTTGTAGCTTGATGTCATTCAATGGGATGTTGTAGCCTGATGTCATTCAATGGGAGGTTGTAGTCTGGTGTCATTTAACAGGATGTTGTAGCCTGATGTCATTCAATGGGAGTTTGTACCCGGTGTCATTTAACAAGATGTTGTAGCTTGATGTCATTCAGCAGGAGGTTGTAGCCTGATGTCATTCAATGGGTGTTGTAATCTGATGTCATTCAACAGGATGACATAGCCTGATGCCATTCACTGGGAGGTTGAAGCCTGGTGTCATTTAACAGGATGTTGTAGTTTGATGTCATTCAATGGGATGTTGTATCCTCATGTCATTCAATGGGATGTTGTAATCCAATGTCATTCAACAGGATGTTGTAGCCTGATATCATTCAACAGGATGTTGTAGCTTCAAGCCATTCAATGGGATGTTGTTGCCTGGTGTCATTTAACAGGATGATGTAGCCTGATATAATTCAACAGTATGTTGTAACCTGATGTCATTCAATGGTATATTGTAATCCAATGTCATTCAACAAGATGTTGTAGCCTGATATCATTCAACAGGATGTTATAGCCTCATGTCATTCAATGTGATGTTGTAGCCTGGTGCCATTTAACAGGATGTTATAGCCTGATGTCATTCAGCAGGATCTTGTAGCCTCATGTCATTCAATGGGATGTTGCAATCTGATGTCATTCAACAGGATGTTGTAGCCTGATATCATTCATCCAGATGTTGTAGGTCCATGTCATTCAATGGGATGTTGTAGCCTGGTGTCATTTAACAGGATGATGTAGCCTGATATCATTCAACAGGATGTTGTAACCTGATGTCATTCAATGGGATGTTGTAATCTGATGTCATTCAACAGGATGTAGTAGCCTGATGTCATTCAAAGATATGTTGTAATCTGATGTCATTCAACAGGATGTTGTAGTCTGATATCATTCAACAGGATGTTGTAGCCTCATGTCATTCAGTGGGATGTTGTAGCCTGGTGTCATTTAACAGGATGTTGTAGCCTGATATCATTCAATGGGAGATTGCAGCCTGATGTCATTTAAAAGGATGTTGTAGCCTCATGTCATTCAATTGGATATTTTAGCCTGATGACATTTAACAGGATGTTGTAGCCTGATGTCATTCAATGTGATGTTATAGCCTGGTGACATTTAACAGGATGTTGTAGCCTGATGTCATTCAATGGGATGTTGTAGCCGGGTGCCATTTAACAGGATGTTGTAGCCTGATGTCATTCAATGGGATGCTGTAGCCTGATGTCATTCAATAGGATGTTGTAGCCTGGTGTCGTTCAACAGGATGCAGCAGTCTGATGTCATTCAATGTGAGATTGCAGACTGATGTCATTCAAAAGGATGCTATAGCCTCATGTCATTCAATGAGATGTAGCCTGGTGCCATTCAATAGGATGTTGTGGCCTGATGTCATTCAATGGGAGGTTGTACTCTGGTGTCATTCAAAAGTAAGTTGTACCCTGATGTCATTCAATGGGATGTTGTAGCCAGATGTCATTCAACATGATGTTGTTGCCTGATGTCATTCAACAGGATATAGTAGCCTGATGTAATTCAAAGGGATGTTATAGACTCATGTCATTCAATGGGAGGTTGTAGCCTGATGTCATTCAACAGGATGTTTTAGCCGAATGTCATTCAGCAGGATGTTGCAGTCTGATGTCATTCTATGGGATGTTGAAGCCTGATGTCATTTAATGGGGGGTTGTAGCCTGATGTCATTCAATGGGATGTTGTAGTCTGATGTCAGTCAATGGGATGTTGTAGCCTGATATTATTCAATAGGAGTTTGTAGCCTGATGTCATTTATTGGGATGCTGTAGCCTCATGTCTTTCAATGGGAGGTTGTAACCTCATGTCATTAAACAGGATATTGTAGCCTGATGTCATTTAAAAGGAAGTTGTAGCTTGATGTCATTCAATGGGATATTGTAGCCTCATGTCTTTCAAAGGGAGGTTGTAGTCTCATGTCATTCAACAGGAAGGATGTTGTAGCCTGATATCATTCAATGGGATGTTGTAGCCTGATGTCATTCAATGGGAGGTTGTAGCCAGATGTCATTCAATAGGATGTTGTAGCCTGATGTCATTCAATAGGATGTTTTAGCCTGGTGTCATTCAATAGGAAGTTGTAGCCAGATGTCATTCAGTGGGAGGTTGTAGCCTGATATCATTCAAAATTATTTTGTTTCCTGATGTCATTTAATGGGATGTTGTATACAATTGTCATTCAACACGATGTTGTAGCCTGATGTCATTCAACAGAATGTTGTAGTCTGATGTCATTAAAAAGGATGTTGTAGCCTCCTTTCATTTAATGGGAGGATGTAGCCTTATGTCATTCAACAGTGTGTTGTAGCCTGATGTCATTCAATGGGAGGTTGGAGTCTGATGTCATTCAATGGGATGTTTTTGCCTGATGTTTTTATATGGGATGTTGTAGCCTGATGTCATTCAATGAGAAGTTGTAGCCTGATGTCATTCAACGGGATGTTGTAGCCTGATGTAATTAAATTCAAGGTTGTAGACTGATGTCATTCAATGGGTTTAGTAGCCTCATGTCATTCAACAAGATGTTGTAGCCTGATGTCTTTCAGTGTGAGGATGTAGCCTGATGTCATTCAATGGGAGTTTGTTCCTGGTGTCTTTAACAAGATGTTGTAGCTTGATGTCATTCAATGGGATGTTGTAGCCTGATGTCATTCAATGGGAGGTTGTAGCCTGGTGTCATTTAACAGGATGTTGCAGCCTGATGTCATTCAATGGGAGTTTGTACCCAGTGTCATTTAACAAGATGTTGTAGCTTGATGTCATTCAGCAGGAGGTTGTAGCCTGATGTCATTCAATGGGTGTTGTAATCTGATGTCATTCAACAGGATGACATAGCCTGATGCCATTCACTGGGAGGTTGAAGCCTGGTGTCATTTAACAGGATGTTGTAGTTTGATGTCATTCAATGGGATGTTGTATCCTCATGTCATTCAATGGGATGTTGTAATCCAATGTCATTCAACAGGATGTTGTAGCCTGATATCATTCAACAGGATGTTGTAGCTTCAAGCCATTCAATGGGATGTTGTTGCCTGGTGTAATTTAACAGGATGATGTAGCCTGGTATAATTCAACAGGGTGTTGTAACCTGATGTCATTCAATGGGATGTTGTAATCTGATGTCATTCAACAGGATGCTGTAGCCTGATGTCATTCAATGGTATATTGTAATCCAATGTCATTCAACAAGATGTTGTAGCCTGATATCATTCAATAGGATGTTATAGCCTCATGTCATTCAATGTGATGTTGTAGCCTGGTGTCATTTAACAGGATGTTATAGCCTGATGTCATTCAGCAGGATCTTGTAGCCTCATGTCATTCAATGGGATGTTGTAATCTGATGTCATTCAACAGGATGTTGTAGCCTGATATCATTTATCAGGATGTTGTAGGTCCATGTCATTCAATGGGATGTTGTAGCCTGGTGTCATTTAACAGGATGATGTAGCCTGATATCATTCAGCAGGATGTTGTAACCTGATGTCATTCAATGGGATGTTGTAATCTAATGTCATTCAACAGGATGTAGTAGCCTGATGTCATTCAATGGTATGTTGTAATCTGATGTCATTCAACAGGATGTTGTAGTCTGATATCATTCAACAGGATGTTGTAGCCTCATGTCATTCAGTGGGATGTTGTAGCCTGGTGTCATTTAACAGGATGTTGTAGCCTGATATCATTCAATGGGAGATTGCAGCCTGATGTCATTTAAAAGGATGTTGTAGCCTCATGTCATTCAATGGGATATTTTAGCCTGATGACATTTAACAGGATGTTGTAGCCTGATGTCATTCAATGTGATGTTATAGCCTGGTGACATTTAACAGGATGTTGTAGCCTGATGTCATTCAATGGGATGTTGTAGCCGGGTGCCATTTAACAGGATATTGTAGCCTGATGTCATTCAATGGGATGCTGTAGCCTGATGTCATTCAATAGGATGTTGTAGCCTGGTGTCGCTCAACAGGATGCAGTAGTCTGATGTCATTCAATGTGAGATTGCAGACTGATGTCGTTCAAAAGGATGCTATAGCCTCATGTCATTCAATGAGATGTTGTAGCCTGGTGCCATTCAATAGGATGTTTTAGCCGAATGTCATTCAGCAGGATGTTGCAGTCTGATGTCATTCTATGGGATGTTGAAGCCTGATGTCATTTAATGGGGGGTTGCAGCCTGATGTCATTCAATGGGATGTTGTAGTCTGATGTCAGTCAATGGGATGTTGTAGCCTGATATCATTCAATAGGAGTTTGTAGCCTGATGTCATTTATTGGGATGCTGTAGCCTCATGTCTTTCAATGGGAGGTTGTAACCTCATGTCATTAAACAGGATATTGTAGCCTGATGTCATTTAAAAGGAAGTTGTAGCTTGATGTCATTCAATGGGATATTGTAGCCTCATGTCTTTCAAAGGGAGGTTGTAGTCTCATGTCATTCAACAGGAAGGATGTTGTAGCCTGATATCATTCAATGGGATGTTGTAGCCTGATGTCATTCAATGGGAGGTTGTAGCCAGATGTCATTCAATAGGATGTTGTAGCCTGATGACATTCAATAGGATGTTTTAGCCTGGTGTCATTCAATAGGAAGTTGTAGCCAGATGTCATTCAGTGGGAGGTTGTAGCCTGATATCATTCAAAATGATTTTGTTTCCTGATGTCATTTAATGGGATGTTGTATACAATTATCATTCAACAGGATGTTGTAGCCTGATGTCATTAAACAGAATGTTGTAGTCTGATGTCATTAAAAAGGATGTTGTAGCCTCCTTTCATTTAATGGGAGGATGTAGCCTTATGTCATTCAACAGTGTGTTGTAGCCTGATGTCATTCAATGGGAGGTTGGAGTCTGATGTCATTCAATGGGATGTTTTTGCCTGATTTTATTCTATGGGATGTTGTAGCCTGATGTCATTCAATGAGAAGTTGTAGCCTGATGTCATTCAACGGGATGTTGTAGCCTGATGTCATTAAATTCAAGGTTGTAGACTGATGTCATTCAATGGGTTTAGTAGCCTCATGTCATTCAACAGGATGTTGTAGCCTGATGTCTTTCAATGTGAGGATGTAGCCTGATGTCATTCAATGGGAGTTTGTTCCTGGTGTCTTTAACAAGATGTTGTAGCTTGATGTCATTCAATGGGATGTTGTAGCCTGATGTCATTCAATGGGAGGTTGTAGCCTGGTGTCATTTAACAGGATGTTGCAGCCTGATGTCATTCAATGGGAGTTTGTACCCGGTGTCATTTAACAAGATGTTGTAGCTTGATGTCATTCAGCAGGAGGTTGTAGCCTGATGTCATTCAATGGGTGTTGTAATCTGATGTCATTCAACAGGATGACATAGCCTGATGCCATTCACTGGGAGGTTGAAGCCTGGTGTCATTTAACAGGATGTTGTAGTTTGATGTCATTCAATGGGATGTTATATCCTCATGTCATTCAATGGGATGTTGTAATCCAATGTCATTCAACAGGATGTTGTAGCCTGATATCATTCAACAGGATGTTGTAGCTTCAAGCCATTCAAAGGGATGTTGTTGCCTGGTGTAATTTAACAGGATGATGTAGCCTGGTATAATTCAACAGGGTGTTGTAACCTGATGTCATTCAATGGGATGTTGTAATCTGATGTCATTCAACAGGATGCTGTAGCCTGATGTCATTCAATGGTATATTGTAATCCAATGTCATTCAACAAGATGTTGTAGCCTGATATCATTCAATAGGATGTTATAGCCTCATGTCATTCAATGTGATGTTGTAGCCTGGTGTCATTTAACAGGATGTTATAGCCTGATGTCATTCAGCAGGATCTTGTAGCCTCATGTCATTCAATGGGATGTTGTAATCTGATGTCATTCAACAGGATGTTGTAGCCTGATATCATTTATCAGGATGTTGTAGGTCCATGTCATTCAATGGGATGTTGTAGCCTGGTGTCATTTAACAGGATGATGTAGCCTGATATCATTCAGCAGGATGTTGTAACCTGATGTCATTCAATGGGATGTTGTAATCTAATGTCATTCAACAGGATGTAGTAGCCTGATGTCATTCAATGGTATGTTGTAATCTAATGTCATTCAACAGGATGTTGTAGTCTGATATCATTCAACAGGATGTTGTAGCCTCATGTCATTCAGTGGGATATTGTAGCCTGGTGTCATTTAACAGGATGTTGTAGCCTGATATCATTCAATGGGAGATTGCAGCCTGATGTCATTTAAAAGGATGTTGTAGTCTCATGTCATTCAATGGGATGTTTTAGCCTGGTGACATTTAACAGGATGTTGTAGCCTGATGTCATTCAATGTGATGTTGTAGCCTGGTGACATTTAACAGGATGTTGTAGCCTGATGTCATTCAATGGGATGTTGTAGCCTGATGTCATTCAATGGGATGTTGTAGCCGGGTGCTATTTAACAGGATGTTGTAGCCTGATGTCATTCAATGGGAGTTTGTTCCTGGTGTCTTTAACAAGATGTTGTAGCTTGATGTCATTCAATGGGATGTTGTAGCCTGATGACATTCAATGGGAGGTTGTAGCCTGGTGTCATTTAACAGGATGTTGTAGCCTGATGTCATTCAATGGGAGTTTGTACCCAGTGTCATTTAACAAGATGTTGTAGCTTGATGTCATTCAGCAGGAGGTTGTAGCCTGATGTCATTCAATGGGTGTTGTAATCTGATGTCATTCAACAGGATGACATAGCCTGATGCCATTCACTGGGAGGTTGAAGCCTGGTGTCATTTAACAGGATGTTGCAGTTTGATGTCATTCAATGGGATGTTGTATCCTCATGTCATTCAATGGGATGTTGTAATCCAATGTCATTCAACAGGATGTTGTAGCCTGATATCATTCAACAGGATGTTGTAGCTTCAAGCCATTCAATGGGATGTTGTTGCCTGGTGTCATTTAACAGGATGATGTAGCCTGATATAATTCAACAGGGTGTTGTAACCTGATGTCATTCAATGGGATGTTGTAATCTGATGTCATTCAACAGGATGCTGTAGCCTGATGTCATTCAATGGTATATTGTAATCCAATGTCATTCAACAAGATGTTGTAGCCTGATATCATTCAACAGGATGTTATAGCCTCATGTCATTCAAAGTGATGTTGTAGCCTGGTGTCATTTAACAGGATGTTATAGCCTGATGTCATTCAGCAGGATCTTGTAGCCTCATGTCATTCAATGGGATGTTGTAATCTGATGTCATTCAACAGGATGTTGTAGCCTGATATCATTCATCAGGATGTTGTAGGTCCATGTCATTCAATGGGATGTTGTTGCCTGGTGACATTTAACAGGATGATGTAGCCTGATATCATTCAACAGGATGTTGTAACCTGATGTCATTCAATGGGATGTTGTAATTGGATGTCATTCAACAGGATGTAGTAGCCTGATGTCATTCAATGGTATGTTGTAATCTGATGTCATTCAACAGGATGTTGTAGTCTGATATCATTCAACAGGATGTTGTAGCCTCATGTCATTCAGTGGGATGTTGTAGCCTGGTGTCATTTAACAGGATGTTGTAGCCTCATATCATTCAATGGGATATTTTAGCCTGGTGACATTTAACAGGATGTTGTAGCCTGATGTCATTCAATGTGATGTTGTAGCCCGGTGACATTTAACAGGATGTTGTAGCCTGATGTCATTCAATGGGATGTTGTAGCCTGATGTCATTCAATGGGATGTTGTAGCCAGGTGCCATTTAACAGGATGTTGTAGCCTGATGTCATTCAATGGGATGTTGTAGCCTGATGTCATTCAATAGGATGTTGTAGCCTGGTGTTGTTCAACAGGATGCAGTAGCCTGATGTCATTCAATGTGAGATTGCAGACTGATGTCATTCAAAAGGATGCTATAGCCTCATGTCATTCAATGAGATGTTGTAGCCTGGTGTCATTCAATAGGATGTTGTGGCCTGATGTCATTCAATGGGAGGTTGTACTCTGGTGTAATTCAAAAGTAAGTTGTACCCTGATGTCATTCAATGGGATGTTGTAGCCAGATGTCATTCAACATGATGTTGTTGCCTGATGTCATTCAACAGGATATAGTAGCCTGATGTAATTCAAATGGATGTTATAGACTCATGTCATTCAATGGGAGGTTGTAGCCTGATGTCATTCAACAGGATGTTTTAGCCAAATGTCATTCAGCAGGATGTTGCAGTCTGATGTCATTCAATGGGATGTTGAAGCCTGATGTCATTTAATGGGGGGTTGCAGCCTGATGTCATTCAATGGGATGTTGTAGTGTGATGTCAGTCAATGGGATGTTGTAGCCTGATATCATTCAATAGGAGTTTGTAGCCTGATGTCATTTATTGGGATGCTGTAGCCTCATGTCTTTCAATGGGAGGTTGTAACCTCATGTCATTAAACAGGATATTGCAGCCTGATGTCATTTAAAAGGAAGTTGTAGCTTGATGTCATTCAATGGGATCTTGTAGCCTCATGTCTTTCAAAGGGAGGTTGTAGTCTCATGTCATTCAACAGGAAGGATGTTGTAGCCTGATATCATTCAATGGGATGTTGTAGCCTGATGACATTCAATGGGAGGTTGTAGCCAGATGTCATTCAATAGGATGTTGTAGCCTGATGTCATTCAATAGGATGTTTTAGCCTGGTGTCATTCAATAGGAAGTTGTAGCCAGATGTCATTCAGTGGGAGGTTGTAGCCTGATATCATTCAAAATTATTTTGTTTCCTGATGTCATTTAATGGGATGTTGTATACAATTGTCATTCATCAGGATGTTGTAGCCTGATGTCATTCAACAGAATGTTGTAGTCTGATGTCATTAAAAAGGATGTTTTAGCCTCCTTTCATTTAATGGGAGGATGTAGCCTTATGTCATTCAACAGTGTGTTGTACCCTGATGTCATTCAATGGGAGGTTGGAGTCTGATGTCATTCAATGGAATGTTTTTGCCTGATGTTATTCTATGGGATGTTGTAGCCTGATGTCATTCAATGAGAAGTTGTAGCCTGATGTCATTCAACGGGATGTTGTAGCCTGATGTCATTAAATTCAAGGTTGTAGACTGATATCATTCAATGGGTTTAGTAGCCTCATGTCATTCAACAGGATGTTGTAGCCTGATGTCTTTCAATGTGAGGTTGTAGCCTGATGTCATTCAATGGGAGTTTGTTCCTGGTGTCTTTAACAAGATGTTGTAGCTTGATGTCATTCAATGGGATGTTGTAGGCTGATGTCATTCAATGGGAGGTTGTAGCCTGTTGTCATTTAACAGGATGTTGTAGCCTGATGTCATTCAATGGGAGTTTGTACCCGGTGTCATTTAACAAGATGTTGTAGCTTGATGTCATTCAGCAGGAGGTTGCAGCCTGATGTCATTCAATGGGTGTTGTAATCTGATGTCATTCAACAGGATGACATAGCCTGATGCCATTCACTGGGAGGTTGAAGCCTGGTGTCATTTAACAGGATGTTGTAGTTTGATGTCATTCAATGGGATGTTGTATCCTCATGTCATTCAATGGGATGTTGTAATCCAATGTCATTCAACAGGATGTTGTAGCCTGATATCATTCAACAGGATGTTGTAGCTTCAAGCCATTCAGTGGGATGTTGTTGCCTGGTGTCATTTAACAGGATGATGTAGCCTGGTATAATTCAACAGGGTGTTGTAACCTGATGTCATTCAATGGGATGTTGTAATCTGATGTCATTCAACAGGATGCTGTAGCCTGATGTCATTCAATGGTATATCGTAATCCAATGTCATTCAACAAGATGTTGTAGCCTGATATCATTCAATAGGATGTTAGAGCCTCATGTCATTCAATGTGATGTTGTAGCCTGGTGTCATTTAACAGGATGTTATAGCCTGATGTCATTCAGCAGGATCTTGTAGCCTCATGTCATTCAATGGGATGTTGTAATCTGATGTCATTCAACAGGATGTTGTAGCCTGATATCATTCATCAGGATGTTGTAGGTCCATGTCATTCAATGGGATGTTGTAGCCTGGTGTCATTTAACAGGATGATGTAGCCTGATATCATTCAACAGGATGTTCTAACCTGATGTCATTCAATGGGATGTTGTAATCTGATGTCATTCAACAGGATGTTGTAGTCTGATATCATTCAACAGGATGTTGTAGCCTCATGTCATTCAGTGGGATGTTGTTGCCTGGTGTCATTTAACAGGATGTTGTAGCCTGATATCATTCAATGGGAGATTGCAGCCTGATGTCATTTAAAAGGATGTTGTAGCCTCATGTCATTCAATGGGATGTTTTAGCCTGGTGACATTTAACAGGATGTTGTAGTCTGATGTCATTCAATGTGATGTTGTAGCCTGGTGACATTTAACAGGATGTTGTAGCCTGATGTCATTCAATGGGATGTTGTAGCCTGATGTCATTCAATGGGATGTTGTAGCCGTGTGCCATTTAACAGGATATTGTAGCCTGATGTCATTCAATGGGAGTTTGTTCCTGGTGTCTTTAACAAGATGTTGTAGCTTAATGTCATTCAATGGGATGTTGTAGCCTGATGTCATTCAATGGGAGGTTGTAGCCTGGTGTCATTTAACAGGATGTTGTAGCCTGATGTCATTCAATGGGAGTTTGTACCCAGTGTCATTTAACAAGATGTTGTAGCTTGATGTCATTCAGCAGGAGGTTGTAGCCTGATGTCATTCAATGGGTGTTGTAATCTGATGTCATTCAACAGGATGACATAGCCTGATGCCATTCACTGGGAGGTTGAAGCCTGGTGTCATTTAACAGGATGTTGTAGTTTGATGTCATTCAATGGGATGTTGTATCCTCATGTCATTCAATGGGATGTTGTAATCCAATGTCATTCAACAGGATGTTGTAGCCTGATATCATTCAACAGGATGTTGTAGCTTCAAGCCATTCAATGGGATGTTGTTGCCTGGTGTCATTTAACAGGATGATGTAGCCTGATATAATTCAACAGGGTGTTGTAACCTGATGTCATTCAAAGGGATGTTGTAATCTGATGTCATTCAACAGGATGCTGTAGCCTGATGTCATTCAATGGTATATTGTAATCCAATGTCATTCAATAAGATATTGTAGCCTGATATCATTCAACAGGATGTTATAGCCTCATGTCATTCAATGTGATGTTGTAGCCTGGTGTCATTTAACAGGATGTTATAGCCTGATGTCATTCAGCAGGATCTTGTAGCATTCAACAGGATGTTGTAGCCTGATATCATTCATCAGGATGTTGTAGGTCCATGTCATTCAATGGGATGTTGTAGCCTGGTGTCATTTAACAGGATGATGTAGCCTGATATCATTCAACAGGATGTTGTAACCTGATGTCATTCAACGGGATGTTGTAATCTGATGTCATTCAACAGGATGTAGTAGCCTGATGTCATTCAATGGTATGTTGTAATCTGATGTCATTCAACAGGATGTTGTAGTCTGATAGCATTCAACAGGATGTTGTAGCCTCATGTCATTCAATGGGATGTTGTAGCCTGGTGTCATTTAACAGGATGTTGTAGCCTGATATCATTCAATGGGAGATTGCAGCCTGATGTCATTTAACAGGATGTTGTAGCCTGATGTCATTCAATGTGATGTTGTAGCCTGGTGACATTTAACAGGATGTTGTTGCCTCATGTCATTCAACAGGATGTTGTAGCCTGATGTCATTCAACAGAATGTTGTACTCTGGTGTCATTCAAAAGTAAGTTGTACCCTGATGTCATTCAATGGGATGTTGTAGCCAGATGTCATTCAACATGATGTTGTTGCCTGATGTCATTCAACAGGATATAGTAGCCTGATGTAATTCAAAGGGATGTTATAGACTCATGTCATTCAATGGGAGGTTGTAGCCTGATGTCATTCAACAGAATGTTTTAGCCGAATGTCATTCAGCAGGATGTTGCAGTCTGATGTCATTCTATGGGATGTTGAAGCCTGATGTCATTTAATGGGGGGGTTGCAGCCTGATGTCATTCAATGGGATGTTGTAGTCTGATGTCAGTGAATGGGATGTTGTAGCCTGATATCATTCAATAGGAGTTTGTAGCCTGATGTCATTTATTGGGATGCTGTAGCCTCATGTCTTTCAATGGGAGGTTGTAACCTCATGTCATTAAACAGGATATTGTAGCCTGATGTCATTTAAAAGGAAGTTGTAGCTTGATGTCATTCAATGGGATCTTGTAGCCTCATGTCTTTCAAAGGGAGGTTGTAGTCTCATGTCATTCAACAGGAAGGATGTTGTAGCCTGATATCATTCAATGGGATGTTGTAGCCTGATGTCATTCAATGGGAGGTTGTAGCCAGATGTCATTCAATAGGATGTTGTAGCCTGATGTCATTCAACAGGATGTTTTAGCCTGGTGTCATTCAATAGGAAGTTGTAGCCAGATGTCATTCAGTGGGAGGTTGTAGCCTGATATCATTCAAAATTATTTTGTTTCTTGATGTCATTTAATGGGATGTTGTATACAATTGTCATTCAACAGGATGTTGTAGCCTGATGTCATTCAACAGAATGTTGTAGTCTGATGTCATTAAAAAGGATGTTGTAGCCTCCTATCATTTAATGGGAGGATGTAGCCTTATGTCATTCAACAGTGTGTTGTAGCCTGATGTCATTCAATGGGAGGTTGGAGTCTGATGTCATTCAATGGGATGTTTTTGCCTGATGTTATTCTATGGGATGTTGGAGCCTGATGTCATTCAATGAGAAGTTGTAGCCTGATGCCATTCAATGGAATGTTGTAGCCTGATGTCATTAAATTCAAGGTTGTAGTCTGATGTCATTCAATGGGTTTAGTAGCCTCATGTCATTCAACAGGATGTTGTAGCCTGATGTCATTCAATGGGAGGTTGTAGCCTGGTGTCATTTAACAGGATGTTGTAGCCTGATGTCATTCAATGGGAGTTTGTACCCAGTGTCATTTAACAATATGTTGTAGCTTGATGTCATTCAATGGGATGTTGTAGCCTGATGTTATTCCATGAGATGTTGTAGCCTGGTGTCATTTAACAGGATGTTGTAGCCTGATATCATTCAACAGGAGGTTGTAGCTTGATGTCATTCAATGGGTGTTGTAATCTGATGTCATTCAATAGGATGGCATAGCCTGATGCTATCACTGGGAGGTTGAAGCCTGGTGTCATTTAACAGGATGTTGTAGTTTGATGTCTTTCAATGGGATGTTGTATCCTCATGTCATTCAATGGGATGTTGTAATCCAATGTCATTCAACAGGATATTGTAGCCTGATATCATTCAACAGGATGTTGTAGCTTCATGTCATTCAATGGGATGTTGTTGCCTGGTGTCATTTAACAGGATGATGTAGCCTGATATCATTCAGCAGGGTGTTGTAACCTGATGTCATTCAATGGGATGTTGTAATCCAATGTCATTCAACAGGATATTTTAACCTGATGTCATTCAATGGGATGTTGTAATCCAATGTCATTCAACAGGATGTTGTAGCCTGATGTCATTCAATGGTATGTTGTAATCCAATTTCATTCAGCAAGATGTTGTAGCCTGATATCATTCAACAGGATGTTATAGCCTCGTGTCATTCAATGTGATGTTGTAGCCTGGTGTCATTTAACAGGATGTTGTAGCCTATCATTCAATAGGATGTTGTAGCCTGGAGTCATTTATCAGGATGTTGTAACCTGATGTCATACAGCAGGATCTTGTAGCCTCATGTCATTCAATGGATGTTGTAATCTGATGTCATTCAACAGGATATTGTAGCCTGATATCATTCATCAGGATGTTGTAGGTTCATGTTATTCAATGGGATGTTGTAGCCTGGTGTAATTTAACAGGATGATGTAGCCTGATATCATTCAACAGGATGTTGTAACCTGATGTCATTCAATGGGATGTTGTAATCTGATGTCATTCAACAGGATGTAGTAGCCTGATGTCATTCAACAGGATGTTGTAGCCTCATGTCATTCAATGGGATGTTGTAGCCTGGTTTCATTTAACAGGATGTTGTAGCCTGATATCATTCAATAGGATGTTGTAGCCTAGTGACATTTAACAGGATGTTGTAGCCTCATGTCACTCAATGGGATGGTGTAGCCTGGTGACATTTAACAGGATGTTGTAGCCTGATGTCCTTCTATGGGAGATTGCAGCCTGATGTCATTTAAAAGGATGTTGTAGCCTCATGTCATTTAATGGGATGTTTTAGCCTGGTGACATTTAACAGGAAGATGTAGCCTGATGTCATTCAATGGGATGTTGTAGCCTGGTGATATTTAACAGGATGTTGTAGCCTGATGTCATTCAATGTGATGTTGTAGCCTGGTGACATTTAACAGGATGTTGTAGCCTGATGTCATTCAATGGGATGTTGTAGCCTGATGTCATTCAATGGGATGTTGTAGCCTGGTGCCATTTAACAGGATGTTGTAGCCTGATGTCATTCAATGGGATTTTGTAGCCTGATGTCATTCAGTGGGATTTTGTAGCTGTGCACAGGTACACCTTGGCCACTCGGTACATTTCAGGGTTACTGTACATTGCTGAATATGTCTTTGCATCAGCATAAAGCTCTCTTCACCTCTGCTGATTGCATAAGTCATCATTATATATTGCTGTTCTGTGGACACCTGGTGCCTTTTTCTATTCTCTTCCATTTTCTTGTCTCAAATTTTAAGACGGACGGGATTAGCCTAAATGTTCTCAATGTCTGCTGCCTGAAACTGAGATACTCATTCTAATAAGGGGTTAGAGACCACTCTGACATAACAGTAATCTGAGTCATATGACTTGAAATTCACCTAGCACACAATTAGCACTGGTCTATCATATAGAAGAGATTTCTTCATAGTAAACATATTGAAAATCCTGTGAAGACCTCTTTTCATAGCAAAGACTGCTGTTATGTTGATGGCTTAATCCTTTTCCTGAGCTATACTGTGCATTACAGTAAACATTATAGCTAATGACTAGATTAACTAACAAATAATATTACAGATATGGAGAGATGGAGAGAGAAAATGCATGAGAGAGACAGAGAGAGAGAATTAGCAGATAGTGAGAGGGAAAGGAGATAACCGTACATTGCTTTTTAAATCAGATCATGATATGTTACTGGAAAGTGATGACACAGTAGTGGATGGATGCTTCTAGACTTTGTGTTAATGCTGCATAGCAGATTTCCCATTAAGACACACTAACCTATAGCAAAGGCCATCTTGTGTCATAACATTTAACATTTATGTAGAGCATAATATTTACTTTCCACCACTATATTTCAAGTGTCTTAACTTAATACTTGCTTTCAATAATAACGGTCTTATTCCAAGAGCAGCACTGAATGGAGGCAAGATGTAAAGAAACAGGATAGATCATGAATGATGCCCAGATGATCACTGACACAACACATGTCACATTTACAGGACGGATCCACAAACATGAATGATGCAGAGATGATCACTGACACAGCACGTCACATTTACAGGATAGATCCACAAACATGAATGATGCAGAGATGATCACTGACACAGCACATGTCACATTTACAGGATAGATCCACAAACATGAATGATGTAGAGATGATCACTGACACAGCATACATCACATATACAGGATAGATCCACAAACATGAATGATACACAGATGATCACTAACACAGTGAATATCACATTTACAGGATAGATCAACAGCCATAAATGCTACACAGATGATCACTGACACAGCACACATCACATGTACAGTACATTGCAGCTACAGCAGTATGCGTTTGTTTTAATTTATACAGCTAATGAGGCTATGAAAATCAAGCATCAATCTATAGTCTAAGTTTCACTCAAACTACAACAGAAACATCATACAAAATGAAGAATCTGGCATGAAGTGTGGTTTAGGAAGCTTAAGCAAATGCCTCGCTTCAGCTTGTCCCAATGGCAAGTAACACCAACATATTTCTCACTTACTATATTATGTAAAATGTGACATTTAAATAGCATCTCCATAGAAATATTAACAAAGTGGTGCTAGAAGGTAGTTTCATATTTTTGCTAAACATTGAATTCTACAGTGTAAATTTACTTTATAAAGATGTATGATTTGTGCATACATAGGTTTGAATATTAGCAGGCAGGAAAGAAATCTTGACTGAGGTGCTTCATAATACAGGAGCCTGGAGAATAACATACCAAAACAGAAAAGTCAGTTTTCAAAGTACAGGAAATTACACTTCCCATCTTTTCTGGATTCTATTGCATCTCAAATTGCATTGCCTCTTTCCCCATTATAGTCTGATTATAGTGACTGTTGTAGAATGTTGCAGTTTAACTTTCAGGTTATCAGTTTTTTTATAGTGTACTTCAGAGCAGGCAGCAATCCAAACTTACATTACCCATCCAAACACTCTGAGCTTAGTAAGTGCAATGATAAACCAAAGCATGTTAGCTGTGATTTTCTACTCATCTGTATTGCTTATAACAACTCACAGAAAAAGAAAAACAACACCTTGAAGTTATACTGTGATGCAAAAAAAAACACTTTCACAATGGAAGAGGTTATAAAGCATCATTAAATGTATTTTTAATACCTACTAATATCTTGTAAATATAGAATTTTTGATTATTGGTATGCCTGCATGTTGTGCTTCTATAGTTGTTCAGTGCATAGTAACTGGCTCAAACAATTCAATGAAATTTGTTAGAAGTTTGAAGTTTGGAATCATTCAATTATTTATTTATGTGTACCTTATTGGCTGTGTAGTTGGACTAGTCAATGAACCCTTTTCAGTTATGAGCCAGATGCCAAGACATACAGTTCAGAAAAAAATTATTCAAAATTGTGTCCACACATCTTTGCCACACCGCTAAAAAAGTACAGTTGTGTACACTTACCATAAATGTAGATGTTTGAGTGTATTCACTGTTGCAGTCATTACATTTGGGTTATCTGCTTGCAGTAGCCCTCAGTCAGCCTGATTAACAAAGTCTTGGGTCCTGCGTCGGTTGCTGTCCCTACTTCCATGATGTCAGGTCGTCAGGGGTATAAAGCATGCAGCCGATGCCATTACATCAGTTTTTCTTGCCCCAGATGTCAGCTGACCCCTAATGGGAAGCAATTAAATCTATAAATACAAGGATATACCTCCAACAAAAAAGCAAATACACCAAAAAGCTTTTAGAGCATAGTAAGTGAGAGTAGAGGTATAGCCAAAAGAAGAAAGGGGGTTGGAGGGAGGGTAACCAGGACTGCAGCAGTGAATACACTCAAACATCTACATTTATGGTAAGTATACACAACTGTACTATGTTCTTCATGTTTCACTGTTGCAGTCATTACATTTGGGTAGATTCCCAAATCTAAGGTTGGGAGGAGGAATTTAAATAGAATTAGGACCAGCTATAAGGCCCTGCAAGACTGCAGTGGCAAAACCAGCTCTGGATTTAGAGAACATTGGCAAATGATAATGCTTGGTGAAAGTATGTACAGAACTCCAGGTAGCAGCTTCTAGGATGTCCCTAGTAGGGATGCCCCTGAGAAAAGCTGTAGAGATAGATGCAGCCCTGGTTGAATAGGGTCTGATGCCCTGTGAGATAGGTTTTCCATGGTGCTTATAGCAGAAATGAATGCAGTGGCCTATCCATTTTGAAATGGTTTGTTTTGAAATAGCTTTCCCCTCTGTTCCTGCAGCAAATGCCACAAGCAGTTGTTCAGATTTCCTTTGAGCTTTAGTCCTGTCCAAGTAGAATTTAAGCTGTCTGTACGGTTCTACCTGACTTCGTCGACAGCACAGAAGACCGACAACGGAATCCGGAGCTCCAGAACATCGACAATGCAGAAGACCCTGAGGATGCCGACATGGGAAAACAGGTAAGTGGATATTGGACGGTCTGTGGGGATAAGTTAGGGTAGGAGCTAGGGGGGTTGGTTTAAGTGAGTTAGGGTTAGGGAGGAGGGTGGGTTAAGTTAGGGTTAGGGAGAGGATAGGGGTGGGTTAGTTAGGGAGGTTAGGGGGTTAGGGTTGATGTGTTTGTTGTTATTGTGGTGTGTGCAGTGTATGGGGTTTCGTGTGTACCGTCGGTTATTTCGTTGTCGGGTATGTGAGGTTTCGTGTTAATGGACTGTCGATTATGTGGTGTCGGTGATGTCGTTGTCGGTGTTGTGTGGTTTCGACTATGTCAGGTAGAACCGTCTGTACACATCTAAAGAGTGCAGTATCCATTCCCTTTTATTCTGTGGGTTAGGAAAGATGGTAGGCAAATTAATGGACTGATTAAGAGTCACACTGGATACCACCTTGGGCATGAAGAAGGGATTGGTTCTAAGGGACACCCTGTCCGCATGAAAGATGATGAAAGGTTCCACTGCCATAATGGCCTGTAATTCAGATACCCTTCTTGCAGAAGTGATTGCTAAAAGGAAAGCTGTTTTCCAGGAAAGGAATTTTAAATTTGCAGAAGCAGCTGGCTTGGAAGGAGGAAGAGTGAGTTTCTCCAAGACAAAGTTAAGATCCCAGGCTGGAGTTGGAGCTCTCCTGGGTAGCCTTGGCCCCTCTGAGGAACTGCTTGAGCAGTGGGTGAGAGAAGAGGGGAGGCACTATGCTATAATGAGCTGAAATTTTAATGGAGGAAAAGGACAAGCCCTTATGAAGCATCTCAGTCAAATATTGTAGAATCTGAGGTAAATTGGGCACTGCTGCATTCATTCCTTGAGATTGGTTCCAGGCACAAAATCTTTTCCATTTTGCAGCATATGATTTTCTAGTACTAGGCCTCCTTGCCTCTAAAATGATATCCATCACTGATTTACTGAGGGATGGTAAAGGAGAGATCAGGTAATTAGCCAGGCTGCTAGGTTCAGGGTTTGCAGCTGAGGGTGCAGAATCTGGTTATCCTGCTGAGACAACAGGGAAGGAGTCTGAGGCAGGTGCCATGGAGCCAAGCATGACACACTGCACAAGAGTGGGTACCAATGTTGGTGAGGCCAGTCTGGTGCAATTCAAATCATCCTTGGCTTGTCCAGTATGATCTTTAGTCATACCTTGGAGAGCAGAGGCATAGGAAGAAAGACATAAACTGATAGGTTTTTCCAGCTAAAGGGTACAGCATCCACTTTCCAAGCTAGCTTGTGGGGAATCCTTGTGCAAAATTTTTCCAGTTAATGGTTTGGGGGGGGGCAAACAGGTCTATATCTGGGCTCCCCCATTTGCTTGTCAACATGTTGAAAATCCTTGGTTCCAGTTTCCACTCATGTGCGTACATGAGGTTTCTGCTTAGTCCATCTGCCAGTGTATTTAGTTTTCCTGGCAGGAATTGAGCTTGTAGATTCACTTGGTAGCTCAAAGCTGTGTTCCACAATGTACTGGCTAGTCTGCAGAGGGGGTAAGAATGTGTTCTCCCCTGCTTGTTTATGTACCACATGACAGTGGTGTTGTCCGTCTTTACCATTAGTTGTCCTGGAAGAATGTGGTCCTTGAAGGCTGTCAGAGCATTCTGTACAGCTAACATTTCCATTTGATTTATGTGCAGGTGCATTTGACATGGGTTCCATTTGCCCTGAATGCACTTCCCTGCCAGGTGAGCCCCCCATGCATAGTCTGATGCATCTGTTGTTAAGATTTGGGCAGCAGGGGGTAATGTGAATGGTAGTCCCCTGTTTTGATGGCAGGCCTCTGCCCACCAAAGGAACTCTAGGCGTAGGCAAGGTATGATAGAAATCCTTGCTTCTAGATCTTGTGAATGTTAACACTATAGGCTTTTGAGATACCATTGTAGTTTCCTCATATGCAGCCTTGCATATGGAATTAGAAGAATCTAGGAGGCTATGAACCCCAAGGCTTGCAGTATTTGCCTTGCAGATAGCTGGGTTTTTGTGGCCACTTGTTTGAAGTAGGTTGTTAAATGAATCCGTTTCTCTGGTGTGAGGAAAGCCATCTTTGAAGCTGTATTCAAGCTTGCTTCCAGGTATATAATTTCTTGACAGGGTACCAGGTGTGATTTCTTTTAATTTATGGTGAACCCCAGACAAGTCAGTACCCTTTGAACAAAGGCCAGATGATTCAAAAGAATGTCCTGGCTTTCTGCCTGAATTAGACAATCGTTCAGGTATGGATATATTAGAATATTTCTTTGCTTGCAAAATGGAATGACTGGAGCTAGGCACTTTGTGAATACCCTGGGTGCAGTAGATAAGCCAAAGGGCAGTGCAGAGAACTGATGTGCATGTAATCTGCTTTGAAGTGTAGGTATCTTCTGCAAGACTCCCTGATAGGGATGTGCAGGTATGCTTCTTTTAAGTCTAGTGTTGCCAACCATGCATCTTTGCCTAGCATAGGAAGCAGGTGGTGAAGAGTCAGCATCTTGAATTTTGGAATCACCAGAAAGGTGTTTAAAGTAGAAAGGTCCAAGATAGGATGCCATGCATTGCCTTTTCTGGCTACCAGGAAAAGTCTCGAATAGAAACCTTGTCCCTTTTCCTCTTCTGGTACCAATTGAGTAGCCCCCATGTTTAAAAGAGAGAGTACTTGATTTTGGGCCTCTGCCCACTGATTTGGGGGTAGATCTGGCCACACACTTGGCGTTCGTAATGTGTGGAAGTGAAATCTGTATCCTTGGGACACTATATTTAAAACCCATTTGTCCTGGGTAATGAGTTCCCAGTTTTTGGCTTGCAGACCAATCTTTCTGCCTAAAGGAGCATTCAGTTGGGAAGTGCTTGGAAGTTTTAAAAGCAAGTCATTGAGACAGTTTTCCATAGGGGGGAGTTTTACTACTCCCAGATTTTGGTGTGGAAATCCCCCCCACTGCTTAGTCTTGTGTGTCCCTTGGGACTGAAACCTGGGGTTTCTGCTGTGTTTGGGTTTGGCTTGAGAAGACCTGGAAGGGACTGGAAAGGACCGATTTTTAGAGGGCCAGTGCCTATTAAATCTAGGAGGCTGAACTTTTAAGAAATCTTTAACAGTTTGCATAGATTTAGCTTTATCTTCCATCTTTTTAAGAACTTTCTCAGCCTTGTTGCCAAACAGGCAGTCCTGATTTAAGGGAGCATCCAACAATTTAGCTTTAACATGATCAGACAAAGATTGCTCCTTAAGCCAAGCATGCCTTCTGAGCACAGACCCAGTAACAGCAGCCCTGCAAGAGGCCTTTAATGAATCAAATCCACATTGCAAAGTATGTTTTCCAACCTGTTCACCAGAATGCATTAAATCCTGTAATTCTTCATTTTCAGCACAGTCAGGAATCAACATAATTTTCTGTTTAAGCAATCCAATAACATGTTGTTGATACTTTAATATATGAAACTGGCAGTTTAAAGCCCTAATGGCCAAGGTTGCAGAAGTGTAAACCTTTTTACCCCATCTATCCAGCATCCTGAAGTCTCTATCAGAGGAGGTAGGATTTTTAGCAGTAGAAGCCTTAATGCCCTTGGATACCTGTAAAATAGTTTCTGGATCCGCAATACAATTTTTAAAAGGGAACTTGTGTGAATCAGGAACCCTGTAATATCTGTCATGTTTTCTGGGAGCAGGAGGCAAAGAATCAGGGGCCAAACTAGATTCTGAAAAGGCATAATCAACCATGTCTAGTACAGGAGGTATAGCTAAAGGCCTCTGCTGAGGCAGGAGTAAGAAATCCCTAAGCCTCTTTTTTGAATCAGAAAAATCCTGGCTTTCCTAGTGGAAATGCTCTCTAAGAGTATGTAAGGTCTCACCAAAAGAAAAATCCTCTGGAGGGGAAGCAGAGGGAATAGAGTCCTCTGCATCAGAATCCTCATAAGTAGATAGGGGCAAATCCAGATCATCAGAAGAATCATAAAAATCAGAATCCTGGTCAGAAGATTCATAAACAACTTCAGTCCTAGGTCTCTTATAAGGGGGGGGTGGCTTCCCCTGATTAGAGTTATAAGATCTTCAGCCATTCTTATCATTTGTTTTTTAGGCATAGAGGCCTGAGCATGTAGCCTGGGCATCAGTTTCTTAGACATGGTTCAAGATTTTGGCCTAAAAGAAGAAGGAGGCATCAGTTTAATATGCAAGTCCGTAGACCTGAATACACCCTCAGAAGCCGGTGCCTGCATAGCGGCTCCGGACCCATCCAAGGTAGAGACATCCACAGGTTCCACATTTGAAGCATCTCGCAGCATAATGGACTCCGAATGGGTCTCAGTAAAGGCCTGTGAGTCAAAAGTAGTGGGTATCAAGGGCTGCGATAGTGCCTCACTGAGTACCAGCAAACTGGCAACTGGCTTAGGAGAAGCGTTGTCGACAGCTTTGGACCTCGGTGGCCTGTCTCTGTCTTTATCTTTGCATTTTTTTGGAATCCTGGTAGTCAGATGGTTAATCGATGACATTTCTGGATAATTAAACCGAGAAGCAAAATATTTAGAGGCGTAAATATACCAACGACGGATAGTGCGCTGATTAAATAAAGCACAAAACCGACAGCAAGGTACGTCATGGTCAGGGCCTAGGCAAGGAATACAGTATGAATGAAAATCTTTGTGAGGTATTTGCTTTCCACAAGTAATGCAATTACTAACTTTTACTGACATCGGAAGGAGCAAGAAAAAGTTTCCCCAATGGGGTACTTAGCTTTAGTTGAAGACTTCGGCTCTGAAACTCAAAAATGAAAATTTCAGGAGTCGGCCGACTGGCACTTGCAAACTGCTTCTGCTTTGGGCACCGCATGGCAGGAAAGACTGATGTAATGGCATCGGCTGCATGTTTTATTCCCCTGATGACCTGACATCATGGAAGAAGGGACAGCAACCGATGCAGGACTCAAGACTTTGTTAACCAGGATGACTGAGGGCTAGTGCAAGCAGATAACCCAAATGTAATGACTGCAACAGTGAAACACAAAGAACATCACAGTGTCACACAGCATTTACGGTAGAAGTGTTTTATTATGTATGCTTGCTTCTTACTTTTCTGCAATGTGTCAACATCATAACACTCCACTGAAAATCCAATAAGTCATTTATTTTCTGCTAGAGAATTGTTAAAATGAAAGAGAGGATGGAAACCACTGCTGGACTTCTTCAAAAGTCACATTATTTGTTCACCGTTGACAGTTCTTGTTGCCCCTTAATACACATTCATTTCAGAATCCTTAACAGTCAGATAAACATCTCAATGCAAATCAGGCATTATACACATCACTGCCTACTTGCAAGTGGTCTGAATTTTGCTGAAATCGTAGTGATGCTAATAAGCAGCAAAATGACCATTAAAATGTGAAGAATGACAACAGTGATGAATGCCAACAAAAACACTGGAAAAATAACTTGCAAAAATGCACAAAATGGTACTATTTAACTCCTTTCTTAACCATTTATTGTGTTATACTGTTACTGTTAGAAGTTATATATTTTGGCTGCAGCATTCAGCCATTGACCGACAACTTCTCAGAAACGACTTTCTGAAGTTCATCTGGGCAGACAAAGTGGAGCATCACATATACTGATATACCCATATCACCTCAAAATCTAGTTTGTAATATCATCTTGATGTAGAAACAGTAATAATAGATACAATTATAATAATAGCCAGCTTCGTCATTTGTTTTAACACAAGGCTGGTGCTGCCATGATGATCTCTTTTTATTTTTTGCTAAACTTGTTATTAAATATTGCATGTGTGTGTGTGTGTGTGTGTGTGTGTGTGTGTGTGTGTGTGTGTGTGTGTGTGTGTGTGTGTGTGTGTGTGTCAGTTTGTGGTTGTGTGCATACAGAGAAACATATATATTTGGCTAGCTAGCTATCTATCTATTTACATATCGAGTTCTCTCTCCCTCTCTCTCTCTCTCTATATATATATATATATATATATATATATATATATATATATATAAACACACACACACACACGCACACACCACACACACACATACACACGCACAATGTGTGTATGTGTGTGTGTGTGTGTGTGTGTGTGTGTGTGTGTGTGTGTGTGTGTGTGTGTGTGTGTGTGTGTGTGTGTATGCCTGTTTATACACACAAATGCAGTGCATTATCTAGGATTAGTTATGTGTTTTGTGCCCACTCTGTACTAGAACAGACCCTGAGTTGATAAAGTGGATAATCGGAAAAAGAGTGACTGAATGTTGATAGAATGAAGGCTGCAGAAGATCATGGACTTCCAACATATGTTCAGAAATTTACAAAGCAGATTTACCTGTATATGGTTGGTGATGAAAAGTAAACAGGGTGCCTTTTTTTGGATCCAGTAAGAGAATGTGCCTGGTAGTGAAGGGTTTGGGACCACTGCAAATGTCATGAAGAAAAGAAACAAAATGCAGAAACTGCATGAACAGTAAGTCCAGTTGATTGAATTGGTGCATATTCCTACACATAAATAAGAGATAGTGACAGTCTTCATAAAAATATTCTCAGATTTTGTTCATATGTGACTGACCTTTCAACAACACAGCTGCCCAGAATAACGGACAGAGGTCCCACTGCCATTTAGTCTAAGGGAAAAAACAGTCAGAAAGAAGAAACGTATATATTTTCAGGGATATATTTTAGCCTGAATTATATGCATTACGTAATTCTGTGTGGTGAGTAACAGCATGATATTGCAGATCCAGGCAAAGTATAATTTAATATCAGCAGGACTAAATGCAGATTGTTTACCTTTAAACAACAAAGACAAGAAAGGCAAGTGGGGAAAGAACTCTGCTGATGACTGGGACATCAGCAGCACTTAATAGCAATTTCTAGCAGCAGATCAATAGCAACTGATGGCTTTGTAGCAGCAGAGAATTGTTTCACACACATCCAGGAGAGGAGAGAAATTGCTTTTAATGATTTCTGATGTTAGGGGGTTCTTTGAAAAGAAATCACATAAATAAAGAAATTGTTCCAACCTATGCTGATGTCAATGTGTTTCAAACTAGTTTCAAGCTTCTTTCAGTAGTTTATTCTGCAGCATTGCTGAGGTGTTCTACCCTGCAGAGGCCCTGAATTTTAATCACATCACTACACATTAGTATTAAATGCTTGCTTGAAGACCTTTGGTGGCCACAAAGGTACGTAATTTCAATGCCATTGACATTGCTGTGGTCACCTATTTAGTATTACATCAGGAATTACTGCACATTGTCATATAATATCAGAAAGGTTCTACATATCTATGCCAATACAAACTCCAGATATATTTAGAGTTCAAACAATGGTAGAGGGAGCTGCTGAATTCTGCACAGTCTTCGAAATAAAGTCCTTGGAGCATAACTGCCTACAAAATATCACCACTGAGAAAACAGAAAGGATTGTGACTAAACAGCACTGTTTCAGTATAAACAAAAGTGTCAGTTATACAACACTTCCATATTGGCAGAGCCTCTGACATATTACTAAATGCTCCAAGTTTTAGTCCCAACGCAATTATGACTTGTACAGTATTACATTAACACTGTAGAGGTCTTAGTATGGTATTTGACAGGCTCCATCTTTTAGCCCCAGTACAATTACAATCAGTAATATAATACTGCTGCAGAACTATATAGCATTACCATAGGATAAATAGTCTTGTATTGTATTACTGTGTTAGATACTGTAGGGTAATATCTGATAAACAAGTTTCTATGTCACCTTTGATATAATACTAGAAACATATAAGTTTTTCACTCTACTCACGCTATATTTATATTTTGTAGAGATTCTTTGATAATACCAACAACATGTAGTTTAACAGGATGATAAAGCAAGAGAGCAGTGATGACTTGCATACTATTTGTGAACTGATACGGTTCTCTCTCATTAGCAGCTTGGTCAGGAATTGGCTCCTTGTGGACATATCAAGTCAAACTGTGATAAAATGCTTTATTCCTGGACCCAGACATTTGCTGTATAGTTCACTAATCCTTCTCTAATCAGCTTATATAGCTTGATAATGTATTTATGCAAAGATGGCAAATTTGTTTCTTTAGCTGAACTGAGTTTGAGAGTTTAACAGTAAATCAGTAGGATGGCTAAGTGTCATCGTTGTGCTCTGTCTGCAACTATGCAGTACATCTAAGTTACTAGCTTTGGTAATATTTCACATATGCTGCAGCAGCAGCAAAATGTCCATGTGTTTTACGAAGTATTTTATGGAAGAGAGATCTGATTTTGTAGCAGTCATATGTCATAGTATACTGGAACATTTAGGATACCTGGTGTGATTTTGTGCATCCTATATAATCTGCTACCAGGTTGCAAGCATAGACTTGAGCTGCTGTGACCCAGTGATGATAGGCCATAGCAGACAATTCAGAATATAAACGGACAAAGTTTGTCTCACCTTCTACTTTTCCTGTATGACCATTAAGCATGTATCCAACCTATAACACCTGTTTCTACATGTCATCCTGTGTAGTGTTTTATATCCATGTTTATCATTATGCAATGAGTTTCCAGTATGTATTGCCACCAAATGCCCATGGCATGTAGATATCTGTCCTATAAGATTTATTCTGTGCTTTGGGGTCACCTTGCATGTATTCTGCTTGCATCCCTGTGATGCTATACGTCTGGCCAAGCCTGTTACACAGACCATATGTAATGTTTCTCATGCATGTCAATAGCCATCTTGAAGATGCACTATTGACTAGAACCAAGGCAACAATATGATGTCCTTGGGCCTCATCACAAGCATATAGCTTTTCTGCTCATACAGTCTCTGTAATCTGCTTTGGCATAGATGTACATGTCCATAATTAATGTAAATGAATCTTTGTATTTCACAGAGACACTGTTATATTCAGTCAGCAGCATGGTTATTTAAAAAGCCCAGACAGGCTTTCCTCAGGCATTTATATATATATATATATATATATATATATATATATATATATATATATATATATATATATATACACACACAAATGATGTGGAATGGAATTCATGGTTTGTGCTGCAAATATACTGTTATGCTCTATTTTGGAAGATTGTTCTTAATTTGACACTGCGTCTGTCATGAATATTTGCTACACTAATCATAGTCAGTAGACTAAACCTCACCATTCTGTCTCAGCATGACTGTACCTTGATACACCCTAATGTCATGCACTTTACTTCTTGCACATATCTCAACATACTCTGGTTTATTACATCTGTGCTGTATATATTATCCCTGCCATGAGTATCTGTATCTATCATTGTTCGGTAAGATGTAATGGTTTTCATGGTGCACTATACCTGTTATCTATGCTTTAATTTTGTTAATTTGAAACACTGGAGTAAAAGTTATGATTTACTAATGTTCTTAAATATAGGAGCATGTAGTTATAAAGAACAAAAAACACGTAAGAAAAGCATTTCTGCAGAATAATGTAACCTCCCCTGCACATGTATGCGGGAACAAAAAAAAATCAAAAGTTCAGGCTCATTCGTCACCTGTATCAGTTTTGGGGGGGGGTAATGATTTTATTCCAGAACAACATACAATGTAAGAGTATTCATTTTTGACTGAGGCCACAGGCAAGATTTTCAAAAAAACTGAAAGACTTACTTTCAAATGTGGGTACTGACTCAGTTCTTTGTATATTGGCAATTTTTTGTGCCATTCACAAGGGCAGAGTTTACTTCAACAGGAGCTTACCTCTAAGGTTTGCCATATACTGTATAGTCTTTGAGAGGTTCTGCACAACATATCATTGAATTTTAGAAAGCAAAAACATTGGAGAACTAAGACATAGATTATTTGAACAATCTCCTTTTATTGGGCAACCTGCTAGATGATGAGCTAAATAGGCTGAAGTCCACAGAAGAGTGCAGAATTCAAGGTCTCTTAGTCACAAAACAAATACAGACTTTGAACAGTGGATGGAGAGTCTGTGACACTTTATTGACTTTAGTAATAGTGACTTCATCCTCCTGGAGGGAATACAGAGGTACAGTTTCTATTTAGTGCAACAAAAAGTGAGAAAGTCGAAGGTTAATAAGACAAGGTTATGTTTTGATGTCTCATATCTACCCGGAGAGTAAAATCAAAGCAAATATTTATGATAAGCTTTAACAAAACACTGAAAGGAAAATGCTAGAGGAAATACCACTTGGTGAGGATGACATGGTGAATTATGGAGGACCTAAATGGAAGGAGAGCACTATCAAACAAGGGAAGCATTCACGCAGGCTAGACATGTAGTTGCACAAGGATGTACTGGTATATTCATCACTTGGCAATATTTAAAGATATGATTGACAGTCACCTCTGGCCAGTACACAATTTGATGAAAGACAGAACTACCTGAACAGTGTTTGCTCTTTAGAACTATACCCTTTCAGATACTAGTTTGTTTATGGAGAAATGCAATAAAGCATTCCATGCCTCATGACAAGCAGCAAAACCACCATGAATATTCTTTCATAGGGTTCTGCAAAATGTGTCAGGACATCATGCCTGATGACACAGTGGTGCTGGTTCTGAATATTTATTTCAAGAGACAATGCATCCTGGTGGAAAACAGTGATGCTACTGTTGTTTCACTTTTCCACAGGTTTTGAATGCTGATTTCGGAGGTCAAAAAAAGTAAGAAATGGTACCATCCTCACTTTTGAAGATCAGCGAAGAGGTGCACTATGGGTAATTTCCACACTGGTAAATATTATAGATGCATTAATTCAAGTTTGAATAATTTGCAGAGGAAAATGGTTAGCCTAAAATGGGCAGATTTCTCTCAGAAGAGTAGCTGTCATAGACATTATGGATGCTAAGTCAACATACTGCAAAACAATTCAAAAAGCAGTACCAGCATATCCCAAGGCATATTCACCAAACCCTAACCAAGTATTATAAACTGCTTTGATATTCAAATAAAGCTCCACTTTCATTCTGTGAAACTGCAAAGAATCTGAAAGATCACATTACTAATCTTACAACAAGCCATCTTTTCATAGCTCTCAACTTCTTAGATCAAGAAATCTGGACAAAGCCATAAATAATGCTGGAAC
Organism: Protopterus annectens; assembly: GCF_019279795.1. NCBI lineage: Eukaryota > Metazoa > Chordata > Ceratodontiformes > Protopteridae > Protopterus > Protopterus annectens. Next base: position 535,605,917 of record NC_056744.1, read on the forward strand.
AAAGGCTCAAAAATAGGGACAATTTTTAAATATTCCTCCTATAAACTTAGAAAGTTGATAGAATGACAGGTTTTGCATTAGCATGAATTGTCTGAAGATTATGAAGTCTGAATCTCAAATGTCTGTCAATATTTTCTGACTTAGTCCTCAATAATTTGGCAATTATTTGCCAGGAAACCACAATATTATAAGTAACAGGCCAAACATATGAGACAAAAATCTGGACATTCTGAGAAAATCTGTACATTTGAGAGGCATGCATCTTTTTTATGTATTCTGCAACCACAACTGGTTTCACACCATCCCTAATTTCAGAATCAAATGTACGCCCATATCAGCAGTATATTCCCTTCTTCTCAGAATGAAAGAGTAAGCTCAACATTTTAAACATATTCGTCATCCTAAATTTAAATAAAAGACCATATTTATACTTAATTCACTGAACAATGTCTTCACCCTACAACACTGAACAAGAATCATTTGCTCTGCCTATAAATCTGTATCAGCAATTCATCTGCATATAACAGTGCTCTTCTTCTCCTGAACCTTAGTAATCAATGGAGAAACTCAACTCAAACTGCCTTTGCAATGGAAGGTGTTGGATTGCATTATACAAAGTATGGTTTTAGACATGGATTTTATAGTACTACTGCCACTGTAGCATTTCAAGACATTTGCACATTTTTCAAAGTATATAGAAGGGACACTTTATAGGAAGTCTCTTTATAGACCTTTCCTGCTCCCCACAGCTGGCCATCAGCCATTGCCAATAAAACCCGTCATCTCCCATATCTACTGACCATCATTAACTTCCTATTGACTATCTCCAACCTACGTTCAGGGCCAGTGAGTTTGAGACACTAGGGGGTATTATTGTACTGCTGGTATAAGTCAGTAGTGCTCTGTGGTTGGGACATGCTGCCACAATGGGCTTGATGTCAAAATGCCCCATCCATCACAATAAAGCATTGTATATTGCTGTCTTTCTTGTTTCTACCAGGAGATTAATGCACCAGGGTACACTGTTTATGTATGTATCTCCTCCCAAGATGAGCACACCCCTCTTCTCTGTATATGCTGACATAGATACATTTAAAAAAAAGAAAACACCTTTAGCTTAGAAGATAAACACACTCACTATTGATAGAACAATTAGAATAAAGCCATCATATTTACATATCATCCTGAGTGTTCATTTTTCCCCACATTTTTAATACTGCTTTATTCTCAACTACAGACTTTACAGCAGTCATTTCTTTTCAAACATTATCTAAACAGAAAATTCAAGTTTTTATTACCAACATATTTTCAAGCTTGGCTACTCCCAATCTGAGACACCCATCACTAGCCTGACTGTATTGTCTTATAAATAATTTTGCTAACATGTCATTCACTTCTTAGTATCATTCTATGAGATCTTTTGATTTGTTGAAAAACATAGAAAACGTGGATAGTTTTATTGTAAGATTTGAATACCATTTTCTATAGAGCAGTTTAGCTGCTACATGAAATGAAAGCAGTCACTGGATTGTCTGGTGCTCTTACTGGCATTCTAACACTGAGAGCATATTTTTTATGAATGATAGAACGTATCCCCTTTGATAGTAGTAGTACTGGTACCTCCATCACCATAGGGACTGGCTATACCACTCTATCAGTTTACATGTGCTCCTATGCATGACCAACAGTGGACACTGCCACCTGTTTGAGTGGTAATGTGTATATCATCCCTACACTAGTCCCTGAACTTATGACACCATTCCTGCCTTCAGCGGTGATTGAGCCAAAAAGAGCGGTTTGGACCAGCTGAACTCCATCCCCCTTACTGGATTGGCATAACCATCTTCTTAGCATGATCAAATGCCCAAGCTTTTAATTAAACTCCAGTTGCCTAAGCTGCAGTTAGGATTTTGTCCTTCTTTGCCAGTGGTGTAGCACTTTTAAAAAGGTTTCATTTTTTTAGCAGTGTTAGTGGCACAACAGATAACACACTCATTTATGGTGCAGAAGGCTGTGAGTTGTACTCCCACTCCAGGTGACTGGATTGTTCATAGGTTCATAGGCAGGTACTAGGCTATTGGCCCTAGGGCATAATTAAGCCTAGCCAAAAAAAGTTTTGCTTATGCTTCCCTCCCAAGTGGTCTAGTTTCCTGCACCCCTGTCTAGCAGGGCCACCAAAGTAATTCCCAGGGTGAATTTCCTGTTTCCCATCTACTCATCAAGATTCCTCTTGAAGAGCGCTAATGAGGAGCTCTGCCTCACATTTATGGGGACCCTATTCCAGAGCAGGGGAAGTCTCTGGGACATGAATCTGTCCCTCCAACAAGTCCGGTTTATTGTTGATGTCAGGTTTATGTCCCTTGAATGAGTAGCTCTGGTGGATTGGGTTTTCCTTAGCTGGAGCATTTCTAGCAATTCGGGGTTTGACATAGCCTTGTATGTCATTCAGAGATCATCGCTGAGTAGCCGGTATGTGACCGAGTACAGTCTGAGTTTTTTTAGCCTTATGGCATTGGGCAACTGTTTGAGGCCCATTATCCTCCTTGTGAGGTACTTTTGAGACCTCTCCAGTTGTTGCAGATGTGTTGTTAGGTACATCCTGAACAGGGCATTATATTCAATAACGGGTCTAATGAGTGATGAGTGGAGGGGGACAATAACATCCTTATTCCTGGATGCAAACCCTTTTGTGATACGGTGGGCCATGTAGAAGCATTTTCTAACCACTTTAGCAATATGGTTGTCAAAGGAAAGGTTACTGTCCACCTGAGTCCCTAGGTCTCTTATCACACTCTCCGTGGTAAGTGGGCCACCACCTGTGTTGTAATTCATAGGTACTTGGTTTTTCCCAAAGGGGATGGCGATGCATTTTTTGGCATTTAGCTTGAGGCTGTGGTTTTGGCACCACGTATCTGTGTCCGTAAGACCCTTTTGAAGGATATCTACATCAGTAGGGGTCTCAATTATGGCACCCAGTTTGCAGTTGTCTGTGAATTTTGTTAGCCATAGTCCCTCCATGTTTGCTTATACCTCTGAGAAGTAGATACCGAACAGGCGGGGTCCCAGGACTGAGTCCTGTGGAACACCACTAGTCACCGGTTTGGAGCCAGATCTAGTGTTTCCTATTCTCACTGAATGGGTTCTATCCATGAGCCAGTTAGCAACCCATCTTGGAACATAGGGGTTTATATTTAGGTTGGTGAGTGGGGAATGGCATTGAAGGCCTTTTTAAGATCAAGGTATGCTGTGTGAACCACCTTTCCCTCATCTATTGCTTTAGTGACCATTTCCAAAAAGTCTACTAGATTTAGGAGACAAGACCTTCCCTTTACGAACCCAAACTGGGTGGGGTCAAGGGTTTGTAGGTTCCCAGTGTCTTTGTTTATGAGTTCCATAATGATGCACTCCATGGCCTTGCAGACGAGACTCGTCAGGCTGATGGGGTGGTAATTCACAGGGTCAGTGGTGGCACCTCCTTTGTAGAGTGGTATAACTGTTGTCATGCACCACTCTGTGGGCACATAGCCTGAGGTGAGGCTGTGGTTAAACATGGTATTAAGGTGAGGGATTAATTCATTTTGGAGTTCATGTAGTATGCAGCCTGGGATGCTGTCTGGTCCCATGGATGCTGTGTTTCTTGCCTTGGAAAGTGCTATTTTCACCTGAGTGTCTGTGATTTTAAAGGCAGTACCATCTTCTGGTATGGAAATGGGCTCTTTGGGGGGGTGAAGGTGGGGTGAAGTTTGCACTGAACCTATCTGCCAGTATATTGGCAATGTCAGTTGGTTCCGTGAATTTTGGACCAATATGCTATAGCTCAGAGCAGATCTGCGAGTTGTTATTTAGGTTTTTGACATAGCTAAAAAATGCTTTGTGATTGTCTTTGATGTCTGTTGCAATTTTTCTTTCCAAGCTTGCCTTAGAGGTTTTTATGAGGGTTCTTAGCTTTTTACTAAGGTTGGTCAGGGATCTCCTCCATTCCTGGGTTTTTACTCTTTTTTGCAATAATTTCATCCTTCTATTATAGGCCTTATTTATGGCTGGGGTCCACCAGACTGTAGTGCAGTATAAGGGGCAGTGCTGCACTCCTGAGTGTGTTGCCCTTCAGATACAACATTATCTGCTTCAGTCGGTGGTACCTCAAGCAGCTATTGAAATGTACAGGGGTCCTTTATTTGTACTCGTATTTACAACATATTTACATATTTACAAATATTTACAAATGTAACACACACACACACACACACATCTCTTTATACAACTCATAATATGTACTAAAATGTCATCCCTATTAGATTCCCCACTCCTTTTTCCATAACCAATTGTTGTTAGGATCCATTTGCCATTAAAACAATTTCATTTATTCTTTCATTCCATATAAATTACTTTTTCGCAATTCTTTTAACATGTTCTTAACTTCTATTCTTATAATATCCATTTTTAATAATAGCCATGTTTATTTTATCCACTTATTTTATATATTTGAAAAAAAAATCTTTGCATAGTTTTCTCCATAACTTTTTCACTCCTTTACATTTCAAAAACAAATGTTCTGTACTTTTTTCTTCTTGACAATGTAAACATATTATATTATTATTTTATATGGCATATTGCCATTTACTGGCAATTCTTCTGTTACCAGTCTCCACAAAAATATTGACATTCTACTTTCTGATTACACCATTTGCGTCTTGTTTTTATAACTTTATTTTTTCATCTGTTAAATTTTCCCATAGTTTTACATCATAATGTTTTCTCATTACATTCTTATACTACACTTTTCTAACTTTTTTTCTATAATATTTTTTTTTATTTTCACCAAAATGTTTTATCTTGGTAACATTTTATTTCTTGATTTATACACTCTTTTTCTCTTTTACTCTTTTTTACCATATCCAAAAATTTCTCATACTTATAGTTGTACAATTTTACTACAAATCTATTATCTTTTTCTTTTATCTACTTTAACACTTAGTATAAATGAAATAAAGCAGCACATGCCACTTGATTAATTAACCCTAAACCTCCTTCCTTTTTATTTTCCACACAAAACTCCTCTTTTTACTATGTTTAATCTAGAATCCTATATAAAAGAAAAATATCTGCAATAATTCCTTCACAAACACTATTTGCAATGTAAATACACTTGCTAAGTATACTATTTTCCCCATCATAACTGAATTTATCAAATAAGTACATTATTTGAATGATCAATTTATATGTTATCCAGAAAAGACAGGTTTTACTTTTTCTATTGTTTTTGTTCATTGAATTCTACTTACATCTTTATTCCCAAATTCTATACCTAACACAGAAATCTTATTCATTGTAAAATATACACTCCCCTAGCTATACTACATTACCTAAGCCTTTATTTTCCTCTTTATTTAAATCCATCTCTATTATGCCTAGACAATAATTTGTGCAAATTGTTACTTCTTTTATCCAAATTAGTTTTTTGCAATTATTACAATGTCATCTGCATATGTTAATAGAACTAGAATTCTCAACCTTTCAGATGTTATATATTCCACCGCCTTCATTTTGTGATTTATTTCACTTACTATCACATTAATCACTAATGCAAAGAGTACACAACTCATTGGACATCCCTGTCTTATACCACTATTCATATGTACCTCTTGGCTTAAACAGCCATTTACAAATATTTTACTTTATTATTACTATACAGACACAGAGATAATTTCCTAACTTTATGTTCAGTTGTATCAAATGCCTTATTAAGGTCTCCTATCATAATTTTTGCTTCTTGTTTTCTATACATAATCTCTTCCACAATTTCTCTAACTAATATTAATAATTCTTGACAACCCTTCCCCTTTATACTATACATACAATCTTCGATCATATTTTCCATTGTAGTTTCAAATCTCTTTTGTATTATTTCATAAATATCTTATAATCACTATTATTCAATAATATCAGCCTCCAGGTTTTTAATTATCTTCTACCTTCCTTCTTCTATATGAATTTAAGTATTCTAGTACATAATTGTTTATACATAAAACCTTAATTTAACCACTAATTAAAAATCTTTAAAAATATAATTTTGTCAATCTCTTAAATTTTTATATATTTCATACTGTATTCTATCTGGTCCTGCAGCCAAATCTTAACATTTTTACTTTCCATGTTTTTCACTACCTAAAATGTTCTTTAAACATTTCTTGTACATACTGTACTACACTATTCATAATGTTTCCTGAGTCCCTCCTTTTAACAATCTTCATGAACTATGTGATACTTCTTTGCTTATATAACAATGTTTGTATTTTTCTTAATTGCTTTCATATAATTCTTTTTTTTGTCAAAGTACTTTCTGTAATTATGCTGTAAATTTTCCAACATATTGTATGGTCTTTTATATTTTTCTTTCTCTACTTCTCTTACACCATGTTGCTACTGTAAATAAAACATTTTTTTTATATTTTTCCTTGAATATCATCCACCATACAGACCAATTTTTATAAAATGTTTTCATAGTAATATGATCTTTCCATAACTGCATTACTAATCTCATTCCTTCTTCATTACATGATTTCTCATTTATCATTTCTGTTCCTTTGTCTATTTTTATAAATTCCTTGTTTTCCTAGCCATATTTCAAGATGATCAGAAAACCCTGTTTCAACTTACCTCCCTTCTCCTATAACTAAACCTTCTGATATTATAAAATAACCTATTTCACTTCTATACATACCTCTTTTATAAGTCCATCTTGGGATCACTGCTTCCTTTTTCTCCTGGTGAGACAAGGAGCACTAAGACATTATTTCCTTGAGACAGCTGATCACCAGAAAGCCTAATAACTGTTTCATATGTGACAGCTTGGAATTTGCGCTTATATTCTACTCCTGGTGAGAGAAGGAGCACAGTGCATTGATTCCTGACTGTTTCTGGTTGGGCAGTGAGTGCCTGTGCTTGATGTTCCTGATTGGTCTGGTTGCTACTTAAGGCATCTACCAGGAAAAGGCTACAACAAGCCTACAGACCCTTGTATTCATCTGGGACAAGCATGTGGATCACCAAACAGGTTGTGGCCTGCTTCTCATCTTGGGATTGGCGCTGACGTTTTGCCTCTGGTGAGAGAAGAAGCAAAGGAGCATTGTATCCCAGAAGAGTGAAGCTGTGGTGAGACCAGCACTTGCAGTAGCCAAGTGGTAGCCATTCACATGACTCCCCTATCTTCATTATTCTTGGCAAATTAATTATTTGTATTCAGTAAGTACTGCTTGATCTGTTTCTAACTTCAGAATATCTGCCTAAATACTTCATCCTTAAATTTTCAGGGTCTATCTATTAGTTTGCTGTCAAGTGTTTGTTAGTGCCCTGTACAGACACAGACACCTTCAGTGAAATTTTTCCTGTAAAAGCATAATTTAAATTTTACCAATACCTAGTTGCACACAGAACAACTAGTTTGCAGTGCGAAGCACTGTCCCCAGATTTGCAAACCAGATACTCCTGGCAATGCTTTATATTGTCACTCCATCTGTCTAATCAATAAAAAAGGGTATGTTGCTATGGATATGAAATTTCTCACTATCTCTGTTACCAGTTTGGTGGATATGGGTAGCCTGCAGAATGTAGAAATTGCCTCATGTTTACTGACAACCAGTTAATTCTCAAACAAACTGATATGGTATGTGAGAGATGTATTTACACAATGTCAATGGAGACAAAGCTCTCACATAAAAGTACTCCTAACGTCAATCAGGTTGTCAGTAGTACACATGCTGTACCCATCACACACAGTTCAAAGCAGACACATAGACCAATGTATGCTGAGGTACTAAAATGTAACTTTCCCAACCCTGAAAAACCTCCTAGATGAAGTACACATAACACATATCCTCAGCAGCCCCAAATGCACTCCTTCAAAACAACACCAACATCAATACATAGATCCACATCTCATGGACTCTCTACTACTAAGCCCATAATGCAAACCACCACATAATCCAGCATTCTGCTCATTGGAGACTCCATTGTGAGACACACTTATGTCCCTCTCATCAGGCTGAGTAAGGAGAAAGTTACTGTCAGTTGCTTATCAGGGGCTAGGATCTGCTACATTATACATGTACTCAGGTCATTGGATCACAAGTGCCAGAATGACTCAGTCATAGTCCATGTGGGAGTACATGACTTGAGACATACCTCCCTAGACTATATGAAGAGTGGCATCATGAAGCTCTCAGAATATGTGTCTCAAGCTGGTATGAGCCTAGCATTTTACCTTCTCCAAGGATGATGTTGTAATATGAACAAAATATGATTGACTTTAATAACTGGCTTAGTTTCTGGTGTCATTCTAAGGGGCTGTAATATTTGTCAGCATGGAACGAGATGGTCAACAGACCATGCTTCTTTGCCAGGGATGGTCTGCACCTCTCCCGTCTACAACTTTGAATATTAGCTAAAACATTGTCTTCCCCCATACTGCCTTTTTTTAGACAATGCCAAACTGAAAGTACTTCCGATATAGAAAATCAAAACAAAGAAAATCTAAAGGCATTACTGCTCAATGCTAGAAGTTTAAACAAAAAATTCCACTGCCTAGATGCTCTTTTCACCCTAGAGAATGCTAACATCTGTGTGGTCTCTGAGACATGGTTTAAAGCCATGGAGAGGACAACAACAGCGCAAGGTTATAATGTCGTCCACACATTTAGACCAGCTACTACACAGGCAGGGACTAAAGGCGGAGGTGTCTTGATTTACATGAAAAATAAATATACTTCAAGTCTAGTCAAACAGGACAATGCATTTGAGCTGCTCCATGTTCAAATCACCATATAGACAAAATTCAATACCACTTCCTTGCAAGGTATAGGTCCCAATCTATGACCCAGGAAACCCATACCATGTATTTAAGCTTTTTGGTAACACTCACCATCCAACCTAATGCCATATTCATGGGTGACTTTAATTGCTCCACTGTTAACTGGGAATCCTATGCAATGCCAAATGTACAGATGCAGAGATTCCTGGATTTTGTAAACACACACTCCTTAAACAAGACTGACAACACACCATCCAGGGGTGCAAACATACTGGATCTGGTCCTCACTAATATGGGAGAGTGCTGCCCACCCCCTACTGTAATGTCTTCCCTGGTAAGGCCAGACCACAAAATGGTCGACTTTAAAGTAAAACTAAAACCTGGAAGCCCAGCTAAACCTGGAATATTTAGGAACTACATTAAGGCTAACTTCCTGGTATTAAGTGATAACCTGGCAAAACTTTAAGCCCCCATAAACAATGAGAACACTGTTGCCTATGCAGAACTGTTCACATAAATCCAGTACAGGCATGTTAATAGCTGCATATAGGCAGCTGTGGCCACCAGGAAGAAGTACAGAAGTAACTCAAAAAACAAGCCACCCTGGTGGAATCACAAAATCAATAGGCTTTATAACAGAAGGCAGAAGATTATGGCAAAAATTAGGAGGTGCAGCACCCAGCAGGATAAAAGCACTCTCATCAAATTAAACAAATAACACAGAGGGCAAATAAAGTCTACCAAAGCCAAATTTGATATAAATTTGGCCTCCCAGGCCAAAGACAACCATAAGGCATTCTTTAATTATCTCCTCAACCTCAAAGGCAATGCACAACTGTGTGCAGAGCTCATTGTAAATGGAGCCACCAATACTGAGCCAGAAGATATAGTAAACCTACTGGCCGATAAATTCAGCTACAGCTTTACCCCTTTCTCCCCCTCAACCTTCCCTCAAGTAATACCATCAAGTATAACTCCTGCTGCTATCAATAGGGAACAGGTCCTTAATGCTCCTTTTAAGGCCAAGAACACCGCATCAATGGGCCAAGACAATATCTCTGCATGCCTTCTAAATAGCATGAAATATGACCTATCAGGCCCTGTGATATGCTATTTAAATATAGCCTCCAAACAGGTTTCCTGTGTCATGAATGGAGAACAGCAACAGTCATCTGCACAAAGGTGGGCCATCTACAGACCCTGGAAACTACAGACCCATAGGTCTCACAAGTCTTATATGTAAAGTCATGGAAAGAATTATCATGGAAATGATCAATAGTAATACAGTATACCTCCAGAAACTGGACCCAACACAGTTTGGTTTTGTCAGGGGTAGGTCATGCCATCTCAGCCTGGTGGACTTCTTTGAGAAGGTCACCAAAGCAATGGATGAGGACAAAATGGTTCACGCTGCCTACCTTGAGCTGGCCAAGGCATATGACACAAAACTCCACTCGGGCATTGTTAACAAACTCAAGAGGTTAGATACAAATCCTTATGTCACACAGTGGATATCCAACTGGCCAACAGACAGGACCCAGGAAGTTAGACCTGGGGATTACAAAGAGGCTAGTCACAAGTGAAGCCCCTCAGGGATTGGTGCTTGGACTGCTCCTTTTTAGAATTTACTTCTCTGATTTCAAGACCAATGTCAATAGTCTCTGGCTGACTAAATTTGCAGATGATTGCTAATTAGGAGCTATCATTGAACCCACACTGACATAAATGTTCTCCAGGAAGGGCTGACACAGAAAAATAACTGGTGTCAGAGCCATGGACTAAAACTAAATGCCAAGAAATGGATAATAGTATCCTTCGGGAAGTCATCCACCCCTGGTAACTATTATACTGACATACCCCTTAGAGTTGACCCAGTAGTCAGGGGCTTAGGGACACACATAGACAGTAATCTAGCCTTTGACCATCACTTGTCTAGAGCAGTGAGGAAACCATTCTATGTTGAGCAACTTATAAACAAAGGTATGGCATCTAAGTCCAAGGAAGTCATTACTCCACTGTATTCGGCATTCATCAGACCTATCATAGACTACAATGCCTCCTATGGTATGTACCTAACCAGGCATATCCAACAATAGAAATGTCCACAGAGGTTCCTCACTAAAAGAATACAGGGCATAAGTAAAATGTCCTATGCAGACCATCTCAAGGCCCTATTCATGTATTATGTCTCCTACAGGCTTTTGATGGGAGAGCAATGCCTGGCATACAGGGCATTGTCAGAATCCACTCTGATGGACCTCCTTCATAGCCACAAAACAAACAGCACCAGAATTACCCACTCTAAAGACTTAAACCTTGCCTGCAATATAAATAGGATCTGCTAGAGAGACAGGTATGTATTCCAGAGACAACCCCATCTCTGGAATAGGCTCCCTATCCATGTGAAGCAGAGTTCCTCTCTAACCCAGTTCAAGTGCAACTTGGACAATTGGATGAGGAACAGGAAATTCATCCCTGGTTTGGCACCTATGTTTCTAATGGGCACAGGCAACCTGTAAATGGTTCATATCCCAGGCCCAAGTTTGTAATGTTTCATCTCTCAAGCCCCTTCTTACACTTATCAGGGTATCAAAACTTGTCAGAGATTTGAGATGCATGGCTAGGCTTAAAAAGACCCTTGTGTTCGTTAGCCTAGTAAACACATATGAAGCTATGAACCTATGAACTGTTGTCCCAAAGTTTTATCTTACTACATCTTATAACTTCTAACATTTTTCTTATATCATTCCCTTTATTTTTATGCTTGCTTTTAAATCAAAATTAAAGTCCCTGTTAGTATATTATTTATATTTATCACTACGTAGTGATGAAATAAGCTTTCCCTTTCTTTACAATTAGTATAGGCATATAATGTTATAATTCTATATACTTGTTTTTTCCATTTTAAATCTACAGTGGTTAATCTTCCCATTTTTTGATAAAGTTACATTTAATATCTTTACTGTATTTCTACAGAATACGGGTATTCCAGACCATCTCTCATTCCTAAATTCCATATTATCTTTCCTCCCCATAGTTTCTCCGTTTGTAATATTTCTTCATTTGTTAAAAGTCTTACGTCTTGTAATATAATTACATCTACATCACATGCATTACACCTCCCCCCCAAAATCATTCTCTTGTTCTTACTGTATTCTTAATATGATTCACACTTACATAAATGACTCAAAAAGTTTAATTTTCCCTTAGATTCATGATTTCATAACTATTTAGTAAGCTAGTTTTCTTACTAGGCCATTCTAAGCTTAGCCAGTTTTCCTCCCAAAGGTGAGAATCAAATGCAGTATTTTGTCTGGGAGTCAAACACCTTAACCATTATACCAACCCCCAATCATTAGCTATATATATTCTTATTCATCCATTTCCTTTCTTTTTTCTTTTGTACTTATCCCTTTACATTTCCGTTTATGTCTTTTACCCTCTAACCAATAGAATTCTTTTTTTCCTTTTACTACCACTTTATGTCTTCTTCATTACTTATTTCAGAACCTTTTTCTATGTCCTCTTTATTGCTTTTTCTCATCTTCCTTTTCTTCTATTTCTACTGCTTCTAAAACTTCTCTTTCCTTTTATTTTTCCTTATTCTTATTCTCATTTTTGCAATCCATCCATAAGTGTCCAGTTGCATTACATTTATAATATTTCAATGCATTTTTTTGCATCATGTTGCATTTCTCCAAAACTATAACATTTTATGTTATTTTCCAAATGCTGTTTTTTCCACAAAAAACATGTTTTGGGTTGTCCCCAGTATTTTACAATACCCGTATTCCCTTCCACATTTATCATGCTTGGTATATGTATAATTGTTCTCTTTTCTATTTTTAATAGAATATTACAGTCTCAGCCCCAGTCAATAATCCCCATTTGTCATGAACTTTTGTAATGTCCAGTACTTCTTTACATAAAGTTTTCAAATGTCCTCTCAAAGTCTTCAAAGTCTTTCTAACCCTGTTCGAAACTGTACATGAATTTTCTATTTTGTTTCCCTCTGGAATGCTTTTATCACATAAAGATTCCATGGATTACAGTCTTCTTTTATGGTGTTTTAATAAATGCCATTTAGAAAGATTTCCAGGATTGTGTTTTGTACAGTGGTTAGTAAGGATGGTGGTGGTAGTGGTGGTGGTGGGGGGTAAACTGAGTCTGTGACAAGGTGTTTTTTGCCTAGAGCAAGGTGACAGAAGACTCAATTATTTGCCTTGTCATTGATTAAGATGAATTTAACTGAGACTAGGATTTTGAGAGATTAATTTTATTTGACTAGTAGGCTAACTCCTCCTTCCCTCCTTCCTATGAAATTGGCCTGTCATCAGAAATCATTACATAATTAACTTCTATGTAAAGCGATGGACAGAAGGTGTTTTTCATCCAGGTTTCTGATCTTGCTAAAATGTGGGGTTAATATATGGTCAACATGCCTCAGTGTTGTTCTATTTGTGCTCAATACTTCAAGCACCGAGAGAGGTAATTTTTAGTTGTTTTGTTGGGCCTGAGTTGTTATGATAAGCTTTTTTGCCAAATGGTAAAGTTTGGTCAATAATTTTTAGAAGGGGTTACTTCTTAACATGTTTGGATTAAAACTGTCTGTTGTACCTTGGTTGTGGGTTGTGTTTATATCTTCTTGATTTGTATGATGGCAATTTGTCAGTAAGCCATATGAGGCTGCTAAGAAGAGATGCTGTCATACATACAGTGAAAAGGAGTTTAAGATAAGTTATGCAAATTATGAGAGGAACACACGATTGAGTAAGTTAGGATCACTACAGATGGGCTACAAAGAGAAGAGAAGAGAAAGCTGAGTAATGTAAGTTCACTAAGGGTAGGCTGCAAAGATCAAACAAGGGAACTAAGGTTGTGAAGACAAAGGGGAGATTAAAAAGAATATATAAGAAATAAAGGTTGGACTAATGGATGAGAGGTGCTAAAATGAAAACAATGAATATGATAAAAGAATGAAGACTTAAGCTGAGAGTATATTTTAATAAAAGTTGGGGACATGTGAAAGTATTCAATCTTTCTTCTGCATTGATATATTGGTGCATTAGACTGTGGTTTTGATTAGCCTCCACTAAGATGAGGCAGAGACAAGCATAAAGAGTCAAATGCCTAGCTACCACTTATGTCAAAAGAGGGAAATAAAAAGAAGAGAACACTGGAAGAGGGAGGGTTAGATGAAAACAGAGGGTTAACAGTTTTGCCTAGCTGCTACCTAGGCAAGGATGAGAAATGGATGAAGAGTCAGTTGACTAGCAGACACCTAGGATGATATTGAGACATATGGAAGAAGAAATGATGCAAGAAGGAGGGATAGTGGAAGGGTCTGGTACCTAGCTGTCATCTAGGCAGAAAGGGGAGATTTGAAAAGGAAAGGGTTATGGTAGAGTTCTGCTAAGCTGTCACCTAGGCAAGATGGAGAGATGGATAAGGAGTCGGGTGCCTAGCTGCTACCTAGGCTGCAAAGAGAGACATGAAAGAAGGAGTGTTTTGCTAGACGGAAAGATAGCAGAAAGCTAAGATTCCTAGTTTATTTATTTATTTATTTATTTACATTTGATAACCGGGTAGTGTCCGACTGGACCAGAGGCCCATTTTCAGTAGAGACCTGGGGAGAAGGAAGATTACATAATTATACGTTTGTACATATGAGAATTATAATAGGAGTTCAAACACAAGTTCCTTGACACTGTATCTAAAAGCATATAACAATGGTAGTACAATAAGCTTATATTACTCATACAGACAGAATAAAAACATATATATATTTTTTTCAGGATAAATGTATCACAAACTGAAGCTAAGAATGCTCAGTTGTGATACAATATTGAAAATGGGTGTTGGAGAGAAGGAAGTTAGACAGTAAGGAGTTAAATTAGTTAGCCTGGTGAAGAACATGTGCAAAGCCAATGTTAGGTGAAATATTCCTTTAGGGACTGTTTAAATGAATGTGTATCATTGATGGACAGAATATGCCGAGGTAGAGAATTCCAGTATTTGGCAATGATATGAGTATAAGGAGATGCCGTGAGAGTTTTGGGTTTTGTGAACCTTCAACAATACTTTATCAGTAGACCTAAGAGATTTTAGGTTAGCGTAGAGTTGGACAAGGTCAGATAGAGCTGGGCAGTTGTCAGGTTTGTATAAGACTGTAGGGGCAGTAAGTAGCTGAGTCAGAGTAAGCAGGTTAGAGAGCTCTAACCAATTCAGCTGGAGAAGGGCAGTGCAATGGTAAGATCTTTGAGACTGATTAGTGGCAAATTTGGCTATTTTGTTATTGCAAGATTCAAGGCTATTCAGTTCAGGTTTGTGGAGACTGGTAAATATTTGTGAACAGCAAAGCAGGGAAGATAAGAGATGGATTCTGGCTGTTGCAAGTCTGACATGGTCAGTAAGACACGATTTAGCCCTATACAGAGAACCCAGTTTGACATGAACCTTTTTAATTGTTAGTGCAAGGTGTTTGTCAGTCTTAAGTCCACTATCAATTGTGACAACAAGAAGTTTTGTATGTGCAATGGGTTCTATTTTTGTGCCATTGGAGGAGGAAATATAGAAACGTGATTGGTTGGTTGTTGAGGTATTATAGAAAACCATATGTTTGGTTTTATTGGGGTTAAGTATAAGTCGATGGGCTGTTAAGTAGTTTTCAATATTGTGGTGGGCTGCCTGAGTTTTTCCTTGGAGTTCCTTGATAGAGGTGGCAGAGCAGATTAGGGAAGCATCTTCAGCATATTGTATGATTGAGGCTGGATTTGCTGAGGAGTTTAGGTCATTGATAAAAATTGTGAATAAAAGTGGACCAAGAAGAGATCCTTGTGGGACTTCTACACATATAGGGAGCTGTGGGGAGAGTTTACTGCCCTATAAAGGGGCTTGTCTCCTGTCTGACAGGTAGCTATGAAACCAGCTTAGGGCTTTAAAACTGCAGTGGTAGAAAGCCAGTTTATTGAGAAGTATTTCATAAGATATAGTGTCAAATGCTTTTGACATATCTAGGAAGGTAGCAGAGACTAATTGGTTTTTGCTTTCGAGTTTGATTTATGGTACTGGTAAAGCTAATTAGAGCTGTACTGGTGCTATGCCTAGGTCAAAAGCCATGTTGTGTATTAGATAATAGATTATTTGACAAAAAGTGGTCTGAGATCTGTTTTGTGTATACATTTTTCTAAGATTTTGGCAAGTGGTGACAAAATAGCTATGGGTTTGTAG
Organism: Protopterus annectens; assembly: GCF_019279795.1. Lineage (NCBI taxonomy): Eukaryota > Metazoa > Chordata > Ceratodontiformes > Protopteridae > Protopterus > Protopterus annectens. Next base: position 535,621,953 of record NC_056744.1, read on the forward strand.
TTGGATACATCAGTAGAGGGACCGCCTTTATGTAAGGGTACGATGTCAGATATTTTCCAGAGGAGTAGTACATACTGTTCAGAGATAGAAGATTAATTAGAATAGATATAGGGTAAGTGATGAAAGTAGCAGCTAGTTGTAGAAAGTCACCAGGTAGCTGGTCTGCATCTAGTGTGCAACGTTTTAGTTTAGAAAGGAGATTTTTAACATAACTTGTTTGGATAGGTTTGAGATAGAGGAGGGTAGGATTGTTGGAGGTTTGAGGTATGGACAGAGGCATATTAGGGGTTCTGTTTAGTAGAGTGGTTATTGAGTTAATAAAATGGGAGTTAAATTGAGTGGCTATGCAATCATTTCGGTTGGTCAGAGTTGGGACTGGGGTAGTGGATTTTACTGGGTTGAGAAGGAGGTTGATTGTTTGAAAGAATCTTTTGAGATTTTTCTGGCATTTTATCTGACTTGTTTAGAAGTAGTTTTTTTGTCTTGTTTAATTAGTTTTTTTGGTTTGATTTTGAAGTTGTTGATAGGTAATGAGATTTTGTTTACTTCTATTATTCTGACAGAGATGCCAGGCTCTGTCCCTTTGTTTAAGTAGACGAATTGTGTCTTTTGACAACCATGGAAGCTGTTTGGATTTGGTACGAATTTTTCTAATTGGGCTAGATCATTAAGTATTTGTAGGGAAGCACTACTGAAACATTATACTGCACGGTCCAATTGAAGAGGTTTTAGAGGTGCTCAGTCATATTGTTGAAGAAGAGTATTAAATAAGGTAGGAGAAAAGTTTTTTTTTTATTGTGAATGCAGCAAAATGAAATGTTACAGGAATTGTGTGTATGTTTTCTAATCAAGTAGGTAGGGAAGTGATCATTTAGTGTGTCAGAGAGCAGACACCCAGCATCATAGCTAATATTGAATTTGCTTGTTAAAAATCCAGTCAAGAATTGATTGCCTGTTGGTGTGTTTGTCAGTGTGTGTGGGGTGGTTAATTTTTTGACAGAAATTGTACAGGTTTATAAAGTTAGTATGGGGGTTAGAAGAGCAGGTAGTCCAGTCAAGATTAAAATCTCCAAGTATAATAGTTTAATGGCTGAAGTTGGTAGAGGCCCATTAAAGGATATTTTCAATATTTTGGAGGTTATTAGCAGGGGGCAGGCAGATCACTATAAGGATAATGGACTTATGATTATTCATATCTAGGCATGCTACTGAAACTTCTGAGTTACGGATATCAGGTGGAGTAGAGTTAAGTTGTGCCAATTTAAGATTGTCTTTAAACAAAATGGCAATCCCACCACCATGTCTAGATACTCTATCAGTTCTGAGGATGTTATAACCATTGGGAAGAAATTCTTCAGATTTTATATGAGGCTTAAGCCATGTTTCAGTAATGACAGCTGTATCTGGGGACTAAAGGGAAACAGCAGCATGAAATTCATGTACTTTGTTTATCAAGCTTCTGAGGTTGATGTTAATAATAAGAAGGTCAGAGTTACGCTTTTCAGTGGCAGATAGGAGTTAGGTGTGGAGTTATGGGAGGTGTCAGAATATGGATGGGGAGGTGGGGTAGAGAATGTGGCAAGGGTCTGGCCTGGATTAGGATGGGTGTCACACTGGAGTTTAATATGGGTAAGGGAATGGAGGGTAAGACATCTTAGTTTGGAAAAACGACTGTGAGATATATATATATATATATATGGTTTCACTTCATAATCTCAAAAAGGTGAAATCTCGAATTTCAGCATTTCAAAACTATGAAACCGAACCATTCACAATCCCGAAACCCGCAAACATGACCATACATACACCACATAACACACACACTATTCTACCCACAGCACACAAACCACACAACCCTACACTACATGTAAGCAGGGGGTAAGCCCCCCTGCACCCCGCACACCCCCCTACTTATATATATGTATATAAATATATATATATATATATATATATATATATATATATATATATATATATATATATATATATATATATATATATATATATATACCAACTCCAAGATTGCACATAATGAAAAAAAAAAAAAATCGCACTCGCTGGCATACAAATACACATCACACATACACAAACACCAACAAATCCAACACTCACACTCATTCTTACACCTCCCTACCCTTACCCACACATACAATGTACAAAAACACACACATACACTCACTTACCTTCAGTTCCAAACACCATACCAGCCAAACACTTCACGTAACTTACCGGAAATGCATAAGCACTGATTCAAGATATTCAAATTTGCTCTTATGCACTTTCGGCATTCTGCATTTTCAGCTTCATGGTCCCAGAATGCTGAAAATTGAGATTTCAGCATTTTGAGTTTATGAAGTGAAACTATATATATATATATATATATATATATATATATATATATGTATATATATATATATATATATATAGAGAGAGAGAGAGAGAGTGTGTAGTAGCAGAGCTGTGAGTTTGAAAATAAAAGAAAATTATTGAGTAGGGAAGGTGTTGAAAAGTTATGGGGAAATGTGAACAGTGGGTTTGTCAAGATGCAGGTCCTCAATTACTGGCAAGGTAGGGGAAGGGTTGTTTGTGAGAAGGTATAATTGGAAGGAGGTGGTATAAAGGGCTAGAAATAACAGAGCTAGCAGGACAAGGAGAGAAATGATAGGTTTTATTAGAGGCATAATAAAGAAGGTAGATTGTAGTTAAGGTTGGGGTGATAGATTGTAGATAAAGTAAAGGAAATCTTATGTAGAAGGGTCAGAAAGGAGACTTGATGAGATAATGGATGAAGTGAGATTGAATATTGTAGGTGTAGTGCTGATTGAAGGATAGGGAGAAGGGGAGGAGCCTGTCTAGGAGCAAAGGAAATTGATCCTGCGGTGGTTGGGAATAGTGGTAGGGTAGGGAAGCGGAGTGAGCCCGAGCGCAGTGAGGGCGAATATAGTGAGCAGCACCTGGAGCTAGCATAGCAATAGCAGAAATGAGCCTGCAGAATAAAACTATCAGTATCAGTGTAGACATGAAACCGGTAAGTCAGGAATAGAGGAAAATAGTATAGGATGGCTTTCCAAGAAAGACGAATTAAAGAAAGAACTTGCACTAGCTTTTGAAAGTCAAATAAGAATTTCATGCACTACTCTGCGAAAGTCCAAGGGAAAGCCTGGTAGTAAGATAAAGGGTCGGAGGTATCCTTTTGTTAGGGTTTTATATGCCCTGGGTCCAAATACGCTTCTGAGGAACAGCATCACCAAAGTACAAGAATTATTGAAGGGAGTCACTGGATGGAAGTCTGTTAGTCTGAAAGAATGAGGGGGTGGGGGCTAAGACAGGGTCATTTGCAGCTGTTGCCCTTGGTTTAGTGAGTGCTAGGGTGCTATATTCAGCTATTTTTCAATACTTGTAAAGTACAAAGTAGCTTATAAGTGTAAAAGTTTAGGAGCAGATTCACCATGAAAGAGGCACCTACATTCACGTGTAAAGTAAAGTAGTGTCTTGTCAGTGTTATAATAAAAGCTATTGCAGCATGATCCACTGGAAGGCTGTTCAGGAGAGCACTTTCAGTTTTGCGGGGGGGGGGGGGGCACCGAATGCATGAGTTCACTGTTTTTTCTAAAGAGTAAAGACAAAATGGAAAAAGGTTAGGCTCGGGGGGGGGGGGTGAAGATGACTAGGATGAGATTCAAAACAAAGTAAAATAAGCACAAGGCTTTAATTTGCATAAATAGGATCAGATCTAACAAAATCCCAAAAAAAACAGGTATGCAATAACAGTAGAGCACAGGAATTGCACTAACATAAGGATAATGATATTAAGGACCTCATTGAAACAGTTTGAGACCCTTCCTAGCTAGACAGGATAAACCATTCAATGCAGGCAGTAAGAACTTTAACCATGTTGCTGAAAACACGCACATGTTAATGCAGGTCATATGCAAACCCAGATATCCCAGCTATCTCATTACTACTATATGGACAGACTAAAACTCTAATGATTGACTACCTTCAGCAATATATCATGGAAGTACTAATATCAGTTATTGTGGACGGCAGTGGTGACTAAAAACACAGTATTGGAATCAAGGAGCCATTACTAGGCACACAGACTAGGGCAATGCATTGTTAAATCATCAAAAAAGTACATATACTCATCTGATAATCAAGGACAGCAGAATAATATCATCTGGACCATGCTAACACATTGCAGTAACTAGCACTTTAGAGTCACAGTACTGATATTAAAAGCTGTTTTACTTTATCTGAGACAGTACTTATGAATGCATTAAATGAAAACATTCATAGTGCCACTCATCTATGAAGAGAGATGGATATAAAAGTGGGCAATAATAATACAGTGGTCAAACAGGGAGCACGCACAAAATGGTATTCTATAAATGAAGAAGATGTTACCTATGTTGAAATGTAGGCATAAAATAGAGGAGAATGAGAGGCACAAATAAAAATGGAGAGGGATTGAAAGTTAACTGTTAGGATGGGGGGAGAGACTGGTAATCTACAGACATGGTAGCTGTTATACATGGAATGAGACATGGCAGACATGGTAGCTGTTATGTATGGAATGAGAGGTGGCAGACATGGTAGCTGTTATGTATGGAATGAGACGTGGCAGACATGGTAGCTGTTATGTATGGAATGAGAGGTGGCAGACATGGTAGCTATTATGTATGGAATGAGAGGTGGCAGACATGGTAGCTGTTATGTATGGAATGAGAGGTGGCAAACATGGTAGCTGTTATGTATGGAATGAGAGGTGGCAGACATGGTAGCTGTTATGTATGGAATGAGAGGTGGCAGACATGGTAGCTGTTATGTATGGAATGAGAGGTGGCAGACATGGTAGCTGTTATGTATGGAATGAGAGGTGGCAGACATGGTAGCTGTTATGTATGGAATGAGAGGTGTCACAAGAATAAAAGTAAATGCATGGATGAGGTGGCCACATGCTTGGCCACTAAGAAGATATATAGTTAGTTATATTGTAGTTTGAGTATGAGGAGACATACGCGAAGGTAGCGTTAAAGCTGCCTGTGTATTAATTTGAATGTGTGCTTTTAATTCTCTGTTCCTCAGAAATATAGTTGGCGACAGGCTGCCAGAGCACATTATTATATCTTGGCAAGGTATCGCTGTCAATTACTCAAATATACTTCTTCAAATATACTACTATACTTACTTCCTCTGTCCAGGAGGAAGTTGGTAGTAACTACCACAGACCCTTACCTCTGTGAACTTCACTCACCTGCCAACAATTAGTGCAACTCAGGATATATGTGGCTAGGCTTATAAGATCTGTTAGCCTAATAACCTTCTATGAACCTATGAATTATCTGGTAGTCATCTGCATATTGAATCAAGGTACCCTAACAAGAAGATGAATGTAGCTTATTGATAAAAATATTGAATAGTAGAGGGCCAAGGATGGATCCTTGTGGGACTCATGTTGAAGTGGGAAGATATGCAGAGATAGATAACTGCCACTTTACAGCTTGTTGCCTGACTCATTACTTCAAACACACTCTCATGTCCATCTCGATTAATGCCTGCATTCACTCTGAATGACTATACAAAATGGCACTGATCTTGCACGTGCTCAGTAACTTATATGCATGTGCTATCTAGCTACAGTGGCTGACTAGGTTCAAGATACACACTGATCTAAAACCTCCCTTTTAATTTATTTGACATGCAATAGGAGAACAAGACATTTTACAAGCTAGATATCACATCAACATTTCAACAACAAATAAGTTCCAAGTCACTGTGTATTTCGGACTGGGTCTGGAAATTCTACCTAATCTGGTCACATAAAAATTATTATTGGGTTTAGCAACAGGGACAGTGTCTGGGGATTCTTTCTCATTTGGAACTTCAGGGTTTACATCGGGATCACTTGAAGAAAGTACACTGTCCTCTTGAATTCGAACAAGTGTAGAGTCACTCTGAGAAATAGAGTCTCTGGCACAGGCAATCTGCTGCGTTACTGGTTTGGAGACTGGAAGTATGTGTCTTTGATTCCTTCTGAAATCCATTCCATCAGATTGTACAATGTAAGATCTTAGTTCTTCACATTTCTGATGATACCCACTTGGTCATATCCTTTAGAATTTTGCATTCCTACAATCTCTCCTTGTTTTAATGGTATGAGAGGTTTGCTGGACTTATCATAGTACAACTTTTGTGACTGATGTTTTTTCACAAGTTGACCCTTGACCATTTTGTCATTCTTCACACGGCACTAACAATTGTTTACTGATTGGTAAAGCTGTTCTTATTTGTCTAGACATTAATCTCTGAGCAGGTGAACCAAGCAAATTATATTGAGGAATGTTTCTGAAACTGAGTAACTTAAGGAAAACATTGGTACCATCTTGCTTGGATTTCTCCAACAAATGTTTCGCACTTTGAACTGCACGCTCAGCTAATGCATTGGATTGTGGATACTGAGAACTACTAGTAACATGGACAAAGTCCCAAAATTCAGCAAATTTCTTAAACTGTTGACTTGTAAACTGTGTACCATTGTCAGATACACATTTGTGCGGACTACCATGGACAGAAAAATGCCTCTTCTATTTTGTAATGACAGTGCTGGACATTAAGTTAGGAAGATGGTCAATTTGAAACTAATTCAAATAAGAGTCTACTAACACGAGGTAATTTTGACCATTCCTTTTGAAAATATCAATAGCAGCCATCGACCATGGTAATTTAGGAATCTGCTTTAGCTGAAGTGGTTCTTTTTGTTGATGTGATTTAGTGCTGTTGCAAATTGAACATGCTAGAGTTTCCATCTGTATATCTTTTGACACAGAAGGCCAAAATGCTGTTCCTCTTGCCCTTCTTTTGGTAGAATCAGTATATGGGTGACCACGATGCAAACATTTTGAAATATTCCTGTTGTAATACTTTAGGAATTACCCCTTTTGGACATTTCATTATGATTCCATCTTCCATTACTAGCTCATCTCAGTAAGGAAAATACTGCTGTATGTCAGGTGATAGACTGGTGGTCGCATGGGCCATCCTTGACTGATAACGTTTTTCAGCTTCTGGAGAACTGGGTCTGAAGCTGTATAATTTCTGAGCACATCAAGATGTCACAACAAAAAATTTCTGACTTCCATAACTTCAAAGTCTGCTTTCTTGGTTTCGTGCTGTTCTGTTGTTTGTCTGGGTGCTTTTGACAAAGCATCAGCAAGGTATAAATATTTGCCTTTGGTTTAGACAATGTTAAAATTGTACTTTTGCAATTTTAACATCATGCATTGCAAGTGTGCCGAGCCTGTAGGTATTGGCTTTTTCAAAATTTTCACTAGCGGTTGGTGATTAGTCTCTATTTGGATAGATCTTCCATAAATCTAATCACTGAACTTTGAACGTGCGAATACTACTGCCAAGAGCTCTTTCTCTATTTGTGCATAGTTCATCCCTGTTTGAGTTAAAGTTCTGGATGCATGGGCTACTGCTATGCCTTCTTGAAGACATGCTGCACCAAAATCATACTTTGAAGCATCACACAAAAGAGTTACAGGTTTGTGAACATGATAATATTTCAATATGTGTGGACTGCCAATTTTCTTCTTCAGAATATCAAATGCTCTTTGGTGTTGTTCTAACCAAGACCAGTTTACATTTTTGCATATCAACTCACATAGTAGTGCTGAAAGCTCACTCAAGTCTGGGATGACCTTTCCTAAACAGTTGACCATACCAAGAAAATGTTCTAAAGATGTGACATTGTTTGGAACTGACATCTCAAGAATTGTTGCTTGCTTAGACAGATCTGATTGTAAGCCAGAAATGGTAAACAAATGGCCCACATAAGTAACTTCTTTCAGTTTGAATTTATCATTTCTGAGGATTCAATTTAAGATTTAATTCATGTGCATGGTCTAGAAATTTCTGTCATGTTCGTCTTCATCATTGCCCTCAACAATAAGGTTATCTACTATAATAGCAGATGGATAACAAGAAGAAATTTGCTCCATTGCATGTTGAAATACCTCACAGGTATTTATCCCAAATGGCATTCTCAAAAATCTTTATGTACCAAATGATGTACTGAAAGTGGTTAAAAGTAAAGATGTGTGATCCAGTGAAATTTGCTAAAAGGAATCTTTTCCATCTAAGACTGAAAAAATAGTGGCATTTGGCATGAGAATGGCTATTTCTTCTACTGGGGGCATCAGATAATGAGGATGTTTAAGCACTTTGTTTAAGTCTATTGGATCAATATCATCTGAGATTTTCTTATGAGCTACAATCACGAGGAAACCTATTCAGTTGGTTCTTCTACTGGAGTAAGGACACCTAAATTCACCATTTTGTCTAGTTCTGTTTTTACTTTACTGTGCATTGCTACCGGAATCTTCTTTGCTGGTCTGACAACTGGGCTAACTTCATAGTTTAACTGCATGGGATATGTGACTGGAAGTTTCATCTTTGAAAATGTCAGCATATTCACTAAAAATATTCTATGTAAAACTATCATAGTTGTTCAGATTTATATGGTGAATCTCTTCATTAAGTGAAATCAGCCCCATTCTCAAACTAACTCGAAGGCCCACCGATGACTGCATGTGCCTTTTGAGTATGTTAAACTGCAAGTCATAAATGTTCCAAGCAGAATGACGTGAGAACTACTGCACCATCAGTTTGAATCTCTTCACCACCATAAGCAACTAGTTTTGCACACTTTGCTGAATTGTTTCTCACCAGCTTTTACTTTAGCGAAATGTGTGCTGATATAACATTGCACTTGGATCCAGTGTCTACTTTAAGCTCTACAAGTTTCCCATTAATCTGTACAGTACAAAATATTTTGCTCTTTGCTGCCAACTGATAGTCTACTCTAACTGTTTCATCGATCATAGAGATGCCATCAACTTAAAATGTTTGCTTACAGCTCCCTATCAGATCTACTTGCTTCTTTGGATGGTCTCTTTTAATAAAATAGTGTGCCACTTTAGACTTGCAAAGCCTTTTGAAATGATTCCACGTTTTACATTTGTGACATCGCTGCCCAAAAGCTAAGCACTTCTCTCATTTAAGTTCATGGCTGCCCCCACAATTATGACAGTTAACTATAAGATTGGGTGTTATGGCCCTATTCGGTTTATGGTTAAAACTGGGTACTGCCACATCCTTTGGCTTATATCACTTTTTCATCTCAGCTTTCTGTTTGACTATCAACATTCTCGCTGATAGATACTGCAAGCATGCTTTTCTCATTCATAAGCATATTCATTTGCTTTTCTGTTAGCTCATGTATTTGACAAATCTCTATGGCTTTGCTTAACATTAAATCACTTTCTTGAAGCAAAATCTTTCTCACTGCATCATTATTAACACCACACACAAGCCAATCCTTTAATAACGCATCTCTCAGATCACCAAATCTGCACATTTTTGCTTTATTTCTTAAGTTGGTAATATATGTATTATAGTAGCTTGGGCTCCTACAAACAGAGGTGGCTAACTTCCCGGCACCCATGCAAATGGAGAATAGTTGCATGACTGCCGAATCATACACCAATGCACAGTATGAACATGTACACAAATGCATGGATCTTGTCATACACAATAGAACCAAGACACTTTCCTCCAGAAAAAGGAAGCCAATCTGGTGGTCCCCTGCCATAAACAAACTCTACAACAGAAGGAGGAAACTGATGCGGAATTAGGTGAAGTCCCAAGACTGGAAAAACTCCCTTATCAGCCTCCAGAAAAAGTTGAGATCCTCATCAAATCCTCTAAAGCTAGCTATGAAAACAGAATTGCAGCAGATACTAAAGACCACAAGACCTTCTATAGTTATGTAAAGAATCCCCACAGCAATACTCAGATTTGCTTTGAGCTACTGCACAATGGTACCTCCTATACCGAGCCAACAGATATTGCCAATATACTGGCCGACAGACTCGGTGTCATCTTTACCCCTCTCTGCCCCACCAAAGGACCAATCATAATACCAGTAGATTGCCATACACCCAGTATTACTGCTGCACAGGTTAAAACAGCACTGTCCAAGGCCATGAATATAGCTGCTATGGGACCTGACAATATCCCTGGCTGTGTTCTACATGAACTACAGAGTGAACTGGCACCACACTTGTGTGTCCTGTTCAATTACAGCCTCACCTCAAGCATTGTCCTTACTGAATGGTGCACTGCTACAGTCATCCCTTGCCAAAAAGGAGGAATAACTGCAGACCCTGGAACTATCGCTCCATTAGCCTGACGAGTCAGATACGCAAAGCTATGGAACACATCATTGTGGAGCTAATAAACAGGGATATAGGGAATCTCCAAACTCTGGATCCAACACAGTTTTGTTTTGTGAAGGGTAGATCATGCCTGCTCAACCTGGATGACTTCTTTGAGTCAGTTACCAGAGCTGTGGATGAAGGCAAGGTGGTTCATACAGCCTACCTTGATCTGGCCAATACCTTTGATACCATTCCCCACTCAGGAATCATAGAAAAACTCACTAAGCTAGGCATCAGCCCCTATATCACTAGGTGGGTTGCAAACTGATTCACAGATAGAACCCACAGTGTGAAAGTAGCTGACTCCAAGGCAGACTGCCGACCTGTCACATGTGAAGTCCCACAGGGTTTGGTCCTGGGTCCTCTCCTGTTTAGTATCTAGTTCTCTGAAGTCCAGGCCAACAGGAAGGGACTCTGGTTGACAAAATCCACAGATAATTGCAAGTTGGGAGCTATTATTATCTCCTCAAGTGATGTTGACATCCTACAGAAAGGCCTCACTGAGACCAACATTTGGTGTCAGAACCATGACCTTAAGCTCAATACCAAAAAATGTGTCGTCATCCCGTTTGGGAAAAACCTGGTTCCCATGAATTACCACATCAATGGCAGTCCACTGAACACAGAAGGAGTTATAAGAGATCTGGGAAAGCAAGCTGACAGAAACCTCTCTTTTGACCGCCACATTGTCACTGTGATCAGAAAGTCCTTCTATGTGGCACATCTCATTACTAAGGGTTTTGCATCCAGGAAGAAAGAGGTCATTGTCTCCCTCTATTCTTCCCTTATTAGGCCAATCATTGAGTACAATTCCCCATTTGGCATGTACCTCACTAGACACCTCCAGCAACTGGAGAGGCCACAAAAGTACTTCAAAAAGAGGATCCTAGGCCTTAAACACTTGTCCTATATGGACAGACTCAAAAAGCTCCAACTATTCTCTGTCTCATATCGCCTACTTAGAGGCGATCTCTGCTTGACTTATAAATCCATGTCTGATCCAGCTCTGTTAGAAATGCTACATCTAAAGAAATCCTAATCCTCCGCACCACATACTCCAGAGACCTCAACCTCATTACCACAATCAACAGAACAAGCTGGAGGGACAAGTTCATAACCCAGAGACTACCCATGCTATGGAACAGACTTCCTATACATGTCAAACAGAGCACCTCCCTGGCCCTCTTCAAGAGAAATCTTGATAAGTGGATGGGAAATAGAAAATTCACACTGGGGATCACTCCAGTGGCTCTAGTCGACAGAGACACAAGGAACTGACTATGGGCTAGGCTTGTAAAGGCTCCAGGGCCATTAGCTTAGTACACACCTATGAACCTATGCACCTATATGCTACTATAGTTTCACCAGGCTTTTGATTTCTTGTGTAAAACATGTACATTTCCATTGCAATAGTCATTTGAGGGTTACACATTTCTCTAAATTTAAGTTTTAAACACTCAGGGTCTTTTCATGTTTCAGCCTGTATCACAATATGGTGGGTCTCCCCCTCCCCTGCATACATGGCAGGTGCATACATAAATGAACGTTCCCTCTCAATGGCTTCTGAGCCAGCTAAATTAAGAAGTGTGAATGCCTTTGTACATGTGCCTCTATCAGAAAATGCAGGCTGAATGAAAATATCATATTGTTGCTCACTCGCCAATTCTCAGCAATATTATTATTAAACACTAGCGGTTCAGGTCTGCGAAATCCCTCTGCCATAACAACAAAATATGTTTAAATATAAACATAGACCAGGTACTTTTTATTATGCTGAAATGCACAACAATCTCTCTGAAAAGGCTTCACTTTAACACTGCAAACATTCTAGACACTTCGGATACTTCGAAACGTTTTAATTAATGTGAAAAAAAGTAGTGTATTGCGAAAAAAATGCTATCGTTTTTATCCTTTTCATACATTTTAACACTTCAGGAATTATTTTGAACACTTCTGTAATTATTTCAAATACTTTTATCAGTATGCTGCAATTTCGAACATTTTGTTTATCTCTGTGATATTTTGAATGTTTTGAATGCTTTGCCACATATTCGGTGACTGAAACAATCATTTAAATGAGTTTAAGTACCTTTGAAAAACCACTGACCTGTTTGCGAGTTCACTCCTGTATATTTCTCCACTTTTAATTTCGTGCCTCCTGGTTTGCGAGTTGCTTCAACTTTGGATCCCACTCTGATACTGTGTTGCATGTTTCTTGTATTAAATGAAACACTGAGGTACTGTGATGGGTTCAAATTGTTTATTGTACATCAGGAGCTGTAACTGGAACAAATATTTAAGTTAACTGACTGAATCATTACTTCAAACACACTTACATGTGCATTTCCATTCATGCCTACAATCACTCTGACTATATAAAATGGCACTGATCTTGCACGCGCTCAATAACTTACATGCATGTGCTATCTAGCTACAGTGGCTGACTAGATTCAAGATACACACTGATCTACACATATGGTCATACCTCTCAACCTCTTAGTGCAAGAAATCTTGACAAAGCCCGACAAAATGGGGAGACAAAGGCTCAAAAATAGGGACATATTTTAAATATTACTCTTGCAAACTTAGTAAGTTTCAAAGGAAAGGAAGAAATCCACAGATCACAAAACCGAATCCACAAATTTATTTGTTAGCGCTTTCATGCACCATCAATACGTGCACTTCCTCAGACCTGTTACACACATGTACACACGCACACACACACCCACACACACACATGTGCAGACACACACACACACACACACACACACACACACACACACACACGTGCACACACACACACAATTATTAAAGATATTGACCACTGGGCAATACATTTTCACCTGGACTCCTGCTGCTGACCCTTAATATACTGCCAGCTGTATCTAGGTTCTTTGACAGCCTTGCACATTATTTTGCCCCATCTGCTCCTAGTTGCTGAAGTTGTGGGTATGGCACTGTTTGCTTCTCTGTGCCTACACTGAACTTGTGACTACATTACATCTCTGCAGCTAAATTTCACCTCTACCACATAACCCCAAATAAATGCACCCACAGAGGAACACATTGCTGCTTAGAACCCTGATCCTCTGCAGTACACTTTCAGTTGTAAAATGGAATTTAAGACAAAAATACATTTTCTTTACTCAGCAGAAGATGTCTGATGTTTAATATGAATTCCATTATTATGGTATGTACCTAGTACTGCATTGTGCCTGTGATAGAAAAAGACTAAAATGCCAATGGGCTAATGAATCAAACTTAATAAGCCTCCCTGATTGTCTTGGAAAATTTGCACAAGCACAACTAAACACATCAGAGAGTTAACAGAAAAGTAAAATCAGATAACATTTGTTTTTTATAATTTTAATGACTATTGGAACACTTTCATTACACATATAAATCTTATGTGACCTCAGCATAATGGATTTTATGTGTGATTTCAGTAAAGGATGACCACTATATGATGCAGTACACTGAGCACAGTGATTACAAACTGTATTCTGGAAAAAGTGGACTGTGTACCTGTCTATCATTAAACTGGGATAAAAAGGTATATGACAAAGACTGCGGATGATGAAAAAGAGAGGAAGACTGTTATGCAAACTTTATGTTTGAGGGAATTCAGGGTGTATCTAATGACTAGCTAGGGTACACAGCTTGCTAGATGGGGAAAAATGAGGATGGCGAGTTTAAGCCCAGAATTATTGGATATGCAAAAGAAGAAGAGAACCATACTCATGTAGGACCTCAGTCTGGGGAACCATTCTTATGTAGAACCTCAGTCTTTTAGCAGCAAACTGTGAAATGACTGGGAACATACCTTTCAACCTCTCAGCACAAGAAATGTGGACAAAGCCATACATAATGGGGGAACAAAGGGACAAAAATAGGGACAATTTTATTGATAAAATAACAGGTTTTACATTAGCATGAATTTTCTAGTGAATGAGTCTGAAGTCTGAAACTCAAATGTCTGTCATTATTTTCTTATGTTAATCCTCAATGATTTGCCAAAAATAAATTATGAGGAACAGAGCAAAAACATGAGGCAAATATCTGGACATTTTTCAAAAATCTGGATAGTTAATAGATATGACTGGGAAACAGTAGAAAATTGTGTCTTGTTGTAACTGAGGTCCCTAGTCAGGAAATGGAACATACACCATTTATGTTTATTTGATACAGAGGAAGTAAAAAAGGTTGATGGATGTGAAAGCCATTTGGCAACAGTGATTATGCCACTATGTCATTCCTTTAATAATATTGCAATATGATACAGGCACAGTCATTGACCAAGTCAGGGTAAACTTCTGTCAGATGGGAAATATAATGATAAATTATTTCAAATGATGGCAGAAACCAAACAGATGGGAAAAGTTGTGGGGATGGCTTGAAAAAATGAGAATTAGAATCAAGTCTCATGTTAGCAGAAGGAATTATGGGAGGTGGAGTTAAACAGCCTGCATAAAGAGAGAGGTTAGTGAGATATGGTTGGTGTAATGATTAAGGTATTTGCCTCACAAGGACAAGGTACAGTATTTGGTTCTCAGTTGGGAAACATGGCTCAGCTTATAAAGGCAACTGGAGCTGTTAGCCTATTAATCCAGTATAAGACAGGTACTTAACAAAGTTTCATTAAGTACCTCTTAAAACGGTTCAGCCTTGGCAGAGCATAACATCAAAGAGAAGCTAAAAATAGCTTTAAAAGCTTTTCTAGACTTTGCTATCACACACATGAAAAAGCAAAAGTCTGGCAAAGTGTCTACCAGCTTTTAAAGTTGTATTTCCTTAGTGGACATTTTGCTTCTGCTCACTGTCTGTGTAGTAGTGCATAGTGTTTTGTAGATTTCAGAGTTGTAAAACACCTCACAGTCTTACATTTTCTACTGTAACTGGTACTAGACAGAGCAGATACCATTCCATGCATTACAAATTGATTGAGTCAACCATAACATTTATTGAATGTTTTTAACATGAGTGTCAAGATTAACCTCTCAAACTTCAATTGACAGCATCCTTGAGGCGGACTTATCAACATACATGTGCTGAGCAGTTCCTGACCAGCTTTAACACAGATATAATACTACTTGGGGTATCAAGAAATGCAGGAAAACAGAAATAAAAGACATGGTGGTGGAGATGGGCATAACACATTGGTGTAATACATTTGGTATTTTCTGTGATATGAGCAATTAAATGTACTTCTGTGCAAGTGTCTCTAACTCTACATATACAGAGATGCTACATTTGTATATTACAATACACCACCACCATATCCGTTGCCTTATTTATCTTTATTTATTCACAAGCTCATTTGAAGGGCAATGCAATGTCTAAAGATGTAGCAATGCACAAATACAAAGTAAACAGCTGTTTTTTTCCTTCCTTCCTTTCTTTCTTTCTTGTTTTTTTTTTTTTTTTTTGTGGCACAAAAGGATGTGAAGCATTCTCCTACATCTGAATGCACACAGTCACAGATTTCTTCATTACTTAATGCTAACCTTGCAAACAGCGAGCACCTACTCTTTTGGAGTAAGTGCAGAAGGGAACGCGTTCTGGTTTGTTATACGTGTCTTTTATAAGATTTCAGAATTGAGGAAACTGCCATGGGAACATATTATGGCGCTGAAATGATCAATACTAAATAAAAGAAAGTATTTATGGACATCAAACAATGTTCGGCAAAGGAAAATCCTGTGCTGTTCCCTGCTATTTAGCTTTCTATGATCAAATAACTTTAACTTTGTTAAAACAATTAAACAGCATATTGCAGATGATTGGAAAGTCTGGACCTATGCCTAATGTTAATAGCTAATTATTTTGTTGTGTGAATGTTTCCTATCAAATTTTAGTCCAAACAGGGGATAAAATGGTTTGGAACAGGAATGTTGCCCCTAATGAACTACAGCCAGTAGCTGCTGCACAGTTTGATGTTTGAAAATAAAACAAAGTGGTTTGGAACAGGTATATTGCCCCTAATGAACTACAGCTGATAGCTGCTGCACAGTTTGACGTTTGAAAATAACATCTAACAGAGCTGGATTTCAGTCTGAAGGTCTGCAGGTGTTAATCATAGTGCTTTGATTTTACTTCCCAGATGAAGTGAGGTTTTCATTGATTATCTGAGTTGAGGACCTTGAATGCACAATATTTTTTTCAGATTAGACTGTTATCCATTGTTGGTGAGAGCAAAAGATTGATGAGAATGTGATGATACTTTTTTTTCCAGGCACAAAAATCCGATTTTATTCATAGTACACTTTGAGCACTATTGAATAATGTACTTTAATTAACATTTTTCAAACAACACAGCTTCTTTAAAGTGTACTTTAAAACAGGCAGAGCTGTACTGGCTATACAGGTCAGTGCTTTTGTAGAGACCTATTTTAAATACTCTCTTATCTGGTTATTGTTCTATATTTGCATTAGCCTTCCAGAAAATTCTTTCAGAGTTTAACTACACATTGCCTGATATTACAACATTTAAGTATACAATATTGTGTGTCTGTCTTCAATGAGAAATGTAATTAAATCACAAAGCATCATTATTAATTAAGCATTTTATATTTATTTTATGCTGTGCCTGTATAACAAACTATGAAGATATTTTTTTATTATATAAAACTTTACAAACCATATTTTTACCCAACATGCAAACCTGATGCATGGAATACTTACTTGTCATACCATTGGTTTAATAACTTCAGTTTTTCTCTCTGTATCCTGTGTCTCATCCTCTTCTTTCCTCCTGTGTTTATAGTATTCCAAAGATTCTTATCATCTCTTCTCTTTTTCCAGTCCCCCATTTTGTCCATCTTCAGGGTTCCCCTAGCCATGTCCATGAATATTCTGTCCAGCTCCTCTACAGTTATAGTTTTCCTTTCTTCCAGTACCTTCATATAATACTTTTTATTTCTGTTGAAATGATTCATATTTCTTTCCTTTTATTCCTGATCTACCCCCCCCCTATTTCCTGCCCTATTCACCATGTACAAAAGTTCCACTCTGGTTCCCCTTCTTTGTCATATGTACATTTTGTTTGTTCTTATATCCATCTCACCGATAGCCATCTCTATAAGAAACATAGCATTAATGCCTACTTATCTCTACATTTCCAGTGGTCCACACTTTAATTCTGTCTTTGCCGTATAATCTCAGAAGGGTTAGGCATCATCTGTGGAGTACTTGCAGGTTTGGTCTCCTGCTATAAGCACCTTCTGTGCTACTGTTTTTGACTCAATATACCACTGCATGTCTCTTCCTCTGGCAACATCATTGTTCCTTGCTCTTGCTCTGTTTTTCCCTTTTAGTGTAATCTCCTCCCTTTTCCTCAAGTTTTCACAAATTTTACTTGCTCTATCCTTATCTGTCTTTTACCACTTCTTCCATGGCGCTGTGTTCCCCTTCCTTCCTCTCTTTTATTTCTTTCTCCTTGTGCACT
Organism: Protopterus annectens; assembly: GCF_019279795.1. Lineage (NCBI taxonomy): Eukaryota > Metazoa > Chordata > Ceratodontiformes > Protopteridae > Protopterus > Protopterus annectens. The sequence continues at coordinate 535,639,683 of NC_056744.1, forward strand.
TTCTTTTCCTCTTTCTCTAGATATTTGTCTCTGAACCTATAATACATCAACCAGTCTTCTCACATAAGTCCAAACTCTTCTCCCAGTTCTTGTGGGGTATTAAAACCTTGTGTTCCTCTCACTCCTTCTTTTATCAGATGCTGTTCTTTGTGCAATCCTCTGTTTTTTCATTTCTCTATTTCTCTCCTATAAACTCTCTCCAGGCTCATTTTCCCCATGTATCTTTTTCAAACAACATTTCACAATTTTTCATATTTTCAATTCCTCCTCCAATTTCCTTGTCTTCCCTCTTTCATTCCCCACTCTTAGCTTCTTTGTTTTGTTTCTACTTCCTGTTGTGATCTCTTCACATTATTAAATTATCTGTTAGTACCTGTGTGGGGAAGTGTGGGGGTACCATCACCATTTTTCCTTGATAGTCTTAGTTTTTCCCTCCCTATTCTCTTCCCCCTCAATTTTACTACCAATTCCTCTATCTCCTTTGAAATTGTATTGAGAGTCCCCTTTTCTGGATCTTTCAGTAGATTACATAGAATGTGTGTCAACACAGGATTTCCATCATCCTGATTAGATTTGCCCTACCTAACATCTTGAATGTTTTTCTACTGCCTGCATACATTGTCTCCGTTCTTCTTGCTGTCATTTCCTCCAGGTTTCTTTCTTTCCATGTGAAGTACTTTAATGCTGTCCCTTATACCTAGGCATTTGTAGGTACTCTTTTTCCTGTATAGGTCCTATTCTTCTTTATCCCTTGCCTGCACACATGTTCATAGCCACCATCTTTTTCATGTTACACATTAAACCTGATACAAGTATGAACCTGTGAAACACTTCCAGAGCTTCTTCCACGCCTTGTGATATCAGTGTGCAATCCTCTACATACAATAGGTTCATAGGTTCATAGGTAGGTACAAGGCTATCGGCCCTGGGGCCTATACAAGCCCAGATAAAAAGGTACCCTGGCTTTTGCCACCCAAGAAAATTATTTTCTTGTGCCACTGTCGAGCAGAGCCACAGAGGTGATCTCCGGGGTGAATTTCCTATTTCCCATCCAATCATCAAGATTTTTCTTGAAGAGTGCTAATGAGGAGCTTTGTTTGATATAGAAAGGTAGTTTATTCTAGAGTATGGGAAGTCTCTGGGACAGGAATCTATCCCTATGGCATGTTCTGTTTATTGTGGTGACAAGGTTTAGGTCCCTAGAGCATGTAGCTCGGAGGGATTGGGATTTCTTTAAATGGAGCATGTCCAAAAGCTCTGGGTTTGACATAGCTTTGTATGTTAGGCAGAGATCGCCCCTGAGTAGGCGATATGCGATGGAGTAAAGCTGTAGATTTTTGAGACGGTCTGCGTAAGGCATCTGTTTGAGGCCAGTAATCCTCTTTGTGAGGAATTTCTGTGGTCCTTCCAGTTGTTGTAGATATCTTGTGAGGTACATACCAAAAGGGGTGTTGTACTCTATAATGGGTCTAATGAGTGATGAGTATAGGGGAACAATGACCTCTTGTTTTCTGGATGAGAAACTTTTTGTGATGAGGTGTTCCACGTAGAAGGATTTCCTGACTATTGTGGCGACATGATTATCAAAGGAGAGACTACTGTCCACCTGTGTCCCAAGGTCTCTTATCACACTTTCGGTGTTAAGTATACTACCGCCTATGTTGTAGTTCATGGGTACAGAGTTTTTACCAAAGGGGATAACAATGCACTTTTTGGCATTGAGCTTGAGGCCATGACTTTGACACCAGGCATCTGTCTCAGTGAGGCCCTTTTCTAGGATGTCCACATCGTTAGGAGTTTCGATTATGGCTCCTATTTTGCAGTCATCTGCGAACTTCATTAGCCAAAGACCTTCTGTGTCAGCCTGTACTTCAGAGAAGTAGATACCAAACAGGAGAGGACCCAGGACTGAACCCTGTGGTACTCCACTTGTCACTGGTCTGAAGTCAGATTTGGAGTCTGCTACTTTCACAGTGTGGGTTCTGTCAGTGAGCCAGTTGGCAATCCATCTTGTGGGAACCCTTGCTTGATACCCTCGCAAATTTGAAGTGGTTGTGAGAGAATACATTTACCAGTATCTCTATCCCTGCCTCCTTATATACAGCTTGTAGAACATATAAAGAAGTCTCACATTTCTCTATGTTCTAGCAGCTGCCACATAAATTTCCACATCTTCCTATCTAAGGCCTTTTGCAGACTAAAATAGACTACCCCTTCTCCCTCACTTTGTCCTTCTTCTTCTCATGAAATCTGTCAGTTATCAATAGTTCTTTTCCTCTGTCCTCCCTTGAGGAAGCCATTCTGTCCTTCTACTTTTAGTTTTGTAAGCATTGTCTCCATCCTTCTCATTATCACCTTAGACATTATTTTTATTTCTATATTTATGAGTGATGATGGCCACCTCTTGCCCCCCCACACCTTTCAGAATTACCACTACCCTTGCCCTTTTCCCTGTCTCAGTCTGTAAGTATACTCTTATCCTCTATCCTGTCATCACTATAGAATTACTACTACCCAGGCCCTTTTCTTTGCCTCTGTTATCTTTCCACTTGCCGCTATTCTTTCATATTCATCTCTAAAATCTGTAGTTCCTGCTCCAGTTTGTAGAATTCCACAGGGAATCCTTCTGGGTCACCAGCTTTTCTCACTTTCATTTTCTGTTTCAGCTCTTTCATCTCTCTGGTTGTTATTTTTGTGTTTAAGGCCTACTTTT
>NC_056744.1:535654895-535829895 GCF_019279795.1 Protopterus annectens
TAATTTTATTTGATTTATACATAACTGTAATTTTGTTAGGCGTGACAAAAGCACCATGTAAAAAATTCTAAGTGCAAATTTTCCAATATAATGAAGATGTAGTTTTATCTGTGGATTTTAATATTAATTTCATGTATTCTTCAACAAAGTCTTCATTATTAATTTTTAAGAAGTAGCTCTAAAAGGAATTGTGTAAATATGTGAAAGCTAACTTAAGAATGTTATACATTTGTGACAAATGTGATTTATTTTTCATTGCATTATTATTGATATTTATTAAGAATTACAAAAATTTGGGGAACAATTTACCTAGGTTAAACAACTTATTGACATCTTTGTTCACAAAGTCTGTAAATATTTGTAAAATTAACCAATTCTCAGAATCTTGTATTTGGACCTTATGTTTTCAACAGTATATGTATCAGTAGCATTTAAAAACTGATGCCAATAAATTAAATTACTTTGCTGTTTCAATGCTAGCATTTTGTTGAAATTATGAGTTTTAAGCAGTCATTTGTATATGCAGTTGGAAACACAGAAAATAAGTCTTTAATACAATACTTAGAATATGTAAACTTTTTAAAAGAAGAAATGATGTTATTTAATAGGGAATTTGAGAAGAGGGTGTAATACCATTTACCGAAAAATCTTTTAATAACTAGATAAAACTATCAGATACTATTTGTTTATGACTGAGTATGATGTATTTATTATTTACTAATAATATTCCTTGATGCATTTATTTCTATGTTGAATCATAATATGAATTTATCCACAAAGCTATAACTTTTACAATTGTTAAAGTAGCATGCAATTGAAAACCAGGGAATCCTGTTTTACCATTATCCCCACCTTTTCTGTGCTAGTCAAGAAAAACTCTTGGTTTATTAGGGCACCAAAAAATTAAGTAGAATATTATTTGTCTTCCTTAACATTTTTTTGGTGGAAATAGTACTAAAGATTGTAAGACAAACAATAGTTTAGGGAGAATTGTCATCTTAATAAGCATTAATCACTGCTCCATGGTAAAGAATAATTTGTTCCAATTTGGGACTAAACTTAAAATTTTATCAACAACCTGTTGAATGTTTATTTGTATCATTTCTTTATTATTAGACATAATGATTATACCAAAGTATTTCATTTGTTTGCTATTGCAGTTAAAGTTAGAATATTTTTGTATGATTTTTTTACATTTTTTATGAATTAATAATCTACTTGTTTTATTATGATTAAAACTTACATTTGATATTTTGTCAAACTGATTCATAAAACTTATATGTTCTAATGAATTTTCTGCTTTTCCTATTGCTAGTAAAATATCATCAGCAAACAGCTGAACCTTTAGTTTGAAATCTTTTATTTTGATACCATTAATGTTCTTATTGGATCTAATACTATTAGCAATGGGTTCTATAGCTAATGCAAAAAGTAAAGGTGATAATGGACAGCCTTGTGTTGTGCCTTTTTGTAATTTAAAGGAATTAGAAAGAAAATAACCTATTTTAGCATAAGAACAAGAGTTATTGTATAACTTGGAAAGTCATGTAATTAGCTCAGGTGAGAAATTATACACTTTAAGGGTTTTAAATAGGCATGACCAATTAACTGAGTCAAAAAAGTATCTAAATTGAGACTAATGATATAAAGTTATTTTTTATTATTATTTTCATATTCTATTAATGAATATTAATGTATGTATTCTATATTATCCTCTACTTGACTATTTAAAATAAACCCAGTTTTATCATTTTTAAATAGTTTAAGTATAAGTAGATTAATTTGGCTAGGTAAAATTGACATACACATCTTATAGTCTACATTTAAAAGTGAAATGGTTCTGTATGATGAATACTTTGTAGGATCCTTATCTTGTTTTAAAATAGGTGATATAAGGGAATATGTCCATGCTCGGCAGACTTCAGCAGTTGTTTTTATTTTTCTGTAGACCTTATCTAATATTTTAACTGCATCATCTGGTAGTATTTTATATCGTTCTGGTATAAAACCATCTAAGCCCAGCACCATGTTATGTTTTAACTTTTTTATTTGCTCTTTTATATCTGTTAAAGTGAATGATCTATCTTTTTTTTTTTTTGTTCACTGGTTAATTTATTATTCAGAGTTTATCTTAGAAAAGTTTCAACTATATTATCATTACCTAGGTTATTTGTATTTATATTTTTGTAAAATATTTTAATGCCCTGAAGAATACCTTTAGTATCTGTTCTACTTTCTTTTTTTATTATTTATATGTGTTATAATTTACTTGATATTTAATTTATTCAGTTTCTTTGATATAAGAGCAAGTTTATTTAAGTTTAAAGAGTTTACTGAATATGCCTGAAGTTTAAGTTTTTCCAGGTTTATTGAAACTTTATGATTTAGAATTTCAACATATTTCATGTTTAAGTTTTTAAGTGGAGACTGACTGATAATGTCATTTGGTTTTAGATTTAACTTTAGTGTGTCTATTTTGGCCAGTAGTGTATTCAATTCTTTGTCCCATTCTCTTGTTTTGTTAATATACCAGCTTGTAACTCTTCCATTTAAGTAAGTCCTTATTGAATTCCACAGGACAATGTCAGTTAATATACCATTCATATTTATTTGTAGGAAAATTTTGATCTTTTTAACATACCAATCCTTGAATAATTTTATTTTAATAATGTACACTGGTAATCTCCTGTGATGTATTAGATTGTCAATTTTTAAAATAATATTAACAATTATAGCATTATGGTCCAATAATGGACATGGAACTATTGAAACTTTAGTGATATGTGATAACAGATTGTTTGAGACAAAAATTATATCAATACTGGTTTGTGTTCCATATCTATGTGAATAATGAATAAATTGAAGTGGGTTTGTTTTTCTTAGCTCATACATATCCTTTAAATTCATTAGATTTACAAAATTCATTAAGTATTTGCCTGAAGGTGTGGTCCTCAGCTTTCTATCTGCAATGGAATCTTTGTCTGATAAAATACAATTAAAATCACCAGCTATTATGACACAACCTTTCATTTGATAGGCTATAGTAGCTCAGTAATTTTTTACATCTTTAGCTCCAACCCCTGGAATCCAGTAAGAGTTCACCAATTTATGTAGTTTTCTGTTCCACACAAAATACCATTTTTATCAACATAAGTGTCTTTTGCTTTAGGTATTACTGGTGAGTTTTTCCATAAAAAGAGGTCACCTCTTCTTTTATCTTGAAAGCCAGAAGCTGTGAAAACCAAATAATTCTTTAATGAAAGTTTATTTGCATCTTTATTAAGCAAATGTGTTTTCTACAGAAATACTATTTCAGCTTTATTTAATTACAAGTATTGAACAGACTGCCCCCTGTTTACTGGATTATTCAATCTATTAATATGAATAGATATGCATTTAAAATCAGACATTTATATAAGAGAGAAAAAAAACAGGCATGAATAAATTGCATTTATGTACAGAACTTATATATAACAATATGACATCTACAGTTATGGACAAAACTTTTAAAACAAATAAAAATTATTTAATGTTATAACACTAAAACATTCTACCATGGAATAACATATTAATTGTTTCTTGAAAAAGATGAACAAACTACCTCTCATACTCTTGCAAAGCTTAGCTCATGCTTCTGATTCACGTTGATATTTTAAATTTTTTAGTATGCATCTTCTTTAAAACGTCCATCAGTGTGTTATTATGAATAAGAAAAGTTAAACACACAGAATCTTTATTGTAAGTTGAACAAACTGAATATACCTACAGTCATCCTTCTGTGTACCTCACATTATCACCCTGGTCTACTATAGGGATGAAGTCAGTATTATTTTTCATACTTATAAATTTATAGGTCAGCTGATTTTATATTTTTTCTATTTGATTTACTGTGTGTAAAGTACATATGATCATAAGTTCATAAAGCAGTACCAGGCTAACTGTCCTTGTGGGCTAGTCCAAGCCCAGCCACATACCTCATGTGAGAACGAAACCCTACACCTTGTGCCTATAAGGTGAACACCTTGAGCACTATGCCAATCTCCTACCCTTCTACACATACTTATATTCATTAACTATATACATATTTACTTATTCTGGTCTCTTTCTATTTCTGTGTGTATACTATGTCTTGTACTATTACCATATTCCTAGGTTTTATGTTTTAGCTATAATCCAAGTGTAGAGTGTCATATAATAGAACATTTATATTTACCCTTGTATATTTCATAGTCTTTAATCCAGTACTGTTATTAGAATTAGTCCTATTTTTCCTTAAATGTTATGTCTAATTGTATCTGAACAAACATCTGAAAATCTTTCCTTTTAAGACTCTAACTTTCCATAATAAATTGTTCTGAGATATTAAGTTTTGTTATCATTAAAAAGGGACAATAACACAGAAACATAATCCTAATTTTTATCAGAAGTGTCATTCTATAGGCTAGCATATAAACTATCCTTTTAGTATACTGCAAGCATTCATAACTACTTAATAACTGACAGTGGTTTAGAATGCAGCTCACTGCCATTTGCTTAATATCTAACTTGTATTCACTGTCATCTTAACATATGATTCAAAATATTATGATTATTTACTTTTAGACAGTAAGAAATAACCTCTACAGCTATTAAAATTTTATAACTCTAACAGCATCACAAAAGTGGTTGGGAGGGTGGCCTAATCATTAAGGTGTTTGCCTTACAAGCACATGGTGCAGGGTTTGAGTCTCACAAGGGATAATTGGCTAGGCTTAAAATGGCTCGCAAGGGCAATTAGCCTAGTACGAACCTATGATTCTAATTAAGCGGCTTTGAACTGGTCATCATGACAGGGGCTTGCAAATGAACAGTTTATCAGTTACAATTCACACAAAAACATTGACTAGTGAATCCAAGCCACCTCTAATTTATACATCAATCCCTCAAACCCTTCTAAACCACTAAAAAAAAAAAAAAAACATTTGAATGCATGTTAATCACTAAAAGGTATTGTACTTCAAGAAATAACATTTAATGATTCAGTAAGCTCTATTTGTATGCAATGTTTAATAAAAAACAGACTGCCATTTTTTAAAGGAGACATAGTATATATATATATATATATATATATATATATATATATATATATATATATATATATATATATACTTGCATTAAAAAAATGACAGTTAAGTGTGATCCAAGTTAAACTAGTAAAAGTGTGAGTGTTATTCTAATTATTCGACATCATTCCAGTAGTAACTTTATATGTGTTCTTTTTCTTTCGGCTTTTCCCAGTTAGGGGTCACCACAGCGGAACTCCGGTCCGCTAATGATTGGCAGTAGATTTTTTATGGGTACCAAGGTGCCAGCTCGATGCCCAACTTTCAACGAAGGCACGTAAAAATCAATATTTTTTATACTTTGTTTATAGGTTCATAGGTTCATAGGTTGGTACTTGGCTATCAGCCCTAAGGCCTATACAAGCCTAGCCATAACAATTCCCTGGCTATTTCTTCTCACAGTATTTACTTCCTTGGACCCTTGTCGAGCAGGGCGACTGATATGATCCCCAGGGTGAATTTCCTCTCTCCCATCCAATCATCAATGTTCTTTTTGAAGAGGGACAAAGAGGAACTCTGCTAGAAATGTATGGGCAGTCTATTCCAGAGTCTGGAGAGTCTCTGGGTCAGGAACCTATCCCTCCAGCCTGTTTTGTTCATTGTGATGACAAGGTTTAGATCCATGGAGTGTGTGTCTCTGAGGGATTGTGATTTCTTTAAGTGTAGCATGTCCAACAGTTCTGGGTTTGACATGGCCTTGTATGTTAAGCAGAGATCGCCTCTGAGTAGACGATATGCAACAGAGTATAGGTGGAGTTGTTTTAGACTGTCAGCATAGGGCATTTGCTTTAAGCCTGTGATTCTTTTAGTGAGCTATTTCTACGGCCTTTCCAGTTGTTGCAGATATCTTGAGAGGTACATACCAAACGAGGCATTGTATTCTATAATGGGTCTAATGAGGGATGAGTACAGTGGGACAATGACCTCCTTTTTTCTGGATGAAAAGCCCTTAGTGATGAGGTGTGCCACAGAGAAAGATTTCCTGACTGTCACGATGATGTGGTTATCGAAGGTGAGACCACTGTCCACCTGTATCCCAAAGTATCTTATCACACTTTCGGTGATTAGTGTACTGCCACCTATGTGGTAATTCATGGGTACATGTTTTTTCTTAAAGGGGATAACTATACATTTCTTGCCATTGAGCTTGAGCCCATGGCTCTGGCACCAAGCATTTGTTTCTGTAAGGCCCTTTTGTAGAATATCCACATAATTTGGGGATTCAATAATGGCTCCCAGTTTGCAGTCATTTGCGAACTTTGTTAGCCAGAGTCCCTTAGTGTTGGCCTGTACTTCAGAGAAGTAGATTCCAAACAAGAGTGGTCCCAGGACTGAACCCTGAGGTACTCCATTTGTCACTTGTCCGGAGCTGGACTTGGAATCGGCTACTTTTACAGTGTGAGTTCTGTCAGCAAGCCAGTTGGCAACCCATCGAGTGATGTAGGGTTTAATGCCCAGCTTAGTAAGTTTATCTATTATTCCAGAGTGGGGGATGGTGTCGAAGGCCTTGACAAGGTCCAAATAGGCTGTGTGGACCACCTTACCCCTGTCCATGGCTCTGGAGACTGATTTGAAGAAGTCAATCAGGTTCAGGAGACAAGATCGGCCCTTAATGAACCCAAACTGCATGGGGTCCAGTGTTTGAAGGCTGCCAATGTTTTTGTTTATAAGTTCCATGATAATATGTTCCATGGCCTTGCAGATCAGGCTCGTCAAACTGATGGGGTGGTAGTCCACCTTGGATCCCCCCCTTGTGGAGTGGGATAACTGTAGCTGTGCACCACTCAGTGGGCACGAAGCCTGAGGTGAGGCTATGATTAAACATGACACTTAGGTGAGGTGCCAGTTCATTTTGTAGTTCATGTAGTACACAGCCTGGGATGTTGTCTGGTCCCATGGAGACTGTATTCTTAGCTTTGTAGAGTGCATTTTTTACCTCTGTGGCTGTTATTTTTGGAATTTGGCAATCTTTCAGTATTGAGATGGGCCCTTTAGGGGGTGAGAGGGGGGTGAAGTTTGCACTGAATCAATCTGCCAGGATATTGGAAATATCCTTGGATCAGCATATTTAATGGCATTCTGTTGTAGCTCAGAGCAGATCTGAGCATTGCCATTTAGATTCTTGACATAGCTATAGAATGCCTTGTGGTTGTCTTTGGAATCTTTGGCGATTTTATTTTCGTAACTAGCTTTGGAGGATTTTATGCGGGATCTCAGGTTCTTACTGAGGCTGGTAAGGGAGTTTTTTGCATCCTGGGATTGTCCTCTTTTCTGCAACAATTTCTTCCTTTTTGTTGTAAAGTTTGTTTATGGCAAGGGACCACCAGGCTGGCTTTCTTTTTTTGGAGGAGAGTGTTTTGGTTTTATTGGGGATGACACGATTCATGCACGAGTGGATGTGCTCGTACTGTGCCTTAGTGTCGGATTCAGCAGTCAATTTTCAGTTCCCATCTGCAAGGGTGTCATGAAGTTTGCCATTTCTGACTTGAGTAGCATGAAGTTGGCTTTGGAGAAGTTTTTTATGGAGGTTTTCTTACTGGGGGGTGGGGGTGGGATGTGGATGTCAAGGGTGATTAGCTTATGGTCAGACCTGACCAACGAGGGGGTGGCCATAGGTGTGGAGCATTGATTTCCCATGTTGGTAATGAGCAGGTCTAGGATATTGGAGCCCCTGGTGGGACTAAGGATTAGTTGATCCAGGGCATTGGAATTTATGAATTTCAAGAACCGTTGGACAAAGATGTTGGTACATGAGTAGTTTTCCCAGTTAATGGCAGGGTAATTGAAATCACTCAGTATTAGGGTGTTTAGTTGTGTCTTAATATTTTCCAGTATGTTTAGAAATGTGTAGTGAGAATCTTGGGGCATGGTGGGGGATCTGTAGCAAGCTACAATTTAGATTGCAGTCTTACCTAGTGTTAGATGCACCTGGAGAATTTCAGACGCATTGTGTTGGGGAACTAGCCTGGTGTTGTGAATATCCTTGGTGAATATGGACACTCCTCCACCTTTAATGTTTTGGTCCTGGTTTGATGGCTGAAAAGTGTGGTAAGAGTTGTAGCCTGGTATTGCGGGGGTGCTCTCTGGAGCCTTGAACCAGGTTTCAGTTACTGCACAAATATCAATGTTCTCCATTTTTAGGAATGCCTCAAGAGAGTGCATTTTGAAGTTTAGACTTCTAGCATTACCTTCAGATTTTGCATGCTTGTACCTTACGGTGGTTGTTTTGTCCTTTGAACTTTGCCTAAAAAAAAGAACTATAGGGGTGGCAAAGAGCCTTAGCCAGTGACCTGAATCCCAGGGGTGACATGTGCAGACCATCTCTGGCAATGCATCGTGATCTGTCGATCATGTCATCCCAGGCAGACAGATACTGGATTCCCTTTGAATAACAGCAGAAGCTTAGCCAATTGTTGAATGCAATCATTTTGTCCTTGTACTGTGGTATCATTCTGGGCGAAGGCAGGATGCTACTCAGGGCTAGGGTCATACCTGCCTGAGCCACATGATCCGAGAGCTCTTCCATGTCTTTTTTCATGTAGTCCAGGGAGGTACATCTCAAGTCATTCACTCCAACATGGACAATGACAGAGTCATAGTTGTACTTGTTGTGGAGTGACTTGATTTGTGGATCCTGGCACCCGACAGGCACCTGACTGTAATTTTCTCCTTGTTCAGCCTGGTGAGTGGGACATCAGTTTGCCTGACTATAGAGTCACCTATGACTAAAGTGTTGGGTATGTTGTCTTGCCATAGGGGCTGTTGTTGGGTGGCACACTGGTGTTGTGAGCTATGTGACACTTTGGTTGCGATTGGTGTTTGTTTGTGTTTCAGCTTCGGAGGTCCTTATTGCTTGGGCAGGTTAATGTTGAGGGCCTCCACATATGTGGGTTTAGTGTTGCAATGTGTGGGTGTTGGTGTTGTGGCTTTAGAAGTGCTATGTGTTGCTTGAGGTGTAGTGCAGGTGTTAACCTTCTCCTCTTGACTGTCTGGAACAATCTTCGGTGGAGAGAGCTTTGCTTCCAGTTTGGCTATGTATGTGCATCTCTCTCAGGTTGTAGTGTTGGGTGGTAGAAGGAGAGGGTTGTCTGTGTACATGAGGCAATTGCTGCATTGCCCCAGTATGCCCAGATTAACCATGTGGACAGGAGAAATCACTGGAAGCTGACCCTTGGACATGCCTGGTTTGGTGTTTTTTTTTTTGTAAAGTACAAGAGCTGTTTTCCTTTACCTTAACAAGGTACTTTGCAATTATAGGCTGTTTAGTGATGAATTTCTCCTAATTAACAAGGAGAGTTGAGTGCTTGTCTTTTTTGAGTGCTATTGCATGTCAAGTATACTATCAGTAGCACACTACTCGACCATTTTAAGAACCCAGAATGTAATTAACATGCCTCTTTAGTGTCATTTGTCAAATCTTGTGTTATATTTAATAGCACATTACTCAACTATGCCAAGATATCAGAAAGTGTGCCACCTAACTTAAGTTTCATTATACTAGTGATTCACTTGGATACTTACATATTATCACAACCAGATTCCAAACCTGGGATAATTTGTGATGTTTTCACAAAATGATTTATGTTAACCTAAGAAGGGGTATGTAAACTCCTAACTAGTTTTCTATCACATTGCTTATGACATAGGAAAAGGAATAACGGCAAAATTCCTTTTCCTGGGTCATGTCCATTCCTGATTTGTGTCTGCATTTTGATTTGCAGTGGAACTGTAGGCTGTTGTTTATTGTGATTAGTGGGAAAGACAGGGATTTGAGTTTCGTGGTCAAGGGTTTGTAGAAAAGACATGATATTTGCATGTCTGCCATTGCTACATGTGTGAGATCTTGCCCTTATATTTACATGTGTATGTGTGTGTTCAGCTTACTAGTTTAGTTTCTCTGAGACTTTCCAGACTTTGTTTCTTTTTTTCAAAGGATCTTATTAAATTGGTTAGACCCAGTACTTAAATGATTAGACATCTCGATGCTGGCTTGTCATTTAGGAAGATGGGAGTGCGCAGGACATACTTCAGCTCACCTTTATGTCTGCTAGTAGACTCACACAAACAAAACCAGGCAGCAGGACTGCATCTTCCATTAGAAACCATCCATGGTCTGGCACATGATTTATTTAGACATTGAGTGAGGTTACTGTGTTGAAAAGCCACGCACAAGGTCCAGGAGATTCTGCAGTAGTTGATGTAATGTTATCATAACATTGAGTTAAAGAATGGATAGGTAGGCTAGCAGTTGTGTTTGAACAATTATACCAAGTGTTATGAAGTGATGTTTGAATTGGTTTTGAATGTCATTTTGTAGTTAGCATGAGCCGCTTGTCCTGTTCGGAATCTGGCTGTGATAATATGTAAGTACCTTCACTTGTAATAAGATGAATAGTTTAACCTCTTAAACTCTAAGTGAAAATAAGTGGCTTTAATTTCATATAAAGCTAAAAGCGTCAAACTCTAACATTTTAAAAAACTAGTAACCATTTCAAGGAAAGGAAGAAAGAAAGAAAGAAAGAATGAAGGAAAGAAAAATGATTTACCTTTTAAAAAGTAATATGCATCAACTGTTCGTAAGTATTCAGGCACTTATTTAAATGAATAAGAATTCATAACCATGAAAAATACATTGATTTTCATTTGTCCTTCAGTTTTTTTTACTTTATTAACCAACCATCTCTTATTGCATTTCTCTTCTGGGATTTTATTTTTCTGTATAAAATCCATTGCATCTTCCAAGGTGTTAAAATCTTCTTTCCTTCTGTAAGGTGAATCCTTATTTTTGCTAGAAACACGATTTGTGCTTTAATATTGTTTTTCTTTAAATTTTTAACAAGTGGAACAATTTTTTTTGTCTTGGACATCACTAATGTAGAATTGTCAAATCTTATAGTATTTCCTTTAATTTTAAATGCATAATTAGTCCATGTAGCTTTTTTTTTTTTTTTAATGAGTTAAGTGATTTATGTGCCCTTTCGATGCCCTCTTCTTTTTTAGGAAGCCTATAAATCCTGATAGTATTCCTTCTAGATCTGTTCTCTAAGTCCTCTATTTTTATCCTGGAAAAATGTGTTTTGTTTCAGAAGAAATTTAGTGTTATTTTCATTTTCAAGCAATCTTCCATCAAAATCAGACATTGCCTCTTCTGCGCGAGATTTGTGATGATTGTTGTTTAAGAGATTCAGTACCCGTGGTGGTGCTGCGGTAGCATTGTCGCCTCACAGTAAGACGCTGTCCGGTTCGATTCTCAGCTAGAGCATCTTCTGCGTGGAGACATGCGTGAATGTGCGTACCTTCGTTGAAGGTTGTGTGTCAGGGCTGGTAACTCGGCACGTAAAAATCAACTACCAATCATTAGCAGACCGGAGTTCCGCTGTGGCGACCCCTAACCGGGAAAAGCCGAAAGACACAAGAAGGTGTTTAAGAGATTCACTCAGGACTTCATTTTGTTTTTTTTTTTTTTTACATTTCTCTTTAAAATTGTCCATGTTGCTTATAATTTGTCTATGTCTACAGATAACTCACTGATGTTACTTAGTATAGCCTGAGTGTCTTTTTTCACACTACTGTCCTGTACACTGGGCTTAGAGTGGCTCATTCTGTTCTTTCTAGTTTTCTTGACAGGAAAAAGTTTCAAATTTGTTATTTTTGTAGTAAATCTTTCAGCAGGTGTTCAACTATAAATACATCAAGTTTTGAAATGTTCTATTTGAGTTTTTTAGTAAAAATCCTGTCAGAGATGTTAAAATGAAGCAGAGCTAAAAAAACAGTGCTGTTAACTGCTCACCATCTTGGCCACACCCCTCACAGATTTATTTTTCAGTGTGCTAAATGGACCCATTATTACTTGGGGAGGGGGCATGATTTATGAATTGCTGAGGTTCCAGATTGCTTGTCAAATTATTAAATTCTTTGTACTCTCACCTGATTTGTTGTTTACCTGGCTTTCAGGAAGTAGCTTGATTAATGCCTCTGGTTCAGTTCAGTGTACATACTTTGAATGATAAAAAAAAATTTACTTTTAACAAAATAATGGAAGCATAGTAAAGGAGCATGATTTATTACAGCACTTGCAAACATGAACTTGGTGTAAAAGTTAAGAAGATGGTCTCTTCAATGAGAGAGCCCCACAGGTTAGCTGTGAGCTGAACGGCTTGTTGTGCTGCACAGTTATTAGGTATTAACAGAATCTGAGACAGCTCAATAAGTACCAGTATATCTGTGTGTGCGTGTGTATATATATATATCTATCTATCTATCTATATATATATATATATATATATATATATATATATATATATACGTGTATGTGTGTGTGTGTGTGTGTGTGTGTGTGTGTGTCTGTTATATATACATACATATATATATATATATATATATATATATATATATATATATAGTTATATATAGTTATGTTTAATTATATATGTATATGTGTATATGGATCTACTACATAACATTGAAATTTCATAATGCTGAATTTCATAACATTGAGAACAAAACATCTAAATCCCAAAACACTGAAAGCCCAAAACATTGAAAAGTCAGAACATTGATGGTCTGCTTCATAACATTGAAAACTACAGTGCATATGTAAATGGCATCCTCTCCCCCTACAATGACACCTAACTAACAATCACACTTTCTACCATGTTTCTGCCTCCCACACCCCCTGTAAATTAAATATACAAACTCCAAGATTGCACTACAGTGGAAAAAAGTTAATTCCCTAACCTCACTGCATTACAATCACCATACACTGAGGTTAGGAAATTAACTTTTGTTCCACTGTAGTGTGATCTTGGAGTTGGTATATTTAATTTACAGGGGGTGTGGGAGGCAGAGCCCCCCACATGGGGGGTGCAGGGAGGCTTACCCCCATGCAGAAACGTAGTAGGAAGTGTGTTTGCTAGTTAGGTGTAATTGTAGGTGGTGGGGATCTTATTTACTTGCGCAATGTAGTTTTCAGTGTTATGAAGCACACTTTCAATGTTCTGAATTTTCCATGTTTTGGGTTTTCAGTGTTTTGAATTTTCGATGTTATGGTCTCAATGTTATGCAATTCAGCGTTATGAAATTTCAGTGTTATGAAGTAGACCCGTGTATGTGTGTGTGTATATATGTGTATATATATATATATATATATATATATATATATATATATATATATATATATATATATATATATATATATATATATATAGAGAGAGAGAGAGAGAGATGATTGCCAGATGTTTTGTCAAAACAGTAAATGAATTTCAGTTACTTTTCTCTTTCAAATGTCTGGTTGCCATACGTTTTGCATTAAGAAAAGTATGTTATGTTAAAGGAAAAAAGAGAAAGAAAAAACAAATCCATATTACAATCCTGTATGCTTAAATACAAAAATAACTTAAATAACAGAATGTTCATGTAAATTCAATCAACTATAATGAACTATAATTTATAATCACAGCTAGTTCAAAATGTATTCCACTCTTCATCATGATTATGCCCCATAAAACTTTGCATCTGGGGTGGCCTCCTCCGTCATCTTCATGCCACCATTGCTACACATCTGTTCCTCTGGTTCTAAAGCATTTTCCTGATGTATCCAGATTAGCTGTCTGGGACTAGCTGAATATCCAACTCCAGAATGTTACATATTGTATGATGTGTGGCTGCGTGCCAGCTCTACATGGCTTGACACAATCATCAACAATGTAACTTGTCAGCATAACATTGACCACATTGCCAACAGTTTGATGATTTTAAAATTCCCATGTCATGATGATAAGGAAGTGCCTAATAAATTCCCTACAAAATCTTCCTTTCCCAGCTGGAGTGCCTTCTGTGTGGAGTCTGCATGTCCACCCCATGGTCGAGTAGCATTCGAAAGACATGTGTAAATGGGCGTGCCTTCGTTGAAGGTTGGGCACCGGGCTGGCAACTTGGCGCCATAAAAAATCTACTGCCAATCATTAGCGGACTGGAGTTCTGCTGTGGTGACCCCTAACTGGGAAAAGCCGAAAAGATCAACAACATTAGCCTTAGTGTTACAAAATGCAAACTGAATATCTTAACATCTCAGAAACTGGATAGGCTGCACAGCTTTTATTACAAAAGTTACTTATCACATCTAATAGAAAAGCATCATGATTCTTCTGCATAAATCTGAAAGGAACCCAGCATTTCCCCTCTGTAGGCTTATTTTTGTTTCCTTACAAAGTTTGTGTCAAAGACAAATCCATAGACTGAGCCTGAAATGGGTTCATTTTGGTCAGTGTTCCACCTCAGTGAGCTAGTATTTATAAAATAAAATAAAATAAAACAAGGTGCATGCTGCTGCTGTGGCCTGTGTTTCAGGCACATATGTGATGATTCACTGCACACACCTGCTGAGAAGCTGCACTGGTAAAATGCAATAGCCACAAGACCGAGAGAGAAAGAGAGAGATGTGGAAAGAAGCCAGCTGTGTGTAATGAATGTTGCCCTCTACCTGACAGATTTCTGTGGTAGCTGTCAGTCAGTATTTGGCTGTATGTGTTAGGACTGTTGCTGGATGCATGTAATGACCTGTAACCAGTAGGAACGATGTTGAGGGGATGATTAACAGCTGAAGCAGGGCAACTTCCCTGGGTGACATGGCAGACTATTTGCAAATGGAAATTGAAAGTTATGCATACAGCTAAAAATATATATCTTCACGAGACTGAAAAAATAAATGCATGCATTAGGGATAAAGGTTTCCAAGCACTGATATCTGAAAGGTGCTCCTGATTTGGATGGTCAGCCTTATAAGTTTTATGCATGTCTAGTTGACAGGCAATTCATTTACTTGGTGAAGGTTTAGAATAGGGAACGTCTTTTGACAGAAAGTTTTGTCTATGAAATGTTTCATTCTGTTTTAAAGTCTGGTGACAGGAAATATTTTAAAATGGTGATGACTAACACTTTTTAATATTGATTATAAGCTGTTAGCAAAAATATTACAACTTATAATAGACTTGATTTTACCACATATAAATTATGTAAAAATGCATGTCTTGGGTAATTGTAAGAATATGATAATTTATTATTGCTGATTCAGAAAATGATGGATCCTATTACTGAGGGGTTGCATATAACAGTTGATTCTTGGGTTGTGAATAGTGCTCTTAGCAAGATTTAATGACAACTGCTGTTCCACAATATAAAGTTTAATGGTGTTTTGTATGAAATGTTTAAGTTGCTAATTAATGTGTGTCTGGTAGGGTAAGAGGATGATCCTTTGTTTGTGTCTTTCGGCTTTTCCCGGTTAGGGATCGCCACAGCGGAACTCCGGTCCGCTAATGATTGGCAGTTGATTTTTACATATCAGCTTGCCAGGCCTGACACACAACCTTCAACGAAGGTACACCCATTCACGCATATCGCCATGCAGAAGACGCTCTAGCTGAGAATCGAACTGAACAGCGTCTTACTGTGAGGCGAAAACGCTACCGCAGCACCACCACCACTAAGTCACATGATAGCTATGCTGAATGGTATTTCTTAGGGTTGCCCCCTGAACCCTTTAGCATTCAGGTTATTGTTGGGTGTGTTCATATATCTGAAAGTGCTTCTTCTTATATTCTTGGGTAGGGTAATGCGATTTACATTTCTTTACACAATCAAATCCAATCCCACAACATCTCCCATACACCCACCTCTCCTACTCCCAACTCTCCCACACTCTACCTCCTCTATAACCCCTCCCTCACTTCTCTTAAACTTACCTACTACCATATCTACCATGTATCCACCAACTCCCTCCTCATCTCCTAAACTTAAACCATTGTACTACCTCATACCCCCACTCATTATACTTCATCTCCTCACTGCCTATGAATTCCACTGCCTGCCTAATTTTCAACACTCTACATCAAGTACAACAATCCACTACCATACACACACTCCTCCCTCAGCACAACCCCACTTCCTCAATAGTCCAGCTCCAAAACCGCTTCATCCATTACAACCAACATACTTAAACCCAAAGACTAAAAACTATTACCAACTTCTATTAAAGTTCACCAAACTCATACAAAGTTTACGTAATCTCATAGCCGATGGTGACATCCATCCTAACCCTGGCCCAAATTCACCAACCATCAATAACCCCTTAGATGTAACTCCTACCATCATAAGAAGCTCACATAATGCCCCAAAATCATTTCTAGTCTGTCACCTAAATATCAGAAGTATAAATAACAAACTCCACGACCTGCATTCACTCATAGATATACACTCACCTGATGTTTTCTGCCCCACAGAAACCTGGCTTAAACCCACTATCACTGACAATGAAATATTACCCCCCCCCCCACTACAATATAATAAGACTTGACAGTAAAGTGAGAAAAGGAGGTGGAGTAGCCATCCTATACAAATCCTCTCTAGAGTTAATTACAATTAACACCCCCCCAACCAAGTAACTACCAACACCGAAACAATAATCTCAAGAATTCAACTCAACAAAAACAAAGCTATAAACATAGTATGTAGTTATATTCCTCCAGGTAATAACATAAACACCTTAGAAAGCACACTCCAATGGTTATCCTCCTCTCACCCCCAAGAAACAATCATACTTAGAGACTTCAACATCGACTGGACAACTTGTTCAGCACTTTTCCCAACCACCCATATCAACTTACATGGTTTCTCCCAAACTATTACTACCCCCACCAGAATCAACAAATCTAACAAAAAGGAAAGCATTATAGACTGGATCCTAATAAATAACAATCCTCAGTTGTACAAAGCAGGTACCCTACCCGAGGATATGAGCGACCACCTCCTAACCTACATATTGAGAAAAAAAGAAGACATACCCCACCAAACCACCTTTATAACCCGCAGGTATACAAAGAACTTTAACCTAAACAGTTTCCAATCTGATCTAAGCCTACGCAGATGGGCCAAACTTAAAACACTACCCCTTGACCAAGCAGTCACAGAATTCAACACTACCTTCCTAGCCATCTTAGACAAGGACGCTCCCAAATGTAGATTTAGAACCAAAAATAAAACAGCACCATGGCTAACCTATACTACCAGACAAAAACTTACTTCTAGAAAAAGAGCATGGACCTCATGGAGAGCCACCAAATCCCCACAAGCCCACAAAACATACAAACAGATTAGAAATTAAGCTAAAAGATCTATTATGTTAGACAAGCAAAACTACTATTTCAATTTACAGCAAAAACACCAAAATCAGCCTCAGAAATTCTGGTCAGGTCTGAACAAACTACTCCACCCAGGTAAATCTTCTACCCCCACCCCCTCATCAACCTTAAATCTACCCCCTGAATCAGTAGCAAATACCTTTAACACTTTTTTCACTGAAACCGTCAAATCCCTAGCTAATAATCTATCTCCCTCCTCTTCTTCCACTACCTCACCTACTCATATGATCCCCTCTCCTTTAAAACTAGAGCCCATCTCCACAGACTATATCAAATCTTCACTTGAAAAATTAAAACCTATCACCCTTGCAGCCGACCAACTTCCCGCAGAATTCCTACAAAAGGCCGCTAAAGTAATAGCATACCCTCTCTCCATCTTAATCAATCGTACTATCCAAGAATCCTACATCCCCTCCATCTGGAAAATCTCACACATTCTTCCATTTCACAAAGGAGGGAACTCCACAGAATTCTCAAATTACAGACCTATCGCAATTCTATCTCCCCTAGCCAAAATAATGGAGAAATGCATACAGAAACAACTATTAGCTCACCTCTCCCACAGCTCTCTCCTAGACTCATCCCAGCATGGTTTTAGACCAGCCACCAGTACTACCACTGACATTCTCTCCTTCTCTCACACAATAAATCACAACCGTAATCAAAATCTGCTCTCCTCTGCCCTCTTCCTCGATCTATCTAAAGCATTCGACATGGTCAATCACAGCTTACTCTTAGACTCCCTCAACTCACTGTCCATAGATAAAGCAGTATGTAACTGGTTCCACTCATACCTAAACGGTCAACAACAAGCTGTCTTGTGGAAAGATAATCTATCCCCCCTTCTACCTGTGACTCTCGGAGTTCCCCAAGGCTCCATTCTAGGTCCCCTTCTTTTCTCTATGTTCATCAATGATCTGCCCAAAATTATACCACAGGCTACCTCCATACAGTATGCAGATGATGCCACACTAATCTGCACTGCCTCTACTCTAGCAGAATTACAATCCCTAACCCAGTCTATCTTTAACAAATTAGAAAACTGGCTTAATAATCGTTTACTCCTACTCAACCCAAATAAAACCAAACTATTACTTTTCTCCCCCACCCAAAAGCAAACACCACCAATATTTACAGTCTCTTCAAACAATGGGACCACAATTTCTCCTGAACCGAACACCAAATTACTAGGCATAATCATTGACAACAATCTGAATTACATTGCCCATATAGACAAAACCATAAAAACAGTAAATAAAAAAATAGGATCCATCTATAGGATAAAGAAATTTCTAACCCCAACTACCAGAACCACCATAGCTCACACACATCTTCTCTTCTCCCTTCTCTATGCCTCACCCATCCTTACTAATCTATCTAAATCAAACCTCAACAAAATCACCAGTTGCTATAACAATATAGCTAGATTCGCCACAGGCTCCACATACAGAACCCATCATTGTAATAATCTTCACAACCTAGGTTGGCTAGAACTACCCAATCAAATATACTATAACCAACTCATAGTTGTTCATAAAATCCTTTGCCAACCTACCAGTACCCCAATTCTAACTAAAATTATCACCCCCTATAACAACCTAACATCCCTCCGCTCATCCAGCAGAATGCTAGTACAAACAACCAAAGCAAACAACTCAGCTGGGGATTCTTTGTTCTCCAACTCTACTGGGAAAAAATGGAACTCCCTTCCTCCACATATAACCTCTAACAGCTCCTTGCCTCAATTCAAAAAAGCTCTAAAGACACACATGCACAAACTCTGGCTATGTCCATGTCTAAACGCCGACTAAACTAAACAAAAATGACACTGAGCCAGTAAAATTAGTTGTGCTCCTATCAAAACCCCAACTAACCCAAAAACATAATAACTAACTTATTAATCCTATCAAAACCCCAACCAACCCAAGAACATAATAACCAACTATTAGTCTTAACTCACAGATGTGTCTACCAACTCCTCCCTCTACAACCTATTTTTTCAGCCCACACTAAACAAATCCCATCTTAAATACCCTTTTCTTTCTTATCTTCCTTGCTTTCTATCTGAATATGCTTAACTATTAGACACACCCCTACTTAAAGAAAGTCTTCTCTGAATTCATTGCTTCAAAGAAATTGTTTTCTATGTCTCACCTATTAGTAACCTACAGATGGCTTTTATCTTTGACCTATTGTTAACTTCCTAAACACGTTACAAACTGCATTTTCCTCTCCTTAATTTGTTAACTAAAACTTTATAAATAGCTGTATTGCTACATTTTAAACATCTTGTAACCTACATTATTATTTGTTACCAAATATCAACACTGTTATGTTGTTGTTACTAAATGCTTTGACAACATGGAGCTTTTCTCCCCAGGCCTCCGCTGAAAATGGACATGCATCCAGTTGGACTTTCCCGGATTAACAAATGTAAAATAAAATAAATAGATACATTTAATATTGAGTGATACAGGTGATCTAGTGCTTATACAATAAAAGAGAGAAAAGATGCAATTGCAGTGGCTGTAAGTTCAAATGTGTCAATGGGTGTTAGGCTGGGCTTAATCTTCAGAAGATCTTGGTAAAAAAGTATTACATGGGACTAAATAATCTCTGATAGTTGCCCTGATATTTCAGGGATTCATTTTGGTGCTGGGGGTGGTAAGCAAGGCATGGGCAATTTTTTTTTTTTCTGAAATGGCATTTTTACTTACTGGAAAGCTATTGTTTTCCTTCACAAAAATATTTACTTGACTAAAAGTTTTTTTAACAAGGAAACTAAGTTATTAATTTTAAGGTTATCCACTGCATGAGGAGGAATGTAATGAAACTCACTTATTTATTTTATTTTATTTGTTCCCATTTTGGAGTGCAGATTAAACTCCATTACAAGGGGGATTTGTCTAACTCCTAAGAAGGAAAATGCCTAAGGGCCTATGTACAGCCATCATTATTATTTCTTTTATAAATACAAAAAAGGCTGTCACTTTCACTGTATTGGTAAGTGTTCTGATTTGAAACTGGGTTTATTGTCACAGAACTAGTGGAAGACATGACTTCTATCAAACTGAGATATGGGTATGGATTTGCCGGGAAGTATGGGAACAGAAGATGTGGTGGATGGGATTCATTTTATAGGTTCATAGATTAGTACTAGGCTAACTGTCCTAGTTAGCCATTTTAAGCCTAACCAGTTACCCCATGTGAGAATCAAACCCTGTACTTTGTGTCTGTAAGGTAAACACCTTAATCATTATGCCAACCACCCATCTCTGTGTTCCATGGAATCTGCTAAAGCCAAACACTAGTTGGTAATATTTTCTGACTTAAGTTCACCCTGTGCCTAACTACAGTACATTTATGCTACTGCATTATTACTTCTATGTGGCGTTATGTTATTCTGATATGTCCAGTGTTTGTTTATAACTGCACATTATGATTTCTGCTACAGCTCTATGTTAATATTGTGTAGAATATTAGTGACTATTCCATGATTCGTATTGCAGTAAATGTGCCTGTAATGTAAGTAACTGGGTGGTGCAGTGATGCACTGGTTAGCATTGTTGCCTCACATCAAGAGGTTCTCTGGCTCAGTTCTCAGCTGTGGTGCCTTCTGTACAGTTTGCATGTCCTCCCTGCATTCCCATGGGTTTCATCTGGTACTCCATTATCCTCCCACATTCCAAAGCATTTATCTGGAACATTTCTCCCTGGGCCTCCACTGTTAATGGGTCTGCCCCAGTTAGACTTTCCTGGTAAACAAATGTCAAATAAGTAAATCATAAAATAAAATTAAGTTACTGACATCTATTAGCTGGTAAATGCTGGCCATTGTCAGGATAAAAGGAATTCACTGCTTGCATTCTGTTGTATACAATAGCATTTCATACCACATAGTGGGATTTTTCTTGCACCTTTTATGTTTTGTAGGTTGAGCAATGTCTGCTGGCAGACAATGACATTAATGGGACAATTTCAACACCCAGAAAATGCAGCGCCTCTTTTAAGCCTTGACTGACCTTGATTTGACTTCAGTGGGTAAAGTGTGGAGGGGGTGCTGCCTGAGGCCAACATAAACAGCTTTGGCTCATCAGTACAGAGTCAAGAAGTTGACTTTCTATGCCTATAAAAAGGGACAGAACATCAATGGATGTCTCAGGTAGGGGTGGCTCATCTACTATAGAGCTTACAGACACCAAGGCCTTTCTTAAATTTATATCAGGATCACATGTCTCCAGACCTATCCTTGCTGGTAGTTTCAGTATTTACAGCAGAGCTTGAGGTTCCTGGTCACCATAGATGGTCAGCCTAGCCAATATCACCTCTTCTAGTGTTACCAAAGAAGTAATCAGCACATCTAAACCAAATTTATTTTAATCACTGATGCACCAAATGTTTCTTCTGTAAACAAAATCTAAGGCACGAAGGCATGTGTGCTTGTTTAGTTCATGCTGTTTTTAACTCCACCCTGTATGTATACAACTTTACTTTAACTTCTTTTAGAGAACTGCTTTATCATTTAAAGTTAAAACTGACATTCCTTCAAAAGTAATACTGTAGGCAGGGACCAGGCTGTTAATCCTAATGACCAGGACTTGGGCCTTATGGCTGATGTGGATATATTAAGAGGCTGATGATGCTGTCTGTATCTCAGTTCCAGCCAATGGACTGTTGGAACACCGCATATGGATTGCTAGCAGACCATATGACAGCACACTCCACCCTTGAGAAAGATATTGATACCATAACAGTGGTGCTGTAGACATAGCTGGCTGTGGTCTCAGGATTTTTTTGAGGAAAATATGCCATGGATAGTTGTATCCAGGTAATGTGGTTCCCTTTTAACAGAATATGCAAAGTCAGCTATTAGTTTTGTGGTGGGCAGGAGATTACCTCCTCTCTAGCTACCAGCATGAGTCACTGCCCTGGTATGCCCCCAGAATTACAGAGGTCCTTGGAGATAAATGAGCATATGGTGAGGATTGTCATCAATTGGGGATGTTACACTGGTGTAATTTGCCATAACTCAAAAGGGGTATCTGCATCATTTATACTACATAAAATATTTTGTGCAGGTTAATTATGACATAGAGTTTTGCAGGATGGTTCACTATGCTTCCAACATTTGCCAGCAAGATGCCACTCTGGAATATATAACTGTTAGAAGTCATATCTGAGTTCACATGTGTGCCAAATGTAGGTATTATATGCATCGACATTTTAGCAAAGCAAATAAAAAACAAACAAAAAAATAGTTTAATTCCATATTGTCTACAAATCATCTGTCAGTTTGATGAATGTTTTTATTGATGTAAAAATCATGGATAAGACCTGATGGTGCCTTAACTGTAACATATAAGCAGTTCTTGATGCCTAGGATGGAAGGGACAAGAGTGAAGCCATATCAGTTGTACATGGTTGTATCATTATCATGTTATTCTCGTGGAAATCAGATATGCTATTCCACATGCTAAACTAACATTTCAAGGGACATTTCCAGGATTATCAGGGCATAGGACTTGTAGACACTCTTCCAACCCATATACCCCCTAGTTAGTCTTAAAAAAATGGAAGAAGCAATTAATGAAATTCTGCAACCATTGCCAAAACAAAGTCATTATTATATGAGACTTCAGAACGGAAGCAATAATAAAACAAAATCAAATACTCAGAAACTTTTCTTTTAATGGCCTCACTCAGCTGACTACAACCCCACCTGGTAAAACCCTAAAATCAAACAAACAATACACTTTCCAAATTAATTGTCAAACCACAATCTCATTGCCACCTCTATGTCATTCAAAACCTTGAAGCTGCAATATAAATTAATCCAAACTAAAAGCTTTTATAGTCAAAAAAGAAAATCAACTACATGAAGAACTGCATACACCTGAATGGACTAATCTATATCAGGAACCCAATCAATTAGTGAACCGTAATTTGTTTAACTCAAAACTACAAGTCTTATCTGATAAATGATTCTGTTTCAAACAAAAGGGAAAAGGGGGAAATCTGCCCATAGAAAACATCTATAGTACATCGGCTCTTCAAAAAAAGAGATAACAGCTGGATAAAACTATTCAATAATCCCACAGTTTATCATCAATACATTTTCTTAAGAAATAATTGTAAGCTATAAGTAAAATAAGCAAATTCTACCTAAAAATACAAAGAAAAAGACAACCATGCATTCAGAGCAGAAACACTGCTGGCAGATAATAAGGGATACAGCCTACCACAACAAATTTAAGCATAACATGCCCCAACATAAAAAGGAATCCTTCCACTACAACAATTAAGAATTCAAATAAAATGACTAGCTGCTTCATTAACTTAAAACATCAGTGATTCTCTATAAGTTCCTCAGTAAAACGTTTTTATAAAATAGAATTCTTTCTCCTTGAAAAGATCATTGACCATATCTGTCAATCCTCCAAGCCCCCCAGACAAGCAGAGTAGATGCTTCTTACACCCATGACTAACCTACCTATAACACCAACTCCCTTCTTACTTCCAAAGCATCTATTTATTTATTAACTATGATAGAGGATTGATCGACATGGACCTTTTTCAGATTCATTCTGGGAGCACTATCTGTTTAACTGGCTTGTTCAGAGTCATACAATAGGTGACAGGAATCAAACCCTGGACTACAAGAAGCATCTCTCTGCCATAATCTCCTATACCAAATGACAAACTATAGTCAGAGTAAAGAGTTAAAGAATATCTGAAAAAATGGAAACAACTAATCCAATCCTTAAGGCACTCCAACCAGTCTGTGAGCATCAGAAATATCAACACCTCTCACCCATACATTTAACATCTCATTGATGCTAGGTAAAGTTTCACAGAAATTTAAATGTGTCTCAGTGATACTTACCTACTTAAAAATCTCCTCTCCAGTATGTCTCCAGTACTACCGTTCCATCTCAGTTATATGCTCACTAACTAAAATATTTGAAAAGATAATATGCAGGCAAATACTGTAATACATATATGGCTTGGTTATAGACATCTAACATGGCTTCAGGTCAGGTTATAACATGCTAACATTTACCTGGTACACAATATAGTGTGACATGGAAGCAGGTCACCTCATGAGTTCATCTCCATTGACCTAAAAAGGGGATTTTATTGGCTTGATTCTGTTACTAAAACTCAAAACTTAATATTTAGAAATTAATTGCTTAAGGGGATTTCAAATTGTCTGAAAATCGATCCTTCAATGTATTAAATCAAAACCAGCTGTCATGTGGTGGCGTTTCCACAGCAGGAGTACAACAAGGATGAGTGCTTGTCCCATTTCTTTCTCCTTTTTCAATACCAGCATAAAATCAATAGTAGGACTTAAAACAACTACCCTTGCTGACTGCAGTCTACTATAACACTCCAGCATGCCTACAAAGTAGAAAAACAAGCTAAACAAAGACTTCAAGGACATCTATAATTATATCCTGTTTAATTAACTCTGAATGTAATTAAAACTGCCACCATGCTTTTTGTAACTTATCACAAACTTACTTCTGACAGCATACTTAATATCACAGACCCAAAGAGCAACAAAGCCACTCAAGTGCAAAGCTATAAGTACTCATGTCTTCCCTTGGATCCATCTTTAACATTTTTCTATCAGAAAGAGAGAGTAACTGATAAAGCTATCAAACAGTTAAAGGCATGGTATACTGTTTCAAGTAATCTAATCAAGGAATCCAGTATAGTCCTAGGGGGAAAACAATTTGTAAAATGGAAAACTGTCAAACTCTGACTCCTCAAATTCATATACTGGCACAAAAAATTCTTCAAGCTACCAAAACAAAAACTTCATTACCCTATCTCCTACAGACGAATATCATTGTAACATACTAAACAAAGCAAACTGGTTCCCAGTCACAGCAAGGACTGTATTACCACTGTCCTCACTGACTTTCAAAATATTTTATGCTGAGCACTCTCCCACTTCCCCATATGTTTATGGATTAAATACCCCATGAAATCTCAGGGACCTAAATACTAGTTCAGTTATCTCACTTAGGCAACATAATGTCAAATCAATCAGTCAGAATACCATCTATAAAATAGTATCAGTTAAATGGAATCAAATCCTTAAACACTTAAAACAATAACTATCCCGCTTTCTAAAAAACAAAGCAAAACAAAAAAACAACAAAAAATATTGACCACATAAAATAAATGTATAAATGAAACTGTTTCAAAAATATAGGCTAATGCTTCATTACAGGCAGCTGAACCCCTAAAGGCAAAATTCATTATTAAAGGAAAAAAATGCAGTGGCAATATATTCAGCCACTGTTGCTTTGACTATTGTTGCATTATAACATAAATAATGCTAAATCTAGTGTAACTATGCAAACATGTAAGTATTTAAATACTTTACAACATAGTACTTTAAAAAGCTTGCCTAAACAATTTTCTTACCTAATTCATCACTGTAACTTATTTCTACACATTCAAGCCAAACAAGATTAATTAATATTATGATTCTCTAGACCACATCTTGCATTTGTGACATTTTGAACAAATTGTTATTGTAAACCGTTATATAAACAGGCCTATTTTATATATTCGAACGCTTAAATGTTCGAATCACTAAAGATCAAACTTTAGTGATCGAACATTTAAATGTTCGAATATTTTTAAAAAATTAAAAAAAAAAACTAATCAAATAAAAAAAATCTAAAGGATATAAGCAGGGGGGCAATCATTCCTGCACCCCCCACACCCCCGCTACTTAAATATACCAACTCCAAGATCACGCTACAGTGTAGGAAATGGGACATTTTCCATTTCCGCACTGTAGCACACTGAAGTGCGTTCTCGGAGTTAGTATATTTAAGTAGTGGGGGTTGTGGGGGGTGCAGGGGTCTTACACCCTTTACTTTTTCTTTTGTAAATATTTATTTTTAATATATTCGAACATTTAATTGTTCGATCACTAAAGTTCAATCTTTAGTGATTCGAACAATTAAGCACTCGAATATAAAACATAGACCCATATAAACTATACTTTTGATTCAATACACTCTTTGTAGGCTCAGCGCAAAAATTACATGGAGTTTAGATGCATGGCAAGTGGTAGTGCACAATGCATATTAATTATGTGCAGCCCATCTAAGCCAGGTTTTGTGGCTGGCAACAGTGTTGCTGGCCAGGAAACTATGTAAGTGAATGTGGATATCAAGTCTGTGTAAGGCATAGTAGGCGCAGTATGCAAATTTATGTGGAATGCCAAAATGATCACCAGGACTTCACAGATAGCTGTCAATGTGCACAAAGGCCAACATAATGAGGAAACAAATGACCAGAAATAGGGACATATTTGATACAGATGTTGCACAGAAATGTGTTAGAATGAAACTCTCTCAACCTCATAATGGAAGAAACCTGGCCAAAGCCATAAATAATGGGGGGGGGGGGTAAATGCCCAAAACTAGGAACAGATTTTTAATATCACTTTTCTAAACTTAGAAAGTTGAAGGAATAATAGGTTGTACAGTACCATGAACTATCAGAAGAGCTGAAGTTTGAAACTCAAATACCTGTCATCAGTTTCTAACTTCAATCTGCAATGACATGCCGATGATTTGCCAGAAAACAAAAATGTTCTGAGGAAAAGAACAGAAATCCGAGATAAAAAGTAGACATTCTGTATAAATTAGGACAGTTAAGAGATATGACCTTAAATGTATGTAATATTGACTCAAATCAGTCCTGAGATCATCCCAGTGATATGGCAGAAAGCCACAAATTTGATAAGGAAAACATCTGGAAATCCTGAGAATATCTGGACAGTTGAGCGGTATGAATGTGAAGTATATGATCCAAACACTGTACAGGACAGTGTACCTACAGTGCATAGTATTGTGATATCCCATTATTGGCACTGTACACTCATGCTGTGTAAATGATCTGTAATGGGGCATGGATTGCCAAGTTAAATGAACACTCAGGGGGAACTGTATGTATTGCATTGGGACATACCCATGTATTGTAGGAGTGAACACAGGCAAAGAGCACAGGTGAAACTACTTAATGTACAGTGGAGGAGGGCATGTCAATGGAAGATGGTTGTATCAGCAACACCAATCACATATCAATCTGGTAGAGTATGGACAGTACTGTGAAAATGTGACAAATGTGACTGTCACACAAGGTGACATAACAATGAGGAGGATGTCTGTGTGAGATAAGCATCCTCACATGAATGCTGTAGGTGATTTTATTAGGGATTTGACATGCAATTGAGGTAGGGTGCATATGCATTGGCCTGGGGAGAAATGCTTTAGATGCATATCTTTGGAATGTGAGAAGTACAAACTGATGTGACTGAATAGGAGTGCACCCTCAGTAGAGGTCTCCAGCAAGGTAGACACAGGTAAAGGCTCATGGAAAACATTACAAGAACCAGCCACAATCATGGACAATATCAGAATAATACCACCGGTAATCCCATGCCTCTGACATAACATATGTGATTTAGAGTAATGATAAATTAGCCTGCACACACCTGAACAACTGTTATGATTCATCCATACTCTATGAGGATAACCATGCGCAGTGCCCCTCCTAGTACACACTATGGGCAATACAGGCTAGTTGGCTTGTGTGCTTGGTATATATATATATATATATATATATATATATATATATATATATATATATATATATATATATATATATATGCGTGTGTGTGTGTGTGTCATAATCCACACTGTCATGAATGATATACATGCCATTAATGTTGTCAAGCACCTATGTATGTAGTATGTGCATAGCCAGAGCAGGTATCACACATGCATCTGGTGTAACAACTTGATTGGTGTTCTGCACCATCAGGCAATCAGGTATATTCTACAGAAATAATACCTAGGTATGGCCAATAAGCTGTGTGACAGCTCACTGTGGCAAAGATGGTGCACTTCAGTTATACATCACTGGAAGATGTGTTGAGAGGTACATGAAGAAGGGTGCACTGTAGTCAGTTATTGGTGTGATGAAGTCTGGGAACTATGAAGGTAATAGGGTCACTGATGTGGATGTCCTTCATATACCCAGTACTTGTGTTACATTCAAGGGAGTAGTCACCACTGTGAGCATATGCTGGTGGATGTATCACTTGCCATTAACCCCAACACATAGGTCACATACCTATTAGTCTAATTATAAGATGTGATGCTTACATTATACTTGGGGGGGTGTGTTTGTTTCCAGAATTAAAAAGACCCCCCCCATGTGTCTGGTCAATGCAGGTGTTGCCATGCATGTGGCAGAAGAGTTTATGTGTTGCTACTGTCTGTATTATTTTATTTTATTCATTTTATATAACATTTGTTGACCTGGAAAGTCCGAGTAGGACAGAGCCTATTTTCAGAGGAGGCCTGGAAAGAAATGCTTCAGATGCATGTCTTTGGAATGTGAGAAGAAACTGGAGCACCCACAGGAAACCCATGCAAACACAGGGAGGACATGCAGACTCCACGCAGAAGGCACTCCAGCTGAGAATTGAGCCAGAGAACCTCTACTGCGAGGCCACAATATTAACTTCTGCACCACTGCGCTACTATTAATGTCACAGTTGGAGTCAATGATTGCCCACATTCTGTAGTCCTTCAGGCAGCTGTGTGGACACAGCATGTGTATGTCATCTGTGATGTCCATCACTTAACTAATGGGCAAGAAAGGGCATAACAGACAGCCCTGATGTATAGACCTGATCACTAAGCCTGAGATATAGGTCACGCTACACATTTCTACATAGTCAGATGCCACATATGTGAGAGACTGCTCTACTCATTTGGTGATATAGCTGTTTATGGCCACATAATACAGTGTTGAGTAAATACCTCAGTGTAGATTTGTGTCAAATGCGTTGACCTGGTTTAGTTCCAAAAGATGATACTTTTGTCATCATGCATGCCCTCGATGACCTCTTTGAGGACATCTATCAGATGTAACAGACATGATGTAGCATTAATAACTGACACAGGACTGTTGCACACAGCCAGAATGTGACTAGTGTACATGTAGAAGAGGTCCATGTGCACATGTTGGTCCACCTCACAGTTAAGGAGAGTCAAGATGTGTGTATACGTGCATCCATCAGGTGTTGTTTCCTCTACTCAGATGGATGCATGTTGATGTACACCCTTGTATGGGAATATAGCCCTTTGTGGAGGGTGTGTTGAAGTGTGTATTCAACCATATCAGGAAGGTGTATGTGTTGAGTCATGCCACAGGCAATCTGTGATGTTGTCACAGGCCATTGCTTCTATGTGATTGGACTGGATGAAGGTGAGACAGTGTGTACTGCCTATCATGATCTGACCTAGGGTTTTGACACAAACCCCCATTCAGGTATCATTGATAAACCCTCTCAGCTGGGGATTAACACTTACATCAGTAGATGGATAAGCAATTTGCTCACCAACAGAACACATACTGTGAACGATGGTGAGTCAACCTCTACTAGTAGAGCTGTCACCATTGGCAAACCCCAGGGATCTGTGCTTGGCCCTTCACTGTTTGGACTCTGTTTCTCCACAGTTAAGGCTAAAGAATCTGGCCTTTGCTTTACCAGGATTGCTGATTCTTGCATATTGGGTGCAATCATTGAGTCCACCAATGATGATAACATAGTACAGGAGGAGCTAACACAGACAAATGAATGTGGACAAAGGCACACGATGCACAACTAAAGGCAGAAATGTCTTTTTTGATGTCTATCTGAAAATTTGAATTTCACGTTAATCATAGCACTGACAACAGTCCTACTATGTTGATACTCAGTAACAAGCACTGTGAACGCATGCACATAGCAGTCTGAATTTTGACCACCAAGTGTCCACACTGGTATTGAAAGCCTATGTTATGCACATCATACCATCATATGCAGATCTTAGGATTTTATGACAGCACTGTAGTCAAACCTCATAAGAACAGTAATAGAGTATAATGTTTCTCTGACATGTACCTCATCAGACACATGCAGCAGCTGGAGAGACCACAGGCTATCTCAGCAAGATAGCACAGGGCCTACAAACCATACCATGATGTATGTTGATAGAGTTAAAACCATGTCACTGTACTCAGTGAGTTGTAGGATGATGTGACATCTGGCTGGCCTCCAGGCCAATGTTTGACCCATGGTGGGAGTACTGCATATCCAGAAATCTGAGATAGCTGATGATAGTTGATGACATCAGCAGTGGCTGCTGAGGAGAATACGATAATAACAGTGCTCCACATATTGGCATAAAAGGCCCTCTGTAATGTCAAGCAAGTGCTCTCACACACACACACACACACACACACACACACACACACACACACACACACTGTTGACTACAGTGAGAATAGAACCCCTACCTAAGTAGACAGACTACAGAACTCAGTACTTTACACAAGCACCATGGCACACATCTGACTTGGAGTGTGTCAGACAACACTATATAGCTGATGACATCAGCAGTGTATGTTGAGGAGAATATAACAGTGTCCCACATGGTGGTGTAAAACTCTCTGTGCAATGTCAAGCAATAGCTCTCACACATACAGTTGACTGCAGTGAGAGTAGAGCACCGACCTAAGTACACAGACTACAGAACAGAGTAATTTACACAAGTGCCACAGCACAAATCTGACTGTTACAGGACTGCAGAAAAACGTATAGTAGATGACATCAGCAGGCCATGTCTGGGAGACAAGATGTTGGTGGGCTGCATGAAATGTTTATTTAGGCATCTGCAGGAATCAAAATACTGTCAATACTTGCTATTGGAACAGTAACTATGGGGCACATACACATGCTCTTCTGTCTAGACACATACACACATACACACTTGACTGCAGTGAGAAAAGAATTCCTACCCAAGTACACAGACTACAGAACACAGTACATCACATAAGTAACATGGCACAAGTGTGACTTTTCTAAAAGTCTAGGTGAACTTATAGTAGATGACATCAGCAGGCCATGTGGGAGACAAAATGTTGGGAGGACTGCGTAGGCTCATTGCTTCATAGGTTCAAAGGAAGTTGCTTGCCTAATGGCCCTAGGATGTTTAGATGCCTAGCTGTGTAAAAACACAAGTACCCTTATTTAGCATAATTGGATGGTTATTATTTTCAGAAGAATTTTGTGAGCAGCAACAACTGGCCGCATCCATGAGGGACATAGGTGCCACCCCAGTGGTAACTTTACAATCAGCCAACCAGTAGTCAAGGTTGTGCTTGAACAAGGTCATTCAGGACGACTGCTTCACATGCCATGGAAACCTATTACAGAGGAGTCTGAATCATTAGGGGATATATCTGTCTCCCTAGCATGTTCTGTTTATGTCACAGGCTAGGTTGAGTACTCTGGGCCAAGTTATCATTGTCCCATTTGATTTGAAGATGGGCAGCATTTCCACTAGGGCAGGGTCTGAGACTGCTGTGTAGGGCAGTCATAGGTCAACTCTGAGCAGCCTGCATGATACTGAGTACAGTGACAGGTCTTTCACTCTTTCCATGTATGTTTGTAGGGCCTTTAGTCTCCCAGGAACAACCCTGTGTTTTCTCCAATTGTTAGAGGTGTTTGGTGAGGTACAGACAGAAAGGAGTATTGTACTCAACTAGTGGTCTGATAAGGGTAGAGTACAGCAGAGCTATGACCACCCTGGTCTTGGATATGATGTCCATATGTATAAAGTGCTCACCACTATGGACACATAGTGACTAAAGTGTAGATTGCTATCAACATGTGTTTCCAAGACTGACAACACTGTGTTTGACCTTAGAGGGGGTGCTATGTATAGCACACTTAGCAGGGGTACTTCATTGCCAAAGGGGACAATGAGCCATTGTATGCTTTAAAGTTCAGTATGTGAGTTTGGCATCAATCAGTTGTGTGTGGCAGCTCCTTTTGTAATAAGTTACCATCATTGGGGAACTCAATATTAGTGTGTCTAGTTACCAGTCAAATGCAAACTTGGAAAACACTGGCCATCTGCCATTGCCTGCACTTCAGGGATGTAGTTCGCAAACAGCTAAGGGCCAAGCACATATCCTTGTGGTATTCTAATGGTAAATGGCTAGTGTTGGAGGTGCAGTCCCCAACACTGAGAGCAAAGGCCTTGGATAACTTAACATAGGTGGTATGTCCTGTTATCCCTCATCCAGCTTTTTGGGGTCGGTATCCAAGAAGTCCAGAAGGTTCAATAAGCTAGATCTACCCCTGACAAAAGCAAAATGGGTCAGGTCAAATTTGTTGAGGGTCACCTATGTCCCTGTGGTTATGGTCCATGCCGATTAATTCCCTAGCCTTGCAGATAAACCTTTTTAGGCATATTGGTCAATAGTTGAAGTTATGCATGTTACCAGATTGATGTATATTGCAAAGCACACATTTAATATTACATTTTGTACTATGGTTACTATATGTGTCAAAAAAACTACTGAGACACCGGAGTTGCAGTGCTTGCGTAGAGTGGCAACACATGGATATAATGTAAATATGTGACATTGTTAGATAGGGCCCTCAGTTTGTAATGTTTCCACATGTAATTTCATGTCATACACAGGGAATGGACAGTAAACAGCAGTAATTTAGCATAATATATATATTTCCATAGTGAGATGAGCAGCAGGTTTGTGCAACAGTTACCAAAGTGTATACGCATGTTTGATACACATGTTTGAGCATAGTTAAAAAATGCTCAAACATGAGCTGCAGTGCTAAACTCTGACAGTTAGTATTAAATCTATGAAATACACCTGCTGCTTACCTGACTCTTTGGCAGCACGTTAATGCATTGATACATTCATTGTTGGGGCCAGATGGCACTGTGTTCAAATGCAGGTTTATATAATACTTTTAAATGCTTTTAAATACATTGCTGCTGTTCACTGTTGCTGTGTGTTGTTCCGTGATGCTCTCCTTTGCACAAAAATGGATTAAAGAGGTGAAGTTGGGTAGATAGGACAGTAGTGAAATGGAGATCAAGTAGGGGGAAGAGCAAAAGGAAAGCAGGCAGGAATGTGCAGGAGGGAGGTAGGAAAGAACCATAGCTATCCATTTCTTTAACAGTGTAAAGTGAACATATGTAGACCATATTAACTGAAGTTGGACTGTCACCTCCAGAGAGAAGGGTAACCACAACACAAGCATGTTGCGTAGTCAATTGGATTGAGTCAACTGTGTCAAGAAGACATGTATGCGAAATTGAGAGCTATGTATGGGACTTTTGTTTTTTTTTTTTTTTTTGTTTTTTTTGTGGGACAGGTGCCATTTGTTTTTTGAGAGAGAGAGAGGGGGAGGAATGTTGGGGCAGGGATACAGGTATGTCTGGGTTCAGGTAAGTTGGGTAGGTGAGGATGCAATTGCAGACAGACAAGACAAACAACACAAGAGACAGGGACAGTGATGAGCACAAAAGGTTGGGTGACACCATGATTAGGGTGAGTGTGGGGACATCCTGAACCCATGGTCATCAAGCTGCATGACAGTGAGAATCGATTCTTCACCCACTGGACTGTCATCACCCTCACTTCACTCTGCCACTGGCTGGAGTGCTCATTGCCTCCTTCTCCTCCTAGTACTAAGCCAAATGAGGAAGAGCAGTTTCTCCAGCCAGTGTAGGCAAGCACCAACAATGTGATGCACAATATATGCACCATCCCTGGCAACTCGGTGCAGGTAATAAAATCACCACCTCTGCTACTGCTCATGGAAGGTACCACTGGACCAGCCTCTGGGGCAGAAATATCTGAGGGTGCACATTGCA
Organism: Protopterus annectens; assembly: GCF_019279795.1. Classification (NCBI taxonomy): domain Eukaryota; kingdom Metazoa; phylum Chordata; order Ceratodontiformes; family Protopteridae; genus Protopterus; species Protopterus annectens. The sequence continues at coordinate 535,688,976 of NC_056744.1, forward strand.
CAGGGCAGCAGAGGCAGTGCTGCCAGGTTGGCTGCCAGACATGCTGGGCATCAGTGCTGGAGCTGGTGGGGGAGGAGCAGGCGGATCCTGTGAGGGAGGCCTACCTCGCTGTGCTGCAGAGCATTTAGTGATGTGATATACATGGATGACATGGACACATATTGGCAACACATAATAACATAAAAAAAAAATAAAAATAAAATAAAAATTATTTTTTACACTACAATAAAATATAACAATAAAATAAAAAAGCATAAAAGAAAATAAAATTTAAAAAAATTACACAGAAATGTTTTATTATAAATAATAATTAAAAAAATAAATAAAAAAAATTGAGATAAGGATTGGGGTGATAGAAAAAAGAGAAAAAAAGCAATGGACAGAGGACACTCCAACAAAAATCCAATTCAGTAGTTTAATAGAGTAAAGTAAGTGCTTTCGTACAAGTCAATGCCTGTACTTCTTCAGACAAAAAGCACCATCAACAGAATCACTTAAATACCGTCCCCAGCAAGTAACCACACCTACCAAAAAATCACATGATCAATTAATACATTCATGGATAATAAAAAAAGTTAATACATTTAAATGTATTGATTTATAAAATAGTATTTTAAAACTGGTAGAGGTGAAAACCTGACAGCAATAATTCTCATTAAACATACCTAAAAAATATAACTGTATATATTCAAAAGAAATAATAAAAATATCATCTTATATAAACAACAATTGCATATACTATTAAGTATGATTATATAAATATATGTATATATGTATAAATAAAACAAATCCTAAAAATCAATAAGCTTACAAATAATAAACAACATAAAAAAGTATGTACATATATCAAAAATCTTATCTAATTAAACTCCTTAGTTTCAAAATACAAGTTATGGAGCACACATTATTGATGCGTATGTGACATACAATGTATTAGTACAATTCTTTGAGTCTATCTCAACTTTGACATTGGAGACTACCACCTCATAACAGATGCACACTATACTACAGATTGCAGCAAGTAATCATTGGCATGTGCATACATTGCACATGCGAGTGTTCCAACTATACAGGGTACAGTTTACAGCAGAGGTATTTGTGCCACTGGTATATAGGTTTTACTTCAATTTAAATATTATTGAAGAATTAACAGTATTGCATAGTTGGGAAGTGTGGTATTTGAACACACAACCTCCGACTAAAGTCTAATATTATACTTTTAGTTTGTGCTACAGACTAATGCATGCATACTTGCTTTTGCAGTTGTTATATGCATGCTCAATTTGATACAACTCTATAAAATACCAAAAAAACTATCATTAACGTTTAATGCTACCACAACACTACTCTTCTGCTGCATATATACCACAAGCTTCCTTCTTCCTCACCAGTCTAGCCTCATGGGACATTGCACTCATGGTCACTGGCAGACAGAATAGAACATATCACATGCTTCCTTCATCCTCACCAATCTAGCCTCATGGAACATTACACTCACGGTCAATGGCACACAGATCAGAACATATCACATGCTTCCTTCATCCTCACCAATCTAGCCCCATGGGACATTGCACTCATGGTTACTGACAGCTGTGGAAAAAACAGAATAGAACAGAAGACCATTATGAATACCAGTCTTGCCTATGTTTGGTTTTCTAAGTTTTACAAATACTCCCTGTGGATGATACACAGGTGTAGGATGTCCACTAAATTCCTCAGTCCAACAGTTGAGGCATTCTTCTTCCTCCTCTGTAGGTTATTATCATGATGACTACGTTGCTCTCCAGTGCACGAGATACCAGTGGCACTGGATACAGCCCAGGTCAACTATCCCAAGCATCCAACTTATACTGGGATTCAGAATAGTCCCATGTTAGGCAGAGCCCCTTGCTGACCCTCTTCAAGAGAAATCTTGATGAGTGGATGGGAAATCGTAAATTTACTCCTGGGATCACTTCTATGGCCCTGCTGGACAGAGGCTCAGGAATCTAGTCTAAAAGGGAGGTGAAAGCCAACACATTCTGGCTAGGCTTATAAATGCCCTAGGGCAGATAGCCTAGTACCTGCCTATGAACCTATGAACCTATCTCACTGTAGTTCTTAACTAGGAGTCCAATAAAAATCTTGGACTCCTGAATATCCCTCCTCTATACCTTAAACCTGGCACCTTCTCCACAAATGCCTGCCATGTCTGCCACAGATCTAGAGCAATGGAGACTGGTGCTTTCCCGTGAATTCTAATTATCACATTTACTGGTAGTGTGCACACTGCCTGGTTACCATCGCACAAATGCATTGTTTGACAGTGAGCACCCCTAGCAATGCGTTTGCGTGTTGGTAAGTGGAGAGCAGCAGTGAGGCATTACATAACTGAAATTAAAATTCCAAGGTTATTGGATGTACAGGCAGTTGTGTATGCTTTAGGCAAATGTGAAGGCCATGCTAATCCAAACAGCAGAATTATACTTACAGGGATATAGTACACAGTATGCCCACAGTCATACATCTGATAATAAATGTGATAATAAATACATAAATAATGAAATAACTGACACAATACTACTGTGTTAGCCCTCATACATATAAATTAATATCAGCTCCATTATCTCAAGTGTTATAAGTAAGAGTGACTATAATGGGAAGTGGAACAACAGTAAAAGTGTATGGGAATATCCGGTATTCCAACCCAGGACCATGTATATGGCAGTCCTACACTTACACTTATTGCCACAGTCATTATCTTCATCATCAGCAGCCTCCTTTTTCCCATTTTTTCTACATGAGGTCAGGGTATTGTTTTAACTGCTGCCAACTCTCTTGATTCAGTGCCACACTCCTGCCTTCTTCAACACTCATGAGTGACTGTCACAGATCTTCTTTCACACAATCCATCCACCTCTTTGCTGGATGTCCTCACTTCCTCTTACCTTTTTTCTGTCTGTCCCAAATCTTCCTCACCAGATTATCTTCTGCTTTTCTACACATGTGCCCAAACCGCCGTAATCTGATCTCTTTGATATTTTCTGCAATTGGAGCTACTTTGGCTTCTGCTCTTATGTCCTCATTTCTTCATTTGTCCCACAGTGTGCATCATACCACCTTTCTCAGGCACTTCATTTTCATCACCTCTAGTTTCTTCAACTGTTATGCCTTACTGCCCAGGTTTCTGTACCACACAGTAGTATTGGTCACACCACTGTCTTGTACACCTTACTTTGTAGCTTCTTTGACATTCTTCTGTCATAGACTACACCTGAGACTCTATGCCAGTTGGCTGTAGCCCCTCTGATTCTAGCTTTGACCTCTTCATTCAGACTACCCTTCTCCTCAACCACCTCTCCCAGATACTTGAAGCTGTTTACCTATCTTCGCTTCTATCTCCATTCTCAGCTTCTTCTGATTTCCCCAATTTGCTGCCATTACCACTGTCTTATCTGTGCTTTGTTTCATCCCATGTGGCTTCAGATTTGCATTCCATTCTCCTATCCTTTGCTGAAGTTGTAGCTCAGAGTCTGCTTGTACTGCCACATTGTCTGCATACAGCAGCTTTGTTGATGTGTCCCCTCTGACCTGTTTGATAATGTAGTCCATCACCACAATAAACAGCAGTGGGGTCAGAGCTGAACCCTGGTGTACACCCACTCCAACTGTTAACCCCTCTGTGATATCAAACCCTGTTTGTACTTGAGTAACCGATTCCTTGTACATAGACTGCACAAATTCTACCAATGTTTCTGGGACTTCAAACCACCCCAGTACTGCCCAAGTCAGCTTTCTTGGGACCTTGTCATATGATTTCTCCAAGTGCAAGAATACCCAGTTGGACTCTCTACTCATCTCTAGCTTCTTCTCAAGTATCTGTCTTAATGCAAACATTGAGACAATTGTGCTGCATCCTGATCTGAGTCTGAACTGCTCATCTCCCATCTTACATTCTACTACTCTGCATATCCGTTTATCAATCACCCTCTCCAGAACTTTCATGCAATGTGGTAGGAGTTTGATGCCTCTGTACTGCCCACAGTTGTGGATGTCCCCTTTGTTCTTGTACACTGGCATGAGTATGCTTATTCTCCAGTCATCTTGGATGCACCTTTCTCTCCACACTGCTATTAGTACCATCAGGAACCATTTTTCCCCTATCTCACCCAGCATCTTTAGCATATCTGCTGCAACCTCATCTGAGCCTGCTGCTTTCGCTGTCTTCGTCTTCCTTAGTGCTGCTCTTACTTCTTCTAAGGTGGGCTCTTCTTCTTCATTCATCGCAGGCTGTTTCTAGGGCAGCACATCTTCTGTAGGGTTTTCTTCATTCAGAAGCTGCTGAAAATATTTCTTCTATCTGCCTTTGATGTCCTGTGGACTGGTGAGTAGGTTGTTGCTGGCATCCCTTATGAAGGGGGTTGTATGACCATCTTCTTTATCTTTCTGTCTTTGCCTAGCAGCCTGATATAGTTTCTTTCTGCCCCTTACCAAGGCACTTTCCAGAAGTTGGTAGAGTGCCTATGATGCCCAGTAGTCCTTCCTAGCCTGGTCAGTCTTTTCTATCTTCCACTTCTTCCTGCACTCCTTCTTTCTTTTGATAACTTCCTAAACTTCTGCATTCTACCACCAGCTATCCTTATGTACCTTATTTCCATACCTGAATCAGCCACATCTTGTCTGTAATCCTAATACATGTGTTTTTAGGTGCTGCCATTCTTCAACTCCACCTATTTCCTCCTCTTCTTGAGGTGCTAGAGCCCTGAGTAATTCCTTGAACTGCTGTACTTTCTCTCCAGTCAACTTTCAGGTCTTCAGCCTGGTCTCTGTTGACCTTAGAGCCTTCTCTGACCACTGCTTGCAGCTGATTGTGGCAACTAGTGGTTTATGCAACTAGTGGTTTATGCTGTGGGCCAACTGTTTCACTGGGGATGACTTTGCAACCATGGATTCTACCCTAGTGTCTTTACTAGGAGGAAGAATACCTGAGTTGCATGTTGGCTACTCTTGTATGTGATCTTATGACTGTCTCTCTTTCTGAACCATGTTTGGCTACTATCAAGGCATTTGCCAGACAGAAGTCTAGAATGGCTTGCCCCACTATCTGGACCAAGGCAGTCCTCATATCCTGTTCTATCTGCCTGATATGTGCATTCAAGTCACCCATTATTAACACCAATTCATGTTGTCCTGACCTAGTAGGTACTGCAACTGCTGTCTGAATGCACTCTTTTCCTCACTATCACAACCCTACACTGGAGTATGATTGCCATGAGTCTGTCATTAATTCTGATGATATCCCTCACTGCCTTCTGAAGCCTCTCTCTCACCATAATTCCTACACCATTTCTAGCCTGTCCTCCTGTAGTAGAGTTTGGCTCCCAAGCCAAGTGGCTTTGTTGCACTGCCCTTCCATCTCTTGGATACATAGGATGTTCAGCCTCCTCCGTATCATGTCATCCACTTCCAAGCTACGTCCTGATCATGTCATCCACTTCTAAGATGTGTCTGGTTTTACATCTAGCTTTCGTTCAACAGAGCCATCATGCTGGGCAACTAGAGTAGCTTATTGATCCAGGTCTGCTGGGCTTTATGGTGGGCACACATTGGCCAACAGATCACACACCCCTCCCACCATAAGCAAGGGTCCCTGGTGTAGGCTTGGTCTTTAACCCACTTATCACCGATAATTACCCATGCCCATTTTTGGCGACATTAGTCAACATGGCCAAATCACGTAGAGCCATATTTTACACTGAGTGACTAGCCCTGCCACAGTGTGCAGTCTGTGATCTGTGTTCTCCTATCTTGAGGATACTGTTCACCACAGTAGATGCCCAAAGTGGTTGGTCTGTACAACTCTTCCCCCTATAGGGCACCATGTAGAGTCTGTGCTGCTGGCCACAGTACCCTTCATTGGTGAGTTTGAGATGGAAACACTGAGCATGTTTTTCAGACATGTGAGAAACCCCACAGAGACACAGGGAGAACATGCAAACTCCAAACAGGCATTGGTTGGAGGTCAGGATCGAACCTTGTACCTTGTGCATGAGAGGTAAAGACCTTAACCATTAAACTATCTGGTCTCTCCACAAGAAGGTTGAAATAACATGTGTCTATCTTTCAGTTCATTGGTATAGACTGTAATGTCACAACAGTGAAAAAAGGTTGCACACCCTGTACTAGAACCAAGGACCATCTGTACTCCAGTCCTACATTTACACCTGCTGCCACAGGACTAGTTACATGACATTCCCTATTTTAGTAATCATTTTTAAGGTCTTGCTGTTAACCGCTGCACAATGTTGCTTAGTGGGTTTGTGCAATGGCCAGTAGCATTAATTGAATGTATCCAGTTTCTATTTTTGGCTGCCTGGGTTCTGTCAGCCTCCTTGTGGTCCAGTTGCCCAGTATGTGCACTGCCATGCTTCACACAAATGAGATAAGCACAGCCAAACCTGGCATTCATTTCCTCCATTCCTGGGATTGTGCAAAGTGCTGCAACATGCAAACACTTGCCCCCCAAAAGAAAAAAAATTAGACAAACAAAACAAGAAAAGGAGAAAAAGAAAAAAAGGGGCAAGTAGTTGAAATGATGAAAATCAATGTATGACATACACACAAGAAAATAATAGGTCACATCAGGGATGTCTACATACAGTAGATCTGGATCTGAACTCTCACTCCAATGCACCTTCAGAGCACAGGATGGGTGCCTTATCACTCTTTGCCACACAAACAGCTTTGCAGCAAAGGACTGAACTCACTCTCTGCACAACCAACTGCATCAAACCATACAAGTGTTATTTGTACATTTATTATTTTTGGATGTAGTGCACCTAGTGATCATACAACATGTCATGATTACTGTTTCCAAATGTACAGCTCCATCTTCCATTTCTATGTTTGTTGGCCATTCTTCATTTATCTGACCAGTAATCTGAGTCATGCTGTGTTTAAGCCATTGCATATCATTGGCCTTACAATGTGGGGATATTGAGTGGAAATAATATCATATGCAGTTGCCAACAAATGAAGGCCAGGCTGGATGTCAAGGAACACAACCTGTGAAGTGTGTGCTGCTTACTTATATTTATAACCTATATCTAATACTTTGTAGATGTAACCTGATACACCCAGTGAAAGTAAGCAGCCTGCAGTGCTGTAGTGTTTTTCTTCCTCCAATTACTAATCATTCACAGTTGCAATCCATTGAAACCAAACACTAAGGGAGGGTCTGCACTATGTTTACATCTCCTATATGAATCCAAGTATTTGGGATTCAGCAATTCTAAAGACTTCACACCTCATTTGCATCTTCATTGTGCTAACAGCCCTGAATCTACACCATATAAAAAGGCAACTGTGTAGCTAGGCAAACTGATGGTGAGGAGACTTGTTTATTTTGGGAAGACTGCACATAAGCTGTAGAGAGAAGTACTGAACTTCAGAAAGTATGCTTAAATTTTGTCAGCTACATATTGCATATGTTGGAATGTATTTAAGAAAAATCTGAAGCAAAGGGTTTTACATCTTTATCTGTATGCATTAGTTAGAAGTGTACTGATGACATGGGCATGTTTGTCAACCCATTTCAAAGATATACATGGTTACCAATACATGAAAATGGAATGCTGTGTGATAAATATGTACATATCTTTCAGGGACAGTTCCATTGATAGCACATTTAACAACCTGGTTTGTCAGAAAAATTTGTCATTTTCATGTTCTTTTTGGGGGGGAGCAAAGGTGAGCTACTGTTATGGTACAAACAAGGGTACACTCTACTTTTTGAGGAGGAACAAAGGTGAGTTACTCTTATAGCACAAACAAGGATAGACTGTTCTTTAGGGAGGAGCAAAGGTACGTTACTGTTATGGCAGATACAAGAATATGTTGCTCTTATTACTGTCCTTGTTTTGCATCCTGCCTGTTGTTCATATTTCACATCTGTAGACTGCTGTATGTTTCTCCAGGGGGTAATACTGAGTGATTACCTTCTCTGTTTTATCTGGAAACAATTATTTAGTACTTATGTGAAACTTATGTGCATTATCCTTCTGTTGTCTTTTAGGACACCTAGAAGTATGCCACCCAGATGTGTCAATCCTCAGAGACCCCCTTCACCGATACTGAGAGCTAGGTTGTAGTGGATGCCTTTAGGCAACATGTTGCTTTTCTGCTGGAAAAGGGATGGGGAGATATGGCATGTAGGATGCAAATTTGACAAAAGATAGTGGATGATCTGAATGCTGTGGGTGGCCACGGCGGGACATATGAGCAGGTGTGCCACATGGCCACTGGCATGATCACATCTGCATGGAAGAGAGCAGCTGCAGTGGACCATAACAAGATGGTTACCAGGGGAGGGCCTGCTATTGAACCACTACTAACACCCAATGAAGAGTTCCTAGCCAATATCAGAAATCCAGACAGCTTCCTGGACAGTACAGTACAGCATGTGTTGGACGTCAGTACAACAGTTTCAGATACAGCAAGCTAGTCCCAGGAGGAACTTCCAGGTAGGGTTTGGTATCTCTAACAGTTGAATACGGTTTTATAGCAAAACAATTGAAATCAGTAAGTTACTTCTGTGTCACATATCTTTTTTTGGAGTGGGATTGAAGATTGCTACACTTATTAGTTTTGGTTTGAGTTGTCAGCCACATTCTTGTTGAAAGTATAGCTAATGGAAACATAAAGGGGTAAATTTTTACCCCTATGTTACTGTTAATTGTGATGATGCTGCCTTTACCTCTTGCTTAACTTCTTCCAGGACCTTCTGGATTGCAGAAGAATACCTCATCTGCAGATGGTAAGCCAAACATTTTATGTTAGTACTGCTGAACAATTTAAAGAAGAATTTTAGTGTGTGCTGTTGATGTCAGGGCTGTTGTGTGTATTGCTGTACTGTCTGTAAGCATATTTTTGACTATAGTAGTGTAGGTATTAATTTTTTCCTGCGTTTGTTGCTTTTTATCACAGGTGATCATGACAGTGGAAGTGTGGGCCCTCCACTACATGATGTCAGTGTATCAACAGACTCCAATGATGATGGTGGCCAGATTCAAGTGCAGTTGGGGGTGCAGAGGTCGAATCTGACAATGAGGTTGACATACAGTCATCCCCTGCAATTCCATCTGACACAGCCATTTCAGTGAGACCTCATATATTGGACAAGTGGAGGGTGAGGCCATTAATTAGGGAAGTGTTCCTACTGTGGCTTCAGTGCCTGTTGACTCTGGCCATAGCCAGAGTTTGGGCAAGGTGCCATGCAAGAGGGTTGATTGCTGGCTTGGCGGGGGCCTACTGTCCCTCCTCCACCTCGTGCAGGTGTCTTTTCCTGTGACACTCAACATATGTTTAGGGCCTTTGTGGAGACAGAGGCATGTTCACAAAGGTACTCCAGACAAATTATTAGAGTTGTAGATGTGGCAAAGTCTGATATGCTTGACTGCCTCCACCGTGTTGCAGATTCAATGGATTGGAGGGGTGTCTGTGATGAACCGAGGGGTTTCTATCATGGAATGAGCATTGTCTGTGATGGAATGTCTGCTGGGAGGGGAATGACATCCTTGTGGGCATAGGTCAGCCACATCATCTGCTGTTAGTGAATGTGGCTATGACTGATCATGCTCCCATAGTTGCAGTACATCCAGTGCTTCATCAGTGAGTGTACTGGCCACACCTAGATGTGGCAGGCCATTGGGTCATGGTCCTGGGCATCCCCCTGAGGGGAGATCATCCAGCAGACATCAGTCGTGTTCAGGCAGCAGCACTGCATCTGAGCATGGGCGTGGATGTGCCAGTGCAAAATTATGATTCACTAGTTTATTTATTGCTTGAATTTTACTTTTATTGCATATGTTTTGCAAGATTGGAATGTTTGACTTTTTTTTAATTATGATATGAACTTTTAGTGTATACTAATGTCATGTGATTTCTTAGGGCACTATAATTAGTGTTTTTTTAGTTTAAATAAGATGGTTGTTACTTGTTGCTTTAGTTCTGATGAAGTCCTATTTCTAGGGAATATTTCAGAGGCCCGCATATGCAATAGGAATATCAAGTTAAGCATATCATAACAGGTATATTTTAAGTCATTCAACAGAACAAGAAAAATTCCTTTCATAATACAGAGAAATTCTTAGCAGGAGCTGCCAACACATCATAGCAGACCATATGATAAAGTCACCCAGAACCCCTAAGTTTTTATATCACAAAACAGAGTCAAAAAGAAAAATGAGTAACCTCTAGTATACACATCTGTCAGACACTACTATATAGAAAATGATGAAAAAAACTACATTTTCATTGCTCCCATGATGCACACAGACATTTTGAAATCCTACTGGCAAACTATGCTATGAGGAATTTCAAACAGATACAAATCTAGCTGCTGATATTATCCCACTGGGGGCATTAAATGATGATGATGACAATATGAGGAGGAGACACTATAAGATACGGAGTAGAATTTTTGTTAGGTCATGTCTCCATTGTAGATGTGAAGCCAGCATTAAATTGCAATTTACAGAAAACTTCAGGTCTGTTGTGGATAGATCTCGTCTGTATACATCACCCTATAGGGATCTAAGGGAGGACAAGTCAAATAGTTCTGCCTGAGATGACAAGCAGCTATTCCTGGTGCTCACAGCAGTACAGATGAGTGTAGTTTTACAAACTATTTCACCATAGGCTGGAAATAAGAGGTGTGAGGACCCACTATGAGTGTACACCCATAAGTGGCCATAAAACGTAACTGAAGTATTTACACCAATGTTTACGTAAGATGTGAAGGTGTCTACCGACTGGAAAAATAAATCTTTGCACATATACTGGAAAAGAAAGGTGGAATGTTAGCAACACATCTCTATCAGAAAATAAAAATCCCTGATATGAACAAGAATGTGTGTTTTCAGAGATGATATTATGAAATTCATACCGCACATCAGACTGCTTGGTGTTGTCCCTTTGGATGGACACCTGCACCTTCTTAAACCTTCTTAACCCTCTCAGAAATAATCCTCAGTACTAACTATATGACTTCTGTGCCTGCTGCATTACCACATATTTTAATTGCTGCTATTTAATTTCTTTTTATTTTCATCCTCAGACATACTCCCTTCATACTGTCTGCTTGGTTAATCTCTTTTGTTTTTATAAACCTCTCTTCTTGGCTTCTAACATTTCTACTGAACCTGCATAGCTTATTTTTTCTATATCTGCCTCTATTAGTTCCTTGCTCCTAATTATTTCTGAGCAGAATGACTGTATTATTAATTCTGATTTTTGTCTAAATCTATAAACTTTCAATTCCTTTCTAGGACATTTAACCTGATATTATGTATTTGCATGGTCTCATTTTCCTCTTCAAAAGCTAGCTTTTCATTTACATCTTATTATCTTGGTGATGTGGTATTATAAGATTGGTAGAACTCTTCTGTCACATGTAGTGATGATATTTTCAATCTCATGGTGGTTGTTAATGCCTATGTCAGAGCTGCTGTACATGACTCTCCATATCTTCCACTGTGAACTGATGTTATCTCTGGGATTCAATACCACCTTCACCATTCTGAGCGGACAAACAACACAGACATAACTGAGACCTTCTTCCTCCTAATTTTAGTTTTCCTACTGATCTGCTTACAGCTTTAAATATTGGCAGGGATTCATAAAGGTTACCACAAAGTGTAGGCTACATGTACACTTAGAGTAATCTTTCTGAGTGACTAGAAAGCATAAACAATGTGAGAAGGATGTTATTGAATGCATGTCATGTACACTTAGTGTACACTAAGTGTAGGCTTTTCCATCATAGACTGTTATCAATACTGGAAGATTGGGAATATCTAGGGATACTTATTCTTTGATCCTCTTTGCGTCTGATAACAGATGCTTTTATTTGTGACTATATATGTTAAAATATACTGAGGGATACTTATTCTTTGATCCTCTCTGCGTCTGATAATAGATGCTTTTATTTGTGACTATATATGTTAAAATATACTGCATGCATGTTCACTTCTAATGCCTTTGCTTATTTTCCATTTAATTTTAACTGAAAATGGCATCTAATTTAAGCATTTCATGGCTGTAGTTCAGTTGTTTAACTTTTATCTTCTGGAAAACATCTGATTTTTACTTTAAAATCTAACAGATTTACCTCTTTATCTTAGTATACTATTAAAATTTAATTGAACACTTTTTATTACCAACAAATTTCTTTTCATTTCTTTTCTGTGTTTCCAGTTTTATTGAAGTCATGTAAACTGTGGAACTCCATCCCATTAGAGTTAAAGCTTACAGAAAACAACAAATGATTTAAAAGTCTGCTAAAACAGCATCTGCAAGGCACCTATGTCTGCTCTTGCTATACACCTGGATAATTTCTAATCCTGAAGAAAATACAAGCTGCAATGCCTTTAACAAAATGATAGCTGCTCTGTATTAAATTCTCACATGGTGATTATTATACTTTCCCTTCTATCTACATAAACATTTAACTGATTATATTACTTAACTACCTACTTCTACTAAATCCTTGTTCTCCCTCATCATATCCCTACTTACTAACTTCAACCCAAATGACAATCTTTGTCTCCCCTTGCTTTCCATTGTATTTCTGTCTGCCACATACATATGCTTATACAATTACACAAGTAATTTCTTATTTTCTTGTTTTCCTATAGTAACAAATTGTATAATACAAGATTATCATTAATTATCTGTTACACCTAGCTATGTATGCAAATATATATATATATATATATATATATATATATATATATATATATATATATATGTAAACAAGATGAAAATATTATATAGAATGTGGAAAATGAAAATATGCTGTATGCTGCTGTTTCCCTATTAAATCAATGAAGTTTCAAAATGTCAAATGCCCTTTTATCGACACCTAAATGTTGAAACACCCAAATCCTGATCAAACAGAACAGCAATTTTTTTCCTAGGGAAAAAATCGCTGGTCCACAATAAAAAAAATAAATAAATAATACACTCCCCTACTTAAATATAGCAATGTTGAGATCGCACCAGAGTGAAGGAAACAGCTAAGTCCCGAAAAAGGCTCAGTGTTTTTCTTTCCCTAGGTAAAAAAATCACTGTTCCGTGTCTTCGGCATTTGGCCTTTTGGACAATCAGCTGTCGATAAATTGGTGTTCAACATTTCAGACATTCGCTCAACTAATACGGAACCATGCTGCCTATTTATGTGAATATGGAGCTTTTCTCCCTGATCCTCTACTGAAAAAAGGGTATCTACACCAGCTGGACTTTCCCAGTCAACAAAGATAAATAAATAAAATAAATTTATGGAGCCAAGTTTTATGCTGCATAAAAAATCCAAAGACATTGGCAACCTCCAAATGCTTGACCCCCACACCGTTTGGTTTTGTCAAAGGGAGATCATGCCTGTTAAACTTGGTTGACTTCTTTGAAACAGTCAACAAAGCCTTCTACCTTGACCTAGCCAAAGCCATTGACACTATTCCCCACTCGGGAATAATAGATAAACTCTCCCAGCTAGGCATATGTTACCAGATGGGTAGCTAACTAGCTCACTGATAGAACCCTCTCAGTCAAAGTAGGGGAACCCACCTCTAGTAGTAGACCCATAATAAGTGGTGTACCCCCAAGGATCGGTCTTGGGGCCTCTACTGTTTGGGATATACTTTTCTGAGGTGCAAGCCAATACCAGTGGTATATGGCTGACCAAGTTTGCAGGTGACTGCAAGCTGGGTGCTGTCTTAAGTTCCCCTAGTGATGTGAACATCCTCCAAGAGGGCCTTACGCAAACTAATGACTGGTGCCAGAAGCACGGCCTCAAACTGAATGCCAAACAATGCATCATTATCCCCTTTGGGGAAAATGTCATCGCCACTAATTATCACATTAATAATAATATACTAAGCATGCAATCAGTCGTGAGGGGCTTGGGGCACCCAGGTTGATAGCAACCTAACTTCTGAACATCACTTTGCCTCCATTGTACGGAAGGCTTTCTACATGGCCCATCTCATAAATAAGGGTATTTCATCCAGGAACAAGGAGATTATAACATCCCTGTACACCTCCCTTATCAGATCCATTATCGAGTACAATGCCAACTTCTGCATGCACCTTGCCAAGCACATGCAGCTGTTGTACAAGTAGAAGGACACAACAAAATACTACCAAAAAAAACAAAAAAAACCCCCCAAAAAAATGGAAGATGTGGAGCACACAAATCACTTTATTTACAAGATTAGCACTTTCATCTGTAAACCTTAATCAGACATCATCAGATAACATTCAATAGCAGAGATGAATTAAATACCCTTACCCCATGATTCAAATTTCCTCCAAAAACTCATTTAATTAACATTTAAAGAGACATTTAAAAACATATAATAACATAATTGTTTAAACATTTAAAAAACTTCTAAACAGTAAAAATCAGCCACGTTTTGCAACATCCTACATATAGCATTGTGTAAAAAATGATAATAATAAATACATAAAAGACAACATTTAATAAATAATTAATTATTAATTAAAATCTGTATATATTTTTTCATTCTATATATTATAAAAATGATAACCTCACATTATATAGTTATAATAGGAGTATAAACAGTTCACAGACCAAATAACTCCCAAAGGCAAATACTGCAAGCAAAGATAACACCAAATGTATAAGAATGAACTTTAATTTAGCGCTTTCGTCAGGTAAATGACTTCTTCAGAATAAATCAATACAGTACATCACAGTTTCAATAGAACTCCTAGCCAATCATCTAAAAAAGGCATCCATCCAGACATCATGCCTTTTTTATATGATTGTCTAGGAGTACTATTTAAACTGTGATGTATTATATTGATTTATTCTGAAGAAGTCATTTACCTGATGAAAGCGCTAAATTAAAGTTCATTCTTATACATTTGGTGTTATCTTTGCTTGCAGTATTTGCCTTCAGAAGTTATATAATTATAAGTTATTAGTTGTTGAATTATAAAAACCTTTTTTGTCATCACTCTAAAGCTTTTAATCTCAGAAGGCAATAAATAGAACTGATGTCATTCAAAGCTGGCCACGAACAAGTGTCCAATCTCAATTGCCAAATCAATGATTTCTTCTCCAAATATAAACCTATCGGGCCACCCCTAGGATCACTTCTAATATTATCTATGTCCATATATTGAAATGAGTGGTCAGGATATTCTAAAATATGTTTTGCTAAGGCATTTGATTCCTTATCTTTTCTGATACTATATTCACACTCATATAATCGATCACAGAATCTCCTTTCCATTTTGCCCACATAAAAACATTCACAAATTTTGCATGTTACTAAATAAATAATGCTCTTGGAATCACATTTATATTTATTATCAATGTAATACATCTGCCCTCTTATTAGAAATGAATTCCCAGTCTGTATTTTAACACAATCTGGGCAATGTCCACATTTAAGCATGGATTTAGTACCATTAATTTCATTTACATTGACATTCATACCCTCCAGTATGTTCTTAAAGCTCAGGCCCTTCCGATATACTATCTTTGGTTTATAAGGTATATTGTCTGTTATGAGTTTCTCACTCATAAGGATGTTCCAATTCTTATTAAACTCCCATCTAACATATTCATAATCTGCACTATATGTTGTGACCAAGGCCAGTGTAAATTGGGTAGGTGTATCCTCCACCCCGTGAATTCCCATAGAGTTCTCAATTGTATCCTTTTCTACATGGTTCATCTGCACCACCAAAATAGGGCTAAAATGGCCCAAGATCCTTTTATTACTGACTTCATTAATCAATTCATTAATCAGGTTACTCGGATAGTTTCTACTAACAAACATAGAGCTCAGCAGTTCACATTCTTTTTTAAAATCACCATCTTGTGAAACCATTCTGGCCACCCTCACCAGCTGACCCTTAACTACCGATTTCTTTTGGTGGTAAGGGTGAGAACTGGTGAAGTGCGGAAAGGAATTCAAGTATGTTGGTTACGGATGAATTAATGAAATATATCTATTATTCTCCTCATCTTTCAACAAGAGATCCAAATAGGCTAACTGAGTATCACTATATACAACAGTAAATTTCAAAAAATGAGTTATGTTGTTAATATATTCCACAAAAAATCAGTAATTCTTCCAAACTATCCCTCCAGACTATACATATATCATCCAGATAATGTTTATAAAGTCTAATTTTAGACTCATAAGTGTTATTCAGAACAAATGTTCATTTCCAATGTGCCATAACAATGTTGGCAAAAATACTACCACAGGGTGAGCCCATTGCAACTCCACTGGTCTGTACAAAATATTTGCCCCCAAAGTAAATAAAATTGTTGGAAAGTACAATATCAAAGTTTCATATAAATACAGTTTATCATGGGGTACGCCCTTATTCAATAAGAATTCAACAACCCACTGTACCCCTGTATCATGGGGAATTACAGTGCACAAATCCTTTACGTCTATGGTCACCAATAAATCCCCCTCATGAAATTCCAAATTCTTAATAGTACTCAGGAACTCCCATGAGTCCTTACAAATTTGCTTCTCATCATGTAAGATTTTTTTCAACTCAGTATCTAAGAACTTGGCAGTGCCTGAAGTTAAACTATTCCTCCCATCCACTATCGGCCTAAAAGGGGGTTTGAAATACTCTTATGCATTTTAGGAAGCCCAAACATGGTGGGTATTTTAGGTGAAAGCATGTTAACAAAATTATATTCTTTCACTCTTAAGCTTCCTTCTATCAATAAGTCATTAAGTAACATATTTACTTTGTGTTTCGCCACATTAAGCTCATTCAAGGAAATCTCCTTGTAGGTGTCAGTATCCAGTATCTCAAAGATTTTATGGTTGTAGTCACAAATATCCATAATGACTAACCCTCCCCCTTTATCTGGCTTCATTATCCGATTTTTTTGATTTTTCAAAAAGTTAATAAGTTGTTTCTCATTTCTAGATAGATTAGGTGAATTTATGTTAATATTATGCTGCCTTCCATTAGATATATATATGTTTGTCTTAAATCTAAATCGAACATTTTTTCAAAAACCAACAAAACGGGATGTAATGGTGGATTGTATGTACTGGGGGTTCTATATAGACTTGTTGATGTATTCTCATTCTGATATATTAATTTTAAATGTATCTTCCTTAGAAACATTTTAATGTCTATTAAAATGCAAGGTATTTGTGCTTTTCATTCTGGAACAAAGGTTAAATCCTTCGCCAAAATATCCACCATATCAGTAGTAACTACAGTGCTAGAAAAATTATAAATTTTAAAGTCCTTTTGGATATTACATAACTCAATAGGTTGTAATGTCTGTTCATTCAAAACATGTACAAATGTAGTATGTTCAAAGTCACAAAAGGCTCCTTCTACTAATTCCATTGTCTGCCATTCTGTCATTGAGGTTTCTTCACTGTGGGTTGCGGCCACCTGTTCGTGTTCTGCTGATTCCTCTGATGGTGTTGTTGAAAATCCTGCTGTTCAGCAAGAAATTCCTGTTGGCGAGATTGAAAATCTTGATTCTGATTTTGTTTCTTTTTAATGCGCTGAGACCTTCTGAGTGGAGGATAATTCTTATTGTAATTTATTTCATTGATCTCCTCTTCCTGATCTTGGCGAAAATGATGTGAACCCGCAAGCTCAGAATCCTGCAAGTTGTTTGGCTGATAAGGTGGGACTTGTCTTCTGGCCCTTATTTCCCCACATTTGAGAGTTAGGTGGAGCTGGATAAGCCTTACCTTTACTATAGTTCTCACAGTCACGAATCAGTTTCTGTCTTTTGGTAGCCAGCATTTTATTAAGGTGCTGCTCAATGTTGTGAAACACATGCAAATGTTGTGCTTTGACAGACAGTTTGTAATCTAATTTATTCAAATCCTGCAACAAGTTGTTTATTATGTTTGATCAAAATTAATAAAAATTCACATCCCATGTTATTAAAGAATTCAGTAAGTTCCTTATGTAAAGGTGAGTTTAATTCAAGTCCAGTGGGATATTTCCAAAATCTCAATCCTTTCGGTATTTCCAGCAGCAGCAGTTGGAGAGACCACAGAAGTTCCTGACCAGGAAAATCTAGAGTCTCAAACATCTATCCTTAACCTGGTCTGTGACATTAATAGAACTTGTTGATGGGATAGATTTGTGTCCCATAGACTCTCCCATCTGTGGAATAGACTCCGTCTCCATGTCAAGCAGAGTACCTCTCTAGCCCTCTTTAAGAGGAACCAGGACGACTAGATGGGAAACAGAAAATATACCCCTGGGATCCCACCTGTGTCCCTACTGGACAGGGAAAACAGGTGCTGACTTTGAGGGAACATGGGAGAAATTCTTGGCTAGGCTTATAAGGGTGTCCGAGCCAATAGCATTGTATCATCCTATGAAACTATGAACTTATTGACTAAATGTGATGCATGCCATGTTAAAGGACTTAATTTTTCTAGGTGTAAATAATGCAGGGAAGGTCAAGGTGACTTTAAAATAGCATCTTTTAATATAGGTTGACAATATAATGTTAGGACATCCGGTTATCAGGGGGGAAACTATTTTGTTTAATTTTATGAATGAATATGTGTTTGTAAGTATTCCTATATTATTGATTAATGAAGTTGATTGTATTATAATGCAGTTGATTCTATTATAATGTTTTATCACATTTGCAATTAATTGCTTTTATTGACATTTTAAACATTTGATTGGTTGTGTTATTTTAATTGTCATATAAAAACAGGATGTGACAGATGTTTTCTAACTCTTATGAAGTCCCTAGCATTGTGGTATGGGACGAAAGCACTTAGTTTTATATTAATAAATCTGATACAATATCTCAGGTTCTGCCACATTTTTCTTCTGGTTTTCAGGGTGAAATCTCAAACTATTGGAATTATAACCTTTCATTTAAAATTCCATTCAAAATTCAAGCTCCAGAACACAGAACGAATGTGTAAACAAAGGAATACATTTTATTTACTTCATGAACCTAACAAATAAACAATTTCTCTTGAACATATGTAACTAGTCAGGGCACCAAAGAAATGTCAGATTTTTGCAAATGGTATTTAATTGTTATTCAGAACTTCAAGCACCATCAATGTTAGGGTGTTTGGCATGAAGAAAGCAGCTGAAGGTTTTTCACAGCTCTGCATTGCTGAATTGCAGAATATAAGTTTCCTCATGAAAAGCAGCTCTGTGGCTTAATAATATAGGTTCATAGGTTCATAGTTTCATAGGAGGTTATTAGACTAATGGTCCTAGGGCCTTTACAAGTCTAGCCATGCAGAAAAAAAAAATGTAACCTAATTGACCATAGTTAGACGGTTGTTTATAGCATAGAAATTCTATGATCAGCCACCAACTGCCCCTGCCCATGAGGGACATAGGTGCCACCCCAGGATGAATTTATGGTTACCCATCCAGTTGTCAAGGTTTTACTTAAATATAGTCATTGAGGAGCTCTGCTTCATGTGAAGTGGGCATTTATTCCAGAGGAGCGGCAATCTCTGGGAGATATGTCTGTCTCTCCCATGTCTTCTTTTAATGTCACAGACTAGGTTGAGATCCTGAAACAAGTGGCTCTTGTCCCATTTGATTTGGGGATGTGCAGCATTTCCATTAGGGCAGGGTCAGAGACTGCTATATAGGCAAGGCACAGGTTACCTCTCAGCAGCCTGGATGATATTGAGTTCAGTGACAGAGCTTTCAGTCTTTCCATGTAGGTCATGTCTTGGAGGCTCTGGATTCTCTTGGTTAGAAACCTCTGTGCTCCCTCCAATTGCTGCAGGCATCTGGTGAGGTACATACAGAAGGGAGCATTATACTCAATTAGTGGTCTGACAAGTGTCGAGTACATCTGAGTTTTGACCTTCTTGGTCTTGGATGTGGTGCTCTTATTTATGAGATGTGCAGTGTAGAATACTTTCCTTACCACTATGGGCACATGGTGATTGAAGTTTAGA
Organism: Protopterus annectens; assembly: GCF_019279795.1. Classification (NCBI taxonomy): domain Eukaryota; kingdom Metazoa; phylum Chordata; order Ceratodontiformes; family Protopteridae; genus Protopterus; species Protopterus annectens. Next base: position 535,708,955 of record NC_056744.1, read on the forward strand.
TTGCTATCAACCTCTGTCTCCAAGTCTCACACCACTGGGTCTGAGCTAAGAGGGGCACTATCTAGATCATAATTTGGAGAGACTACTTCTTTGCCAAAGGGAATAATGAGACATTTTTTTTTGCATTTAGTTTTATTCTATGACTTTGGCACCAACCATTTGTTTGTGTCAGTCCCTTCTGTAATATGTTGACATTGTTGGAGGACTCTACGATTGTGCTCAATTTACAGTCATCTGCAGACTTGGTAATCCACAAGCCATCTACTTTTGTCTGGACTTCAGAGAAATAGATTCCAAACAGTAGGGGGCCTAGAACAGATCCTTGTGGTACACCACTGGTAACTGATCTACTGGTAGAAGTGGACTCCCCAACTCTGACAGTGTGTATTCTATCACTGATCCAGTTGGCTACCCATCTAATGACATATAGGTTAATTCCCAGCTGGGAGAGTTCCTCAATGATCCCTGGGTGGGGAATTGTGTCAAATGCCTTGGCTAAATCAAGATAGGCAGGATGTACTGCTTTCCCTTCATCAAGGGCTTTGGTGACATTTTCAAAGAAGTCCATCAGGTTTAATAAGCAAGATCTACCTTTGAGAAAACCCAACTGAGTTGGGTCAAGAGTTTGAAGGTTGCCTATGCCCTGGTTGATGACATCCATGATGATTCTTTCCATGGGCTTGCAGACAAGGCTGGTCAGGCTAATGGGTCTATAGTTTCCAGGGTCGGTTGGTGGACCCCCTTTGTGCAAAGGGATTACTGTTGCTGTTCTTCACTTCGTCAGCACAAAAACAGTGCTCAGGCTATGGTTAAATTAGAGTGCTAAGTGATTCCACTAGGTCTTATTTAAGATTGTTTAGTAAGCAGCCTGGGATATTATCTGGTCCCTTAGAGGCCGTATGTTTGGCCTTGGACAGCACTTGTATGACCTGCTATTTGAAGATAGTAGAGGACTGGTGCCAGGAATGCTACGGAGTATGGCTGGTGGGGACAGAGGGGAAAGGTTATCACCAAATCTGTTAGCTAACAGATTGGCAATTTCTTCAGGTTTAGTGTGAGTGGTGCCATGCAGTTTAAGTTTGTCGCACAGTTGGGCTTTCCTTTTTAAGTTTCAAATGAGCTAAAGAATGCCTTATAACTGTCTTTAGCCAGGGATGCTAATTTAGCCTTGTAACTAGCTTTAGAGGACTGTGCAAGGTTTCTGATTTGCTTGTTTAAGTTGTGGAGGGTAATCTTCCTTTGCTGCATACAATCCTTCTTGTTCTTAGATATCAGTTTCGTTCTTTTGTTATATAACTTATGTATACTTGCACTCCACCAGGGTGGCTTGTTTTTTTGAAAAGACCTGGTTTTAGTCCTGTCAGGTACAACCAAGCCAATACATTTCTTGAAGTGGCTATACACGGCATTTATGTACTCCTCTGCATAGGAGCCATTGCTGGCTGTGTTAGCAAGGCTTTGAATTTTTTATATTATCACTTAGAAGGCTATAATTTGCTTTGGAGACATTTTTTAGTTTTTTGCTCCCATGGTGGTGTCAGGTCTGAGCTTTACTTCAAATGGGACAGATTTATCATTTGACTTAACCAGGGTGGGCAACACATTGGGGGTAGTGCAGTGACCCTCCATGTTGGTGAGTACTAGGTCTAGGACATTGGAGCTCCTTGTGGTGATGCAAACTAACTGCTACAGGGCATTTGAATTAAGAAAGTCCAGGAACCTCGGAGCAATCGTGCTTATGCTCATCACCAAATAGATGGATGGGTAGTTAAAGTCTCCCATGACCAAGGTGTCTGGCTGTATATTTATTTTATTTGTATTTATTTAACATTTGTTTATCGGGAAGGTCTGACTTGGAACGAAGACAGTTTTCAGTGGAGGCACGGGGAGAAATGCTCCAAATGCATGTATTTGTAACTTGAGCAACTATAGCAAGTACAGGAAGGCAGTGATTGATGGTGGGGGACTTATTGCTAGGTTTGATATGGTAGGGTATTTCACCTATAGTTAATTGGGCCTGGAGTAGCTGAAGAGAGTCATACTGTTTCAGCAGTCTCGAGGTGTATTTGGATTTATTGACAACGGATGTACACCTTTGATTGTTCTTTAATGCTTGTTTTGGGGTCCAAATGATGTGTGAAAGGCATTGTAGTCTTGTACAGCTAGAGTGCTCTCTGTGGTCTTGAACTAAGTCTCAGTGACTGCAGAGATGTCAGGATCTTCCAAGGTGGGGAGTGCATCCAGCGAGTGCAGTTTACTGTTTAGGCTCCTAGCATTAAGCAGCATGACCATGAGTTTGTCTCCAGTGGATTTTTTACTTTGGAAGTTTTGTTGTTTTGACATAGCCTAAAAGGCATTATGGGGGAGGTAGGTGTCTTTGCCAGTATCCAAAAGCCTTGAGGAGACAGGTGAAGGCCATCTCTGGCCTCCTAGGCTGACAGATACTGGATCCCCTTGGAGCGGTACCAGAAGCTAAGCCAGTTATTGAAATCAGTCATCTTTTGTCTGTATTGTGGCATCATCCTCATTTAAGGTAGAATGCTGCTTAGCATTAGGGACATACCTTCATGGGACACATAATCTAAGAGCTCTATCATGTCTGCTCCTCATATAGTCCAGAAAAGTATGTCTCAAGTCATTCACTCAAACATGTGGAGTCATAACAGTAATTGCTGCTGAGTGTCTTGAGTGCGTGCATGACTTGACAGATCTTGGCACCTGACAGGCAGCTGACCAGGACCTTCTCCTTGTCCAACGTGGTGAGAGGGACATCTGTGTGTCTCACTTTTGACTCGCCTATGACCAGGAAATTAGGTTTTGAGGTATTTTGCCATAGGGGCGTAATTGCTGAGACATTGATATGTTTGTTGTTATATGTAATGGTGGATTCAGTTCATGTACCAGTATGTGTGGGCTGTTTGCGCTTGAGAAGTCTATGGTCTTTTGGTAGGCTCTTGGTAAGCACCTCCATTTATGTGGGTTTATGTGCCTTGACTTTATCTTGTGTACTGACAACCTGTTTGATGTCTTGTTTATTGTTACATGAGAGGACTGATTCAAGTTTCATGGTACAGTTACATCGCTCACATAAAGTATTTGTTTACTTTAGGAGCAGGTGGTTGTCAGTATACATCAGGCAATTGCTACATTGCCTCAGGATGTTCATGTTAATCAGGCTGGCTGGAGAAATGTTGGGAAACTGACTGTCCATAATAGCAGGTAAGTACTAATTTGTGAGGGCAAATTAGATCAGTTATTGCTCTGGGATTAACAAACGAACATAATTCTATAGAATATCAGGGGTGAAAAGTGGGGAGACACTGCTCAGTGCTCAGTTGAGTTGCCTACGGTGCAGAAGTGTGCAGTTCAGTAGTCCAAAGAGCAGCAAGGAATTATGGGAGGGGTTCACTGACTGGAGTCTTGGGAAAAAAACATTATTGCTTCTGTACAAGGCAGAGCTAACCCCGTTGAGTGGTGTGCAGCTACACACCAATGTGAAGCTTATATACAGGAGGAATTAAACAGTTTTAAACTACTCTGCCAATAGGAAATCACACAATAATCCTTCCTCTAGCAATCCCCAATTCAGACAAAGTTATATCTACACTCTTCTTTGACAAGGGTGCAAGGGAGCCCTTCTTAATGTAAGATGGCTGGATTTGAGTTCAAGAGTATGAAAAGCAGGCTAGATTCAGCAAGTCTGGATCTAGTCTGTGCTAATATAAGCAATATTTCAGTGCAAAATAATTGGAGGTAATAAGCAGGCGCAAACAGTGAAAACAGTCAAAAAGGCACACATTAATACAGTAAAACAATAAAATACAGAAGAAAAAGTGTATATCAAACTCAAAATAAGCTTACATTTTGTTCTTAGCTTTGGATGGCTTGGATTCAAGCAGAAACACTTTGGACCCCTGGCAAAGGACACCAAACGCAAAGCAGTTCCATTTAAACTGTTCTAATGACATACATCAAAAGCCTTATCTACAAAGCCATGAAAGGTATAATTACTAACTTCATAAACTGGGATAGCAAAACTCTTGTGAGACTTCACTCTCACATGGTTTCACTTTCTGAAATGTAGGTCCTATCTATTTAATCTGGTAAAATTCTTTCAAAGGGTACAGAGGCTATAGATGGCGGCCATGCTGTGCACATGGCATATCCTGACCTGGCCAAAACCTTCAATATCACTTCTTAAGCTATCACCTTACAAATGATAAATGCTTTACAAACTGACCTGTATGTTGAAGATGAATAGATAACTGGCTGAAAGAAGCAAGTCATACAGTGCTAACTGCAAATGCCTAATCAGAAAGTATAAAACTGATCAGCATTGTTAGTCAGGGCTCAGTTCTGGGACCTGTCCTTTTGGTATTTACTTCTCAGATCTCCATGCTGTGAGCTAAGACCTCTGACTAATAAAGTTTACAGATGACTGCAAACTAGGGGTTATTGTTAAGTCACCTTATAACACCCACACCCACCAGAAAGAACTCTCCCTAGTAAAATAAATGTTTTGTATTCACCATAACTATGCATCGGTGTTGTTTATTTTCTTTCTTCCTCAATTATTGGTCACGTATCTGACCTTGGATCCGGATCAGCCGCATTTACTTAGACTCTCAGGTCTGACTCTTGAGCTCCTCCCTTTACTCTTAATGCCTCAGAGCCCTGTAATACCTCAGATTGAGTTTGCTGCCCCATATGCATAAGGACTCACAATAGCCCAAATAAGATGAAAAGATAAAGGAAAGATAGGTGCTCAAACTGGAACAGTGGTTCCAATAACACCTTCAGACCACTCCCAGATGAAAGTTCAGGAGGAAGGGGGAAAGTGAAGCAAGAATAAAAATGGACAACAAAGGTGCATAGTGATGGTAAGTGCATAACTTTTTTATATGATGTTGTCATTTTCATTCATTCCTCAATGTATGAGACAGAGTCCCTAGCTATGAGAACCTTGGGGGCCTTCATGGACAGATATTCTGGAATACCACAGAACATACCTCTCAACCTGGAAACATCAAAAATCTGGATACAACCTATGAAAAATTGGTACAAATCTGTGCGTTGATTAACATATCATCTGCGTGCATAATTATGTAACCCCGCCCACTCCAGTGGAATTGTGGGATACCAACTTTCAAATGCAAACTGAAGAACAGACATACGGCCCCAGGCCCTGTAGTAAATGGTATACATGTTGTGCTACTAACACAAACAGGTTTGACATAAGCAGCACTAAACTTCCCCCCTGAAGAACTATGCAGCACAAGAAATATGGAAAAAGCCAAAATTTATTGGGGGGAAGCAAAGACCCAAAACCAGGGACACATTTTAAACTGCTTGTATAATCTTAGAAAGTTGCTAGAATAAAATGTTTTGTGTTACCATGTGTTTCCTGAAAGATAGGAAGACTGAAACTTAAATGGTTATCATTATGTAATGAACTGCTTACTAGGCTATTGGTCCTGAGACCCTTATAAGCCTAGTCAAGAGTTTACCCCATGTTTAGACAAATACTCATGACACCACTTTCATTTGCAATCACTGTTCTGTTATTCCTGTTTTTATATGATTCCTTCTGGGATCCCATTCCCAAGTATACTACACAACCACAGTTTCCTTACTTGCCAAGTTGGCTATAATTCTTTTTCCTATACTTAAGTGAGCCTTAATTTGTCACTTTTTACAGCTTAAATGAATGTGTGCACATCCACACACACACACACACACACACACACACACACACACACACACACACACACACACACACTACAAAATGTTGCAGGCTTAATAATACCAGCTTTCTCCACATTTGCAATGCATTAAAACAACCAAGTCCATCTTACCTTAAATTTATTCTTCTCTCTTAGCAATACTACCTTTATCCTATTCTGTCCTGACCTTTTTTTCTCTGTTGAACTCTCCCACATCTGTTTTAACAATCTGACCTTCTTCCAACAATATCTACTTTACCCCCAGTACTTGTATCCTAATCATCAACCCCACCTTAAAAGGAAAATACATAGTCAAAAAAGCCTCAATGAACAGCACAAACACAAGCCAATTACCAGCATCAGTCAGTGTTGGTATAATAAAAAATGCATTTATTTGTAAAAGCCTTTAATGACTATATCAAAAAGGAAAGAAAGAATAACCATAATAAAAATGTATGACACAGTCATCATAAAATGCAAATCATTAACACATATCCATGTATATGTTACTTCTACAGCCAGTTAAGAAACACTGATTTTTGATGACTAATTCACAATCACGACATACCTGATCATTTATACTACCAGACGTCAAACCCTCTGCAAGGCTATGAACCTCTGAAGAGTTTTTATTTCCTTCTAGAGACAGACAAAAAGCAACTCAACTTTTTTATCCACAAAGTTTCAAAAACATGAACTGCAGTTCTGTACCTTACAACAGAGGAGCAGCAGGTCAAGCTGATCCACAGGTCCAGTTACAAACTCAATGGTATATTCCCTTTAACTTAGAAAAAAATAAAGGTTTGCAATTAACACAAACTAAAATTGTACAATAACAAAGTAGGGGAATCAAAATGCAGACACTTTTATTGTTTTTATCAGTAAAAATCTTCACGTTAATAAGTTAAGACCTGCATTGTGTATTTAGAATTAAACTTGTGAATAATACTTTTTTTTTTTTTTTGCAGTGGGAGGCATACCTCTAAATTTTTTTTGCTCAGTTATGTCCCTGATCTTGACTTTTTGTCCAGAATTTTTGAAATATCGCTCTTATAAAGTTAGAAAGTTGCTAGAACAACATCCATTGCATGTGCATGCATTTTCTGAAGGATACAAAGCCTGAAAGTCAAATGTCATTATTTTGCTACTGCAGTCCTTAATAATTTGGCAGACAACCACACAATTTTACAAAGAAGAGACCATAACTATGATACAAAATCCAGAGATCATGTAAAATTCTAGACAGTGGAGAGGTATGGCAGGAGGCACAAAATACAGCTGTGTGTGTTACTATACAGATGTCTTTTGCAAAATGAAGGTAAGGGAAAGCGTGCATCATGATAACATCGCTAGGGTGGCCAATCGTATCTGGGTTGGGTGCCTTACAGTCAATGAATCATACTCAAAGGCCCGTGTGATGTCATGAGTCCGTCCACAGATTCCAAGTCAGACTTTCCAGGTTAACAAATGTTAAAATAAAAAAAAATAACATCTGCTATGCCTCAGGAGTTACACCTCCTTAGATATATTACTCTTAGAAAACGAGAAGCCATGCTTTTAAAATTGTGCGTTTATATATATGTAGTCATATACACAGAGAGAAAAACAAAAAAGAACTAAATGTCAACCTGGAAATATTACACCTGAAGAAAATCGTTCTGCTTTTTGACGATATGGGCAGGTGCAATGTCCAAAATGTTGTAGTGTACCTGCGACCTGTCTGCCATTGTTGTTTTCATAAACAGTAGACAGTAGTAGAAGATACTCATTAACTGCAAGCAAATAAGACCTGTATGAATTTGCTTTGGTTTTTGCTATTATAATATATTTCATAAATGCCATGGTGGATCATGTGGGGCTTCTTGTTGTTGCTTTGTTTGTTTTCTACCATCTCGATTCTTTGGTTCTCCCTTTCTAATTTTCTTTATTATGTTTTTCTACAGTTTTGCTTTTTCTTTCCCAAGCTCTCTTACAATAGAATTTATTTTTTCTCCATTTGATAGCTTCACTATCATTTAATCATGATTCTTCTTCATCACCTTTCTTAAAATTCAAACCTTCATTACTTTTTGTGATTCTTTTTTACTTTCCAAATTATTTATTTCTGCACGATTTGTGTACTCCTTACTTTTTTCTCCATGTCTATAAACTCAGTTTCATGCTCTGTTCTATTAGTGTTTCTGCCATCTCTTGTTCTACTTCTGTTACTAAAAATTTACATTCCATTCCTAAATGCCCTGTTTTTTTACATTTATAACATTTTACCTCACAAGTTCTTATATCATGCCCTGCCTTTCCATAAACAAAACATTTTCTTCTTTCACAATTATTAATCAAATTATTAGCTTTTCCACATAAAAAATGTCTTCAGCTGGCCCCATATTTTACCATACCTTTATACCCTTCCACATTTATAATGCTTGGAATGCAAACACTATTATGATTTTCAATTTTGAAAACAAAATTCCAGTTCCATGCACCCATCCACAAACCTCTATTATCATAAACTTCTAAAATGCCTACCACATCTTAACATAAACTTAATAACTGTTTTTCAAGTCACTTTTTCAACCTCAGTCCTGAATTGTAAATTAATTTTTCTTTTTAGTCTCTCTATGAAATACTAAGAATATAAAAGAGATCCAAGGATCACAGTCTTTCTTTTTTTCATACTCTCCCAAAAAAGTTTCTATCACTTGACAACTCTCAAAAATAATGTCACAAAATGTCTTTTTATTTACATGAATAAACACCTTTCCCTCATGTGAGTTAACTCTTAAAGGCGTTATTATTTAGTGCCACACCTTATATCTGTCCAGTTCACCTTCTTTTTTTCCTCAATTCATATCTTAGAAAGCTTTTTTATTCCCATATTTTCTACTTTCTTTCCTTCACCCACTTTTTCCACTTCAGCCTTTACTATTTCATTGTATGGCTTTCTGTCATCAACTTGTTGAATGTCCTCTCTCTGTATCTTCTCCATTAAATCTCCCCACAGAACATCATTACTGCTTTCTGGTTCACTGGCATTAACTAGATTTGTGATCAAATCATTCCACCACCCTCCAGACTGAAGGATTGTAACAACACATTCCTGTGTTAACTCTTCATCTCTGAAGAGATTTTCTGAAACAAGTCCTCTGAATCTTTCCCTGTAGTTAACAATTTTTCCTCTTCATTAACCCCAGTCTGAGAAAGTTCAAATGCTTTCTCAACTTTGCTGCAGTTATGATCTCCTTCCCACAAAGGCTCTCCTGCCTTTGTCTTACTACTTTGCTCCTCTGCCACCTGGCAATCATCTTTTTCAAAATAAACACCGTTAACTTTAGTCATCACTTCCATAACTTTATCGCTATACTCAAGCACTCCATTTTTTTTCTCCTCCCAGCTTTTCTGAGCCACCTCTATGCTCAGATTGGAAACTGGAAGTATCACTGTAAGAATGCATCCCCTTATGACAAGAGTAAGGGAAGTTCCCCAATGCCCTGGCCAGATTTTCCCTAGTAGTATAAATATCACCTTGGGCCTCCCCTGAAAAGAGGCTACTAGCCTACTGGGAACAACTCAGTCAACAAAAGAATAAATAAAAATAAAGAAAACAAGTCTGCTGAATAAGTGGGCTCAAACAGAGACTGAACTTCTAATGTATAAATATATGTCCCAAGTGTACAATTGATCTCTAGAGGTGGCAGAAGGGAAGCGACACAAAAAAAAGCTTTACAGACTCAAATTATAGCCAAGGGCTTCAAGTCTTGGCTATAAGAACATATATATGTATGGAGAGAAGTAACAGCTAAATGGAATTTTTAAGGAAGAATAACTAGACTAGTGTCAAAAAATTCAGAGAGGAGGCCAGCTCCATGGGGTAGAGGGCAAAAGTCCTGACTATGAACCAGACAATACAAAATCAGTTAGTAGTTTTGGAAATGAAGACGTTTAGTATGAGATGGTACAAGATAGAAGCTGTTGTTTGTTCCTATGGAGTAGATAGACAAAGAAGGAGAGAGAGAGAGAGAGAGAGAGAGAGAGAGAGAGAGAGAAACAGAGAGAGTGAGAGAGAGAGAAAGAGATATAGGCTACATGCATCACCAAGGACTAGGTGTATGTACTTTGCCAAATCTGTGCATCAGCCTTTATGGGTCATGGGTGGGCATATGCATGCCACCAGCAAAAAGATGTAGAAAATCCTCACATCAGTTGCTTGGGGTGGGGTTAGGACAGATAATGAAATAATCCTCGAGGCTGCTTGGATGACCACTGTACCATGAATAGCTTTTGCCTTGGTGATAGAGAATTAATGGCAAGTAATAGCAGTGGATAACTGTTTGCTAGACACTGGGGGCAGGAAAAAAGAATACAGGAAAAAATCCTAGAGAAATAATGAAGAAATAGAAATGCTGGTGAGGAAAATGGATATGTGTATCTAGCAGAAGCCCACATATAACAACTTCTTAATTTGTTCCTACAAATCTACAGACTGGAAAGTCACTGGTAAAATGAGATGATAGAAATCATTGTAGCTGAACATTGTTTCAATCTAACCAGTTGTATAACTGAAGTAGTCCAATTGTAAGGCTGAGACAGTAGACATCTGTGTTAAACACTAAGAGTTTGTGATGCTGCAGTCAAAATGGAATGGCTAGACAAAACTGCTAAAATATGGGAAGATAAATTTAATTTGGTCAGTACACAGACACACAAATCACTGCCACTTTTGTATTCCAAGATTTGAAAGTAAACATTGTTGCATACATTGGAGAAAATGCATAAATCAGACTTTTGGTTTAAGTTTACCCCAGTGTGTCCTTGCTCTGGCCATTGGGAGAAAAATTAGTTTAGTGTCAGTAACTCAAGAGGTAACACATTCACTTTTGATGATGGAAGATCAAATGACTGTGAGGTCTTTTCCCATATGAGGTGCTTGAATTCATACTGATACCACGTTGTAAGTGGGGTGCTGTTTTCTGAGTGTACCATCTTTTGGATGAGATGTTAAATCATGGCTTCATCTGAGTTTGTAGCAGGTCAGGTGGCTGTGAATGACCACATGATAGTTACCAGAACAGTAAGGGTTCTTTATTTGCATATTTACACTGTATAAATACTCATTTCATATGCAACACATATTCATGTTGTATACTGTACATCAAATTATTTCCTCTTTTATAACACTTTTATCATCTCATCCTTTTCACCATAACCACATATTATATTGTTAATAATCTTACATCCATCCATTTTTTTCTCATATAAAAGCACTTTTCTTCTTGTTTTCCATACAATCAACAACATTGCAAAAGCTTTTTGTCACTTGTACCTGTCTCATCATAACTTTTTTTCTTGATTCCCTTATAATAGCCATGAAAACTTAGACTTCAGTTCATGCAACAAGCTGTTTGCATAATTGATTTCCACAGTTTTTCTTCCCCATCCACATGGCTGACCATCAGCTGCCACCAGCTCCTCTAGTCATTCACCAGGTCTTATCTGAGACTCCACAGTGCTCAACCCATTCCATGTCCAGGGCTGGAGGAAACTGCAAACAGTGGTGCAGCTACAACCTGCTGAAGCAAAGTGTACCCCAACCTCCCTGTCATCCTGCAGTATCTCTGTTTGCTTCAAAGTAACTATTGCTGGGAAGTGGATATGCCTGTCTCTGCATGTACAACCTCCCAAACAAACAGTATACTGTTTGTAGCATGGATGTCACCAAGCTCTTAAAACTACTATTACAGAGAAGCTAGGCAGCCTCCATCCTCCAAAAATAGACAAACCAGCATTTTCCTCTCATTCTTATCTTCCTCATCTGGTCCTTCCAGTGTCCATTCTGCACAGGTCATTTGGAGGATAGGAAGGGCTTTATCCCTCTGCACCATAGGGACAGATCTCTCATTTTCATAATTGTTTACCCTTTAGCACTGTAAAAAGATATGCAGAGAAGTCTCCACAACCTCAAATCTATTACACAGTCATTTTGCTATTATTTCATACAATGTGCATCCTTTAACTGCCTGATTACTCAACACCAACCTTCATAAAATTATTTACTTTTCTCTTAATGTTTAAATATTCTCCTTCTCTATGTTTCTTACTGCCTTAATATCAGTACTCTGATTTTCCCCAAGAATCAATACAATAAAATCCTGTCATTATGTCTTCATACCACTGCCTTAGTTGTTTTCCCGCCATAAATATGTTTATCTTCCATAACATTATTTTTTAGTACTCCTCCATCTCTTCATTAAAACAACATTAAAATTTTGGGCAATAAAAGTGAACACTAATCAGTGGAGTAAATAAGCTCCTATCCATCAGCATTTAAAAGCACTGGTAAATGAGAGGTTGAGTTTAAAAGTTTAAATCTGATCTGGAATCATATCTCTTTATATAGTGCCCAGTGGTAATATATATTGAGTGGTCAATCCAAGGACCATATGTCATTAGTGCCCTTGGCCTTCCAAGGCTTAATCTGGCCTTGAGCACTCATGCCTCCATGTTAAGGCAACTGAGTTTTCTACCATCCCCTACATGTTATCCCAACTCTGTTGTTCTTTATTTTGTCAAACTATCCTTTCTTATGTACCAGATTATTTGACTACTGCATGCACATCCATTATTTTTTTTAGAAATATGACTGTTTGCTGGTAGAAAGTTTAGGTTTAAATTACTTGAAGCAAGATTATAAGTAATGGGTTAAGCTAAGTTAAACTGAGTGACAAAGGTATAACTCCAAGAGTCATCATGGCTTTTTTTAGCAGTGCTCATTAAATCAGAGCTAGAGTAATTATATAAAGAGGGATGACACTGGACTCCCCATGTTGGGACAGTGGATACAATACCCATTACTTAGATGTCTTGGTACAGATTTGTGTCATTTTGTGTGCAAGTTGTCACTGACTACATTGATGTCTGGAGCTATTTTAACTATGTGGAAGAATTATTGTTGTTTATTACAAAAATCTCTTGAATGCCTTCTGTGCGAGTCTGCATGTCCTCCCTGTGGGTGTGGTCCGTTCGGTGCGTGCTCCGGGTTTCCCCCATCCATCCCACAGGTGGGATGACACTTTGGTGGAAGGGTGTGCGTGTGGGTGTGTGCTCTGTGGTGTGTTGGGCACCGGGTTGGGCACCGGACACCGTGACCACTCCTCCACCCACAACAAAGCAAACATGAGGACAAGGTGTGGCGACTTGGCTCCGACCGAAAGAAGAAGAAGAAGAAGAATTACAAAAATCTCTTGAGATTATATGATTTTGAAAAGAAGTACAATATTGGTGTTTCATACTGTTTAACATGGACTGAATATTAATCTTGCCAGCATGAAGTCCCTTTATCCTTTATCCATATCCATATGAAGTAATCTCTGTCTCAATTACTTCCTTGTCAATTACTACATGAAATTTCAGTATGCAAACACGATTTAATTCATAAATAGCATTATTGTGTTAATTGTTTTTTCATTCTACCCAATATACTAGTAGACCAGAATATCTTGTTGTTGCTTGACCTCTTGATGGGCACACACAGACATATGGAGAGACACACACACACATACATATACACTCTGAACATCCCTAACTCTACCTCTTGCATTAACCTACATGGCTTTACTCAATTAATATCTGAACCTACCCACTACAACAATTCACACATCCCTACTACCTTAATAGACTGGATACTTGTAACACAGCCCTCTACATATCATAACATAGAAACTCTTCCCAGTTCCCTTAAGGATCACTAACCAATAAAAGTTATTAGATATTCTCCCCATTTCATTAGACCACATAGATACATTACTTGTCGTAACTTGTCCAACTTCTCCCCTGACACATTTAATGCCCTTCTTTCAAGAATAAACTGGAGTCACCTTAAAGAACTTCCCCTTGATGAAGCAGTCCTATCATTTAACTCTTTCTTAACATATTCAACTCTCTTGCACCACTCCGTACAGTAAGAATAAAGTCTAAAATATCTCCATGGCTCTCCAAAGCTACCCACACCTTAATGAGAAATAAAGATATGATATGGAAAATCTGGCTGAGAACCAAACTTCCTTCCGACTTGCAAAAGTACAAAGAGCTTAGAAACCTGACAAAAAACATATTACTAAGGATAAAAAGGGATTCTACTTTAACCCTCCTACACCAATAAAATGTAATCCCAAAAATTTAGGAACTCAAGTCAACCAAATATTTCATCCCGGCAACCCCTCCTCCTCTAATTCCCTACCCAAATAGGGCACCTAAAGAAACTGCCTCTATCTTTAACACCTTCTTTACTGAAACTGTATCAAAGATGATCAACTGAAACTCCCCTTCAACTTATGATTCTAACCTCTCTGTATCATCCCCATCTCTGACTTCTCTAATTCCTTTTCCCTTAGACCTGTATGTACTACTTATATCAAATCTCTACTCTCCAAATTAAAACTTTGCTCTACTTCTGCAGATAACATTCCACCATACTTCCTCCAGCAGGCAGCTGATGCTTTTGCTTTCCCAGTATCCATTTTGATTAACCGCTTTATCTCTGAGTCAAGAGTTCCATCTATTTGGAAAGAATTTTACACTCTACCTATTCATAAGGGAGGTAACTAACAAGAAATCTCTAACTTTAGACTTATAGGCATCCTGTCACCTCTCTCTAAACTACTTGAAAAATGCATACATAAGCAAACTCTCCAATACCTATTAGAGGAAGACCTACTTACCCCCACTCAACATGGTTTCCACCCTAAACAAAGTGCAACTACAGCACTTATCTCCTTTACAAATGCTATTTCCCATGCTCACGATAACAACAAACTTGTCTCCTGCTTATTTCTAGACCTCTCAAAAGCTTTTGACACAGTTTGACATCCACTACTCCTGACTAAACTGGCTAATCTAAACTTCTCTTCTGCTACTGTCTCTTGGTTTTCCAGCTATCTCACTGATCGACTTCAATCAGCGAAATGGCCGTCTCCCCTTCCCTCCCTATAAAAATGGGCATTCCCTAAAGATCTATTCTGGGTCCACTACTATTTAACATTTTTACCAACCTACTCTTTACTTCTTGCCCCCAGTCATCAGTTGTTCAATATAAGAGATGACTACAGTGACTATCTCTCACTATCTCCATCTCTCCTCTCAGGCTACTCAGGGCTAGGCTGCCTTTGGTGGAAACATGCTGGGGCTCCAATAACCACCTTATCCAAAACAACAAAAAAACTTTTTACTCTTTCTCCCAAAACATCTAAGTCATCTTAAATCTACCTTATCTATACTGCCTTTTAATAATACTCCAATAGAAGCTGAACCCAGTACTAATCTCCTAGGTGTCACTATAGATGATCAACTTAAATTCGACATACACATCAACAACTGCATTAGGAAAACTCATCAGAAACTAGGCCTTCTATACCGAAACAAAAAGTAGCTCACCTCTAAAGCAAAAGTAACTCTCTCTCATACCTATCTCCTACCCAGTCTACTATATGGGTCCCAAAATATTTACCAAACATAATACCACACTCCTAGCTAAACTACACTCAACCTATAACAATGTAGCCAGATTTGCTGCATAAGATACTTACAAAACCCATCACTACATCTCGCTTAAACTATTAAACTGGCTGAAGCTACCAAACCTCCTTCTCCTCTCACAGCTTCAGATTATGCACTCTGTCCTTTATAAACTGCTCTATTGCCCAAACATATCCTCCTACACAACTTACTACTCTCAAACTAGGTCACTCCATAGGTCACAACAAGATTTACTACTTACCTATGAACCTAAAACTAACATTGGATGTAACATCTATAGCTATCATCCACCCATAGCATGGAACAAACTTCCCCTTCAAACTAGATTACTATCTCATCCTAAACAGGTCGAAATAGCTGCTAAAGAGCACCTGCAAACTCTCTGGTTTTGCCTCAGCACTCACCCTTCATAAACTTCCTCCCAAACACCAAACTCCCCATTATCAGGCCATTAACTTTTTTTTCTCATCTTCTACTCTCTTAACATTAACATCCTCTACCCTTCCTCATCACACCATCCTCAAACATTTTTTAAGCTTCAGATGTATGCTTCTAACCCAACCTGTTCTCTCTGAATTGTCTTCTGCTGTCTACACCTGACAGTAACTTAGGCCAAAAATGAATCATCACTACAAAACTATAAGAATAGGTCTTGACTCTCATTGTCATCATTTAAACTAACACTTGTAAATTCTTTTTTTTTTATGGGTCTAAATTTTTTTGATAGTCTTATTGAAATATTGCTTCTGCTACTTATATTTGCTTTCATATACTCTACTGTACTGTTTAATGTATAGGAGCTTTTCTCCCCGGGCATCCGCTGAAAAAGGGCTACTTCAGCTCAGACGCACTAAGCCGGACAACAAATGTAAAATAAATAACTAAAATAAATAAATAAAGTAGTCGAGGGAGAGAAATATATATTCATATTTTACCTGTAAACACACTGTCCTTATACATTTTACTTTTCTCTACCAAACATTGCAGTACTTCTCAACAATAATCTTCTCTCTCCTATTTGCATATCGTAGCCATACTTCCAATTTTCTTATTTTCTTGCATCTCAAGCTGTCAAAAAAGGAATAGTCTAACAGATAAACTGAAAGTTAACACAAATGTTTATAAGTTGTAAAGCTTTATGCATATGAAGAGGCTAGGGTATAAATTAGAAATAATTAGACTTGGTGCTGAAGTAAAACTTTATGATTAACAAAAAAAAAGCTTCTTCAATAATTTTTCATTATAACACAATCTGAATTTGTTAAGTACTTAGAAGGAAATAGCTGGCAACTTCATTGCCTTCTTCATATCATCTAGACTTTTTACTTTTACAGCTGCTTGGTAGATTAATCATGTTGGCTGCCTCTCTGTTTAGAATACTTTTATAAAATTGGCTTGTGTTTAACCTAAACAGAATAGGTGTCATTGAATTCTGTGGCACATAGGCTCCTAACACAATGGACTAAGAAGATGTACTGTTTTTGAAAAATGTGCTACAGTTAGTAACACTAATCCATGATTATCTGCTGCCAACTCAGTGTTATTATTTGAAATTGATAGGCACATGTTTACCTGTATTTTATTGATGGAGAACAATGCTGAAAAGGTAGAATGTAGCATGTTACTTAAAAGGTGTTACCAGATTTTGAAATGAATTATGATTGTAGTAGTTTTTAATAACAGTATTCGTTACAATTTGTCATCCGTTATAGGTAATAAATAGTGTTCTAAAGGACAGAGCATGTGACTGTTTAGAAGTACTTAATTGGTTACAAAATAAAGAGCAGCAGTTTAGAATCTTGATATCCTTCTTAAGCATAGAAGGTTTGCTGATAAACTTTTGGCTAGGAAAATAAAAATGTTTTTCAAATAATGTGGTGAAAATGTATTAACTGGGCATGCCCATTGGGCTCACGATCCCTTTTCCAGGAAACACAGACAGAATGTCTTCTCAGAATCACACAGGTGGTAAAGAGAAATTGTGGGAACTGATCTCAAGACTGTTGAGAGTCTAAACCCCTCAGTACTTTGTTTTATTCTTTTGTACCAAATTCCCATACTTTCAAAAGTGACTCCATATATTTTTAGGCAATCTTGTAACAACAGCAATATTTATGATTCCTTGCACTTTGCTTCTTTTCACAATGTAGCAAGTATTACTTTTGAGGGAACTATAAACAATGAATAGAACATTTTGTTATCTGATGCATTTGCACCAGCAGCAATAGGTAAAATTCTTAGATTCCAGACAAAAGTTGTTGGAATGTTAAGAACCTTTTAAGCAGGTGACTTTACATTAAGAGCGTACTTATTACCAGACACAGAATGTTTAACTGCAGTGATTGCTGTTTCTGAAATTTAATATTGGATGCAGATTTATTTTTCAATATTTATTCCTGGTAAGAAGTGCTTAAGTTATTATTACTTTAACTACATAATAAAATATGTTGTTATTATAGCAATGTGCTCCTCCTATTATCATTGTCAAGTACTTAAAAAAGTTATCCCCCAAGGCTAGGTGTCAGAGATCATAGATATGATATTAAATGTATATGTGTATATATGTATATCTATACTAGTTCATATAAAGAACAAGTAAGAATTATTCTCCTAAAAGGAAAAAAAAAAGACAAGGTAAGATCTGTAAGGTCTATATTACTTCACTGAAGAGTCATTTCAATGAAGCTGACTTCATCAACCCCAAATCAGCTAACCAAATGTCTGCAAACGTTCACTACAGTGAAAGATTTCACTAGGGAAAGGAAGCAGTCGGCCAACAGCACAACTTTGCCCTTTCCCCACACAGTGAGATCTCGGAGTTGGTATATATATATTTAGAGGGTATGTGGGGGGCTCAGCCCCCCACATTGGGGAGTGTGGGGTGTGAAGCCCCCCTCTTGGGTGGGTTTGATATACTCTGGTTTGCGTTCCAATGTGCTGTTGGCCAGCAGACTACTTTCACTGGTGAATTATTTTTTCCATGGGTTCGTTTGCGGAAATTCCGTTTACTGATTTGGAGTCGATGAAGTCAGATTCATTGAAATGACATTTTTGTGAAGTAATATAGACCTGATATGTAAGTACTTACAGGACTAAGACTTATACTTATGAAAGCATTTATAATACTTAACTGTCTTGCTATGAAATGGTGATGGCACTGTTGCCCCAAGCATGGGACGTGGGTAGCATGAGAAACAGGCTTGCTCAAAGTAATCCTTGTTCCATCCTTATACCGTAAACTAGTATATACCTCTTGTAGGAGTCTCCAGCTGTACTCATTATGCAGGACATCCAGAAAATATTGGCCTCCTCCTTTCACCATGCTTGTGCTATAAAAGGAGCAATAATTCTCCTTCTCTGTGCCTCATGTTGAAGAAACACAATAAAAGGAGCAGACAGTTAGTGTCCTAAACAGTTCTTGGGTGTTCCATCTTCTGCACAATGACTGTCATCGACAGGTACCTCATTTGCATGATGGATGGCACACACTCAGAAATTGTAGGTAATATAGTGTTATGGTTCCAATGGCACTTTAAGGTATGAAACACAGAAGTGCTTCATCCCTGTGTATGCTGTTGAGAATAAATTCTCTACAGAGTCTTCATTTGTAGATGATTGAATATGGCATGGCAATTCCCTCACTCCTAAAATCATAGGGTTATTTGCCCACAGGGTCTCAGGTGTGTGAGCACTGCATCATATAGAAATCTGCATGATGGTTACCAGGTGTGCTGGATGCACAAATGGAACTATTCATAAATGATAATGAGATGATCCCTAATTAGCATAATCATCATGCCTGGAGAGGAGATTCAACATAATAGAAGTGTGACAAGAGGCAAAAACTATAGCATCATATAGAAATCTGCATGATGGTTACCAGGTGTGCTGGATGCACAAATTGAGTGATTCAGAACTAATAATGATCTGATCCATTACTAGCATAATTATCATGTCCGGAGGGTTGAATCTATGTAATATAAGTGCGATGAGAGGCAAAAAGCATGGCTTTGTAGAAATCTACACAATGTTTACTAGTGCGCTGGTCTAATGAATCGAGCAATTCAGAAACAGTAATGAGCTGATCCCTAATTAGTATAATTATCATGTCCCTGGGGTAAATATACATGATATAAGCATGCCAAGAAGCAATGTGCCTTATCACACTAGGGAAGATTACAATGGTACAAGAGTTTGATTCCTGCCAAGGATGACTTTAGAGAAAACGTTCTTCTAACTAAGATATCTGCTTATATAAATTACATACTACTTCCTACAAATCCATTGCTTTGTATATTAGTTACCTTTACATGTTTTTTATCCTACTACCTATAAGTGATATCAGTTTATCAGTACTTTTAAATGTGTTAGCAAAAGTGTTGAGAGGTTGATCTTTTTTTAATAGCCTGCAGGATTGTTAAGCTGGATGGTAGACACAACCCTGACCTTAGATTCTGAGTACTGTTTGATATTATTTTAGTTTTGTGTGCTTTGCATGTATGTCATTAGCTATAATCTTTGTAACAATGCTATTGCAATGATCATGTGTCCTTGTTCAGTTGCATTTCTCTGATCGTTTTGCAGGTAATATGTGCTCAGTACACCTTTGTGCCCTAAATTTACTTAAAGATTGTAGATATAGATATTTAACTGCCAGGCACACCACAGCATATGCAGAGTGGGATCATGGTCAAATGGGGCCCTAGGCAGTGTAATGGATGAGCCCCCCTCCAACCATTCCAGTGTCCCATTACTTGGCTACCTCTCCCCATTTTCCATAAACACTTCTCAAACTTATGTGTGCATAATATTTTCTTCTTTACTTTTGCAGTGATTACAAAAATTTGATCTAAAACCTTTATTTCAAATTTTACAGCACAAACACTGATGGGCACTTGCTAAGCAAAACAAAACAGTCTCACACTGAAAACAGACTTAGCATGACTAACAGTAAACTTCTCTTCGCTTGAAACTCAAATTTATTGAAAATGCACTGAAATTCAAATTCATTGAAAATGCATTGAAACTCACATTCATTGAAAATGAGGTCTATATTACATTGTCGAACTCACAGATGTCCAAACAATGTAATATCGAACTGGGAAGTTCTCAAAACCCAAAATGTACGAACACACATAACAGCAATTTTATTCCCAGCGAAAAAAATCGCTGTCCCGATACAAAAAAAAAAAAAAAACACGTACACTTAATCTAATGTGGAGGGCTTCACCCCCACCCCCCACTCCCACTTAACTATACCAACTCCGAGATCGCACCACAGTGGAGGAAATAGCAAAGCTGCAAAAATGGCCCACTGTTTTTTTCCCTAGGAAAAAAATCGGTGTTCCGCGGCTTCGCTATTTCCGTGTTTCGACCATTTGGGTTTGATATTACAACATTTGGACTCCTGTGAGTTCAAAGTTGTAATATATACCCTTGAAAATGCATCTGGCCGGTGGTGGATTACTTGCACATTTGTATCCTCAGGCACTCCCCAACTCAGCAATTATAGATACATTGTTGACTCCATCCATCTCAAATGTCTCTGGGAAAAAAAATAATAATAATGACCAAAGTCACATATTTCAAGTTTTCACAAAAACACACAGTAGCCAAAGTATTCAAACTTTTAATGATCTCACTCACACACAAACCACACATGCACACACTAGTCTTGCAAAGCCATATTAAACACTATTTAAAATGAGTAGATGGTAAGAACATAAGGTACTTTCAGCCACAGTGAGTCCTCACCCGCACTTCCCACCAGCAGCTATAGCCACTTTGCTGACTGTGTGCACCCTTTATTGCTTAATAAATTGCATGCATTTAACTTGAAACTTTGGGCGAATTACATGAAATTGTATAATGATCACTAATATCATACCATAAGATCTAACCAAGTGTAGCACCATTTAAACAGAAGAATATTTATGAGAGCATAAGAAATATTATCCATCTAATGTGTGCTAAGTCAACATGCACAATCTTTGCAGAAATAAAAGTTATCTGAATAATTCCACATTAAGGAGAGTTATTACTGATACAGAGGTTGCTGCTGACAAATTACTTTATAATTCATTGCTTCACCTACAAATATAGTAGTTGCTGCCCTAGAGGAATGAATTGCACATGTTACATTAAAAATGGCGTGCTGTTGACATTGCCATAACATTTCCTCAGCAAGATCAGCTGTGCAATAGTGAGTTTCAGGCAAACAACTACAACAGGTTTATAATTACTAATCATGTATTCCTGGAGAGCATTAAGAAGCCTTGCCCAAATTCTCAATCTCTTGAAAGCACTGCCTGGTTAAGAGACTTGCTTAAAATCATACAGTAGGTAAATGAAGCTGGAAAGATTCAAACCCTACACCCTTGCTGCCAGAAGTAGTTCATTATCAAGTTGGAGTCCACTGTGCTAACAACCAGATTAACAGCTTTTATATAAATGCTGAAATCCTATACAATCCAATCTTGCAAGAAAGGCTGTATCACAGTAATATGCAACAATGACTACATAATGGATGCTGAAGATCAATGACTACATAATGGATGTTGAAGATCCAACAGTTCTGATCACCACTCCAAACAATGCAAACTGTATGACCAGACAAATATCAACCCCTTTGCACTTGTTAGAGTCTGCAAAGAAGGTATTGCACAAAATATATTTCTAAAATGTAACGTATTTACACTATATTACACAATCCAGCCTATGAATTCCTTCATTCTTTAGTACAATGAATAAAACAAAACAAATAAAAGCAATATGAATGCTGCATCAGTTTTCGTAAAAGAACCCACAAGTCATAAAAATTCAGAAGTATTGCTGCATACAACATACTATCTGGAGGGGTTTACATGCCTGTAGGGCACCTAGATCCCATTTTTGGCCTCCCTATCTTTCCTCTGTTATCAAGAATAGCTACCCATCTGACATCACTTAGTACAGGTCTGAGCTACTGTACTAGAAGAGTGGCTTATAATGCTGTATTGTTGCAGCATAAACCTCCAGCATCAACAGAGCTGGATAATGGACAAATAGGGCCCTATGGAGGGTAATGAATCAGGCCACTGCCAGACATACTAATATCCCATTACTTGGCTGTTTCTCACTTGTAACCATAAATAGTATTCAAGTCTGTCAGAATACATAGTATTTTCTTATTTACTTTTTCAATTAACACAGAGGTTTGAATTTTATTTAAAACCATTATGTCAAATGTTACAGAAAAAAAGCTGACATAATTTTCTAAACAAAACACTCTCGAACTGAAAACAGACTTAGCATGAGAAACAGTAAACTTCTCTTTCCCTGAAACTCACATTTCATGACAAATGCATCTGGTAACCCATTAAATTATAACAGACATGCTGGGATTCACACTCAGATAGCAAGTAGTGAATTACTAATTAGTGTCTATGTGAAGGGTAAAAGAATTCAAACAGCATATAGGCAATGCATTTGCTAACATCCTGGGACAGCCCAATGGACCCAGTGTTCTCTTTCAGAAGCAGCTCAGGAGTATGGTCTGGTGAAGTAACTTGCCAGAGTCACATAAAAGACGAAATGAATGCTGACAAAGTTGAACCGGATACTAAAGGAAGCAGCATTTTAACAACTCATAGAGTTACTCATCTGTATTAAGTGCTAAGCAAACTGTTGTAGCCCAAGCACACTTCATTAAACATTTTTGTGCCTGTAAAAGACAAGCTAAATAAAAATGTATTCAGAATTAAAATATTAACATTAAACTCAAACATCATGTTGTCAGATTTATTCACAGCTAAATAATAAATACACTGTCAAAATTAAACAAGACAAAGAAAACAAGAATCTCTCACAACTGCTGCCTCCTTTACCAACACTTACCCATAGACAGAACTCCCTATACCCACTCCAGTCATCTCCCAAGTATGACACATTTACAACTATTAACAGCGCTAGTCTCTTTTCCTGTGCTGCTGTCAACCCCTTAAGTACTACACCCACAGTAATATAATCAACACATCTTCCCTCAGACCAAAGCCAAAATTCAAACACCATTATTTATACTCCCTGCTGTCTTTTCACTTTAAATCATATGGTAACAACCATGCAAACACAGGTCTTGCACCATCTTGTACCACTCAACAAAATGCCAAGTCTGCCATATCACAAAATAGTCATCCCTCAAAGCCATATTGTCTCCACCTAAACATAAATGCTAAACTCAGAAGTATAAGAAACAAACTGATGTGCATACATGGATAGCCTACCACTCTCAAGATATACTAGTAGCCAGAGAAACTTGTCTTAAACTAGAAATAAAATATGAAATCTTATCATAGGGATATAACACCTTAAGACTTGACATAACCCAAAAAAAGGGGGTGGGGCTGGCCATTATCATTAAGAACCCTTTAAACCTCTCCAGGTTTCTTAAAAGGTCACCACCACTATTCAGTGTTGAAATAATTATAGCATCCTTGCAAATTAATGTTCACAAAAGCTTTTGCATTATAGGGACTTACTTTCCACCAGGAAATAATGTAGTTACTGATGAAGGTCTTCTCTCCTGGGCATCAAGCAATATCTCACTTGAAATAATCATTCTATGGAAACTTAAATGTATTGACAGTAACAGTTCTTCTAATGTCATTAATCTGTATGGATTCACTCACCTTATTTTAACTCTCACAAAGTTCAACAAACACTGTGGTAGAGGCCCCAAACTTAGATTTGACTGTCTGTAATACCCCAAAGAAAATCTTCTTAATAGGTGCCTTACCTGATACCTTAAGTGATCACCTTCTCATCATCGCAATAAGGCATCATAAACCTAAACAAAAACAGCATTTGTACAACCTTGCTCTTAACCTCTCCTCCTTTAGTCAGGAACAATTCATCACAGCACTAACACTGGTCAATTAGTGGTCTCTTCCAGCCCTTCTGCTTGATGAAACTGTAGCTCTGCTCAACTCAGTTTTCCTTAACATAGTAAATGAACTAGCCTCAATAAGAACAACAAAAAAAAACTCAAATCCTGTATCCTGGTTTTCAAAAAGTCCTAAATTGTAGAGAAAGAAACAGCCTGGAAAAAATGTAAATAAGTTAAAACAATAGCTACCAGTCAATAAACATCACAGAAATTGCACGACAAATAAAATAAAAACTAAAAAGAACTAGTATATTAATGGAAAATAACTAATGTATTAATATACAGGCAGCAAATTATAGCAACCCCAGCTGTTAAAACCCAGTACACTAACAAAACCTATACCTAATTCATCTAACCATACTGTCAGCATAGCAAGTGAATTCCATATGCACTTCATCCAAACAGTAACATCTCTTATTTAAACCCCTGGCACAGGCACACACAAGTTTCATTCCTTGCTTTTTAGCCCCCTCCCAAACGCTTGTACTCAAATCAGCCTCAGTTTCTACAATCCAAAAACTATTACTAACCTTAAAACCTACTTCCTTTGCCCCCTGATAACATACCATCTGAGTACTTAAAACCTGCTGCTGATTCCCTAACTTTTCCTATCTCTTTCCTAATCAACTACTCCATTCTTGAAAACTATGTTCCAACCCTATGGAAAAGCTGCTACAATCTTTTTTCCATAAAGGTGGAAATGCAAATGAGCTCTCAGACTTGAAGCATATAGCTATACTGTGTCCATTCTCAAAAATTCTGGACAAGAGTATCTAGTGCCAACTCCTCAGCTTTCTCACTGACAACTGCCTACGTTCCCCTAAACAGCACCATTTCTATCCTTTTCACATTACAAATACAGCTCTCTTTAGTTTTCCAACATCTATTAATCACTATAGAAACTTTGGAAACTTGATCCAGCATTTTCCTGGATTTATCCAAAGTTATTGATATGGTATTCCACCAGAATATTGCTCAGAAATATAGGTTACCTGGGAATAAATGAAACTTCACTACCTCAGTTCTCCAGCTGTTCCTCAAATAAGCAACAGGCATCCCTCAAGGATCCATTTAGGTTCCCTGTTGATCAATATATTTATTAATAATATCTACCTAGCTTCTAAACAAGCCAGTATCATACAATATACAAACAATTCAACAATCATTTATTCTGCTAAAAGCAGAGATAAACTAACTTGTCTTTCTCTACCATAGAGGCCTGACTGTCTGATATACAGTTGCTTCTTATCCCTAATAAAACTGATCTTATTTACTGCAAAGCATTCAAATGAAAACAAAAAATTAATTTCGATATCACTTCCTATAACAATGCCAACATATAATTGCTATACCAAACTAAGCTTCTAGAAGTCACTATTGATGAAAGTTTAAAATTTGATTATTATATAAAACAATCTGCAAAGAACACTCCCACTCTGTCTATAGAGTCAAACAATACCTTACAGATAATGCCAGAAAAAGGATTGCTCAAACCTTTCTCATCCCTACAGTACTTTAGATTGTTTCCATTTTGATTAACCTACAGTCCACTCAACTATTATTCTTTAAACAGTGCTATAATAAGGACATCACTGTCTGACCTTAAAAATTTTCAGTGGTTACAGCTAAGGCATTACCTTACATTTTCAGAACTAGTCACTTTCTATAAACTCATCTATTATCCATAACACATGCCCATGTTTGAAAAATATTCTCCAACTTTATAACCTAAGAAGGCAGCTGAGATCCATTGACAAAACATTATTAACTGTTATACAAGCTAACAACTTGGCTGGTGATTCTTTGTACACCTCTTTCATCAACAACATTTTGACTTCCTTCTTCTCAGTCTAAGAAACACAGTAAACACTAACTCTTTTGAGGCACTGACAAGAGAATATCTAAAATATACCAGCTCTGTACATGCACAACTCCTGGATAATAAAAGTCCTGCTCCTATATCTGGCTCTGTACATGCATAACTCCTGGACAATGAATGTCCTGCTCCTATACCTGGCTCTGTACATGCACAACTACTGGATAATGAATGTCCTGCCCTAAAATATACCTATCTCTGTACATGCACAACTACTGGATAATGAATGTCCTGCTCCTATACCTGACTCTGTACATGCACAACTCCTGGATAATGAATGTCCTGCAACTATACCTGGCTCTGTACATGCACAATTCCTGGATAATGAATGTCCTGCTCCAGTGCCTGGCTCTGTACATGCAAAACTTTTGGATAATGAATGTCCTGCTCCTATACCTGGCTCCGTACATGCACAACTCCTGGATAATGAATGCCCTGCTCCTTTACCTGGCTCTGTACATGCAAAACTCCTGGATAATGAATGTCCTGCTCCTATACCTGGCTCTGTACATGCACAACTCCTGGATAATGAATGCCCTGCTCCTATACCTGGCTCTGTACATGCACAACTCCTAGATAATGAATGTCCTGCTCCTATACCTGGCTCTGTACATGCACAACTCCTGGATAATGAATGCCCTGCTCCTATACCTGGCTCCGTACATGTACAACTCCTGGATAATGAATGTCCTGCTCCTATACCTGGCTCTGTACATGCACAACTCCTGGATAATGAATGTCCTGCTCCTATACCTGGCTCTGTACATGCACAACTCCTGGATAATGAATGTCTTGCTCCTATACCTTGCTCTGTACATGCACAACTCCTGGATAATTAATGTCTTGCTCCTATACCTGGCTCCGTACATGCACAACTCCTGGATAAAGACTATCCTGCTCCTATACGTGGCTCCGTACATGCACAACTCCTGGATAATGAATATCCTGCTCCTATACGTGGCTCTGTACATGCACAACTCCTGGATAATGAATGTCCTGCTCCTATACCTGGCTCTGTACATGTACATCTCCTGGATAATGAAGGTCCTGCTCCTATACCTGGCTCTGTACATGCACAACTCCTGGATAATGAATGTCCTGCTCCTATACCTGGCTCTGTACATGCACAACTCCTGGATAATGAATGTCCTGCTCCTATACCTGGCTCTGTACATGCACAACTCCTGGATAATGAATGTCCTGCTCCTATACATGGCTCTGTACATGCACAACTCCTGGATAATGAATGTCCTGCTCCTATACATGGCTCTGTACATGCACATCTCCTGGATAATGAAGGTCCTGCTCCTATAACTGGCTCTGTACATGCACAACTCCTGGATAATGAATGTCCTGCTCCTATACCTGGCTCTGTACATACACAACTCCTGAATAATGAATGTTCTGCTCCTATACCTGGCTCTGTACATGTACAACTCCTGGATAATGAATATCCTGCTCCTATTCCTGGCTCTGTACATGCACAACTCCTGAATAATGAATGTCCTGCTCCTATACCTGGCTCTGTACATGCACAACTCCTGGATAATGAATGTCCTGCTCCTATACCTGGCTCTGTACATGCACAACTCCTGGATAATGAATGTCCATCTCCTATACCTGGCTCTGTACATGCACAACTCCTGGATAATGAACGTCCTGCTCCTGTACCTGGCTCTGTAAATGCACAACTCCTGGATAATGAATGTCCTTCTCCTCACTTTCTCCTTTTCTTTCCAAGCACTCAGAATCTCATTTTTCTCTGCCTCTCGCTCTTCTTCCTTCTCGCTATCCTAAAACATTCTCTCTCAACTCTTAAAACTAATTCTCCATTTTACTCCTTTTCTCTTCCTCTATTAAGTTAATTTCCAAACACATTTCCCAGCTCTTTACATGATGCTGCTATTAATTACTGATACTCTAAATTTTGTATATTTGCTGATTACATGTATATCTCTGCTGATTACTTGTATACCTCTGTTTATTGCGTCTTTTATCTAATACTTTTTTTCTGGTGCTTTCCTTCCAGGAAGAAGTTTCCTAGCACATACAACCAAACCCAGACCGAAACACTAAAGGTGGAGGTGTGTCCATATTCATTAAGGATATCCACACCTCCAAGCTAGTTGCTGAACATAATGCATCTGAGATTATCCAAGTTCAACTAACTCTGGGCAAAACCGCAATCCAGACTGTAGCTTGCTACAGACCCCCCGCCATGCCCCAGGATTCCCACTCCTCTTTTCTTGATACAATGGAAAATATTAAGGTACAACCCAACACTCTAATAATGAGTGATTTCAACTACCCTACCATTAACTGGGAAAACTACTCATGTACCAATTCTTTTGCTCAACGTTTTCTGGAAATCATCAATTCCAACGCCTTGGATCAACTTATCTACACCCACACCAGGGGCAGCAATGTCCAAGACCTGGTCATCACTAACATGGGTGACCGGTGTTCCACACCAGTGGTCAGCTCCTCGTTGGTCACATCCAACCACAAGCTAATCACCCTAGACATCCACATCCTGCTCCCACCCCCATTAGGAAAACAACCATAAAAAATTTCTCCAAAGCCAACTTCACGCTTAAGACAGAAGTGGCAAACTTCATGACACCCATGCAGATGGATAGTAGAGGTACGACTGCTGAATCCTACACAAATACACTTTATAAGCACTTACATGAGTGCACGGATCGTGCTATCCCTAACAGAATCAAGATGCTATCCTCCAAAAAAAGGAAGCCAATCTGGTGGTCTTCTGCCATAAACAAACTCTACAACAGAAGAAAAAAACTGCTGCAAAAAAGAGTAAAATCCCACGATTGGAAGAACTCCCTGGTCAGCCTCAGTAGAAGCTGAGATCCCTCATAAAATCCTCTAAAGCTAGTTATGAAAACAAAATTGCCACTGATTCTAAAGACATCCACAAAGCATTCTATAGCTATGTCAAAAATCTCAATGGCAACACTCAGATCTGCTCTGAGTTACAGCACAATGACACTAAATATACAGAACCAACTGATATTGCCAACATCCTGGCAGATAGGTTCAGTGCTAACTTTACCCCCCTCTCACCCCCTAAAGGGACAATCTTTATACCAGAAGAATGCAAAGTTCCTGTAATCACGGCTGCACAGGTAAAAACCTCATTCTCCAAAGCCAAGAACACAGCATCCATGGGACCTGACAACATCCCAGGCTGCCTTCTACATGAACTACAGAATGAACTGGCACCCCACCTAAGTACCATGTTCAATCATAGCCTCACCTCAGGCTTTGTGCCCATTGAATGGCGTACCACGACAGTTATCCCATTCCACAAAGGGGGGGGCCACAACAGACCCCGGGAGCTACCACACCATTAGCCTGATGAGCCTCGTAAGCAAGGCCATGGAACGTATCATCATGGAACTCATAAACAGAGACATTGGAGATCTCCAAACTCTGGACCCCACACAGTTTGGGTTTGTAAAAGGCAGATCATGTCTCCTAAACCTGATAGACTTCTTTGAAGTAGTCATCAAAGACATAGATGAGGGTAAGGTGGTTCACACAGCCTATCTAGATCTTGCCAAGGCATTCGACACCATCCCCTACTTTGGAATTATAGATAAACTCACTAAGCTAGGTATAAATCTTTATGTCACAAGATGGGTTGCCAACTGGCTTACTGACAGAACCCACACCGTGAAAGTAGCAGACTCCAAATCAGACTTCAGACCAGTGACAAGTGGAGTACCACAGGGTTCAGTCCTGGATCCTCTCCTGTCTGGTATCTACTTCTCTGAAGTACAGGCTAATACAGAAGGTCTTTGGCTAACTAAATTCGCAGATGACTGCAAACTAGGAGCCATAATCGAAACTCCTAACAATGTGGACATCCTACAAAAGGGCCTCACTGAGACAGATGCCTGGTGTCAAAGACATGGTCTCAAGCTCAATGCCAAAAAGTGCATTGTCATTCCCTTTGGTAAAAACTCTGTACCCATGAACTACCACATAGGCGGTAGTCTACTTAACACTGAAAGTTTGATAAGAGACCTTGGGACACAGGTGGACAGTAGTCTCTCCTTTGATAATCACATTGACACAGTGGTCAGGAAATCCTTCTACGTGGCACACCTCATCACAAAAGGTTTCTCATCCAGAAAAAAAGAGGTCATTGTTCCCCTCTACTCATCACTCATTAGACCCATTATAGAGTACAACACCCCTTTTGGTATGTACCTCACAAGACATCTACAACTGGAAAGGCTACAAAAATACCTCACAAAGATGATTACTGGCCTCAAACAGATGCCTTACGAAGACCGTCTCAAAAAACTCCAGCTTTACTCCTTCGCATATCGCCTACTCAGAGGCAATCTCTGCCTAACATACAAAGCTATGTCAAACCGAGAGTTGTTGGACATGCTCCAATTAAAGAAATCCCCAATCCCTCCGAGATACACTCTCTAGGGACCTAAATCTTGTCACCACAATAAACAGAACATGCTGGAGTGATAGATTCCTATCCCAGAGACTTCCCAAAGTCTGGAACAGACTACCTGTCTATGTTAAACAGAGCTCCTCATTAACACTCTTCAAGAAAAATCTTGATGATTGGATGGATAATAGGAAATTCACCCCGGGGATCACTTCTGTGGTTCTGCTTGACAGGAGCACAGGAAAATAATTTTCTTGGGTGGCGAAAGCCAGGGTACCTTTTTGGCTAGGCTTGTATAGGCCCTAGGGCCAATAGCCTAGTACCTACCTATGAACCTATGAACCTTTGCTGCTATTAATGATACTCTATTTAAATGCTGTATATTTGTTTAGAACTATGACCTTTATATAATGTTCAAATTTTTATATAACTTTTCTCCTCAAACCTCTACTGAAAAGGGGTAGCTTTCTGCCCAGTTGGAATCTCCCAATAGACAAGGGCAACAAATATGTAAAATAAATAAACAACATGGTAAATAGAATTACATTCCTGTTTCTAACTGGGGCATTTTACAGATTCACACACACACACACACACACACACACACACACACACACACACACACACACACACACACACACACACACACACACACACCTTGTATCTATATCTGTATCATGGCCACAAAAGAAATCCCTTCCTATAATGCCATTGTAGATCATGTGTGATTAAATCTTGTGCTAGCTTTCGAAAGGCTCTCATTCACTCAGTGGTGCATGTGCATTTCATTGGCTTCATAACTCCGTAGTGCATGCATGCAAGCCAAGTTAACATAACGGTGTTATTCGGTTGGATGTGAGGAACAATTTATGTTATAGCCACGTCCCCCTAGCCAGCACTGGGCCCTAGGTATCTGCCTAGGTATGGATCTGGCCCTGACTACATGATCTAAGAGGATAGTAGTAGTGTAAGGATTTCTAAGACACGTGAAGGAGCAAGACTCTTAATTTCATTGTTTTTCATTCTAACAGAACAATGTCTAAACAACAAGGCAAACAGAAAAAAAAATTCTGCATCTTGTGTGCAATCCACAACCACCCGCACACCAAAAATATCTGATGCTGAAAATGAGGTGATAATACAGGCACTCCATGTCCATGGCCAATGACTCTTTGATGTCCATGCAGCCAGTCACCCAGCCAGCCATACCATGACCACATCTGGGATGAGATCATCAGCAATACAATTGTGGTGGGTGGTTAGGGTTATGAAATGGTCCTATGTAGGGCCATGGATGTGATCCATACTGCTGGCCAGAGTAGAAGCCATGGTGTGGGAAGGTAGCGTAACTGGTTGTGGACTATCAACTGAACCACCTCTTATAGAGGCAGAGGAATTACTGTACGCTCTTAAAAGCATTACTACCTCCACAGAATCACACAGTGCAATGCTGGATGTTGGAGTGGAGAGTAACCCCCAAGTGAATTTCTACTGTGGAAGACCCATATGTGTATTGATATTTCATTGTATCAATAGTTGCAAGTCTGTTCTACTTCTTAGTCATTATAAACTTCACTAAATTTGTCTGACATACGCAATACAAGTACACTGGAGATCCAAAGTGTACAGCCAACTATACAAAGTATGACCAGGATTATTATATTTTTAATATGTTTATATTTGCAAAGGTATCAATGCATGTTGCAGTTTTGGTACTTGGTCATAGTTACACTATATATTTTTCCTTTGTGTATTCACAAGTGAATCTTTATCCAGCACAAGTACCATGGAACTTCTCCATTGGATGGTGGAGGATCTGTAACCTCTGATAATGATGATTGGGAATAGTTGGCACAGTAAGGGGTGCAGAGTGTATGTTTAACACAGGGAATGTGACCGTTATATCACTTGCACAGTCTATGGACACAGTCTCTGTGCTTGTGGATACCCATGCTACAAAATCATCTGAGAGAAGACAAAATTATGGGGATATTATTGATCAGGGAAGTATACCAGTGTCAAGGAGACGGATGTCTGAATCTACTCGTATCACTCATGGGCAAAGATGTCTACACAGGGGGTTTGGTAATGATACTCACATGAAACATGGTTGCCACCTTCCCCCTCAGGCTGGTGTGTTATGAAATCCAATGTATGTGCAAGGCCTTCATGAATGCACAGGCTACTGGCACCATAGCCATGGCAAAAACATTGTGATCAAGGGTGTGCATGTTAATTAATAGGAGTGCATGTCCTATATATGTGTGATTCCTTGGATAGACTGAGCCACACACTTGACCATATAGTTTCTTCTCTGGGTTGTCTGGCGGGCACAAGTGGCTATTCTTGCAGTCACTCATTTGCTACATCCACAGATGTTAGCCAACATGGCCATGGATGTGTGATATCACTCTGCCACAGTGCTAACACTTCCATGGCAACATCTATTGTGGAGATGTCTACTCCCTGATGAGGACATCCCCATGATCATGGATGTAAACATTCTGGAATATCTCCTAGCAGACATTGGTTGAGATCATGTAGCACACTAGCAGAGACAGCTCTTGTTGATGAGGGAATGCAGAAGATGCTGATCCTCTGTTATGCATGTCCCAGACCTGTCCAGTAGTCCAAGCTACAGTGCTGCACTAGCTGCTGAGCTTGTGTCCCTGCAGACCCATGGTCATCCCTCTACAGCCCACAAAACATTATGCACATGCACTGACCAGGGTCCTTAAAAAATAACCCCTTCCCATACCAGTTCTAACACTCCCTATAAAATCATCTATTTATTTGTAGAACCTCAGCGCTTGCACTCACACACTTCTCTATGACAGATGTAGACTCCTGCACTCCCTTCTAAATCTGTACAAATGATGACTTTGCCCTACTCATTATACATTGCAACTGGGGATACTCATGCCTGATGCAAAATATGTCCTGCCTATGCAAGGGTAAGCTCAGTCTGATGTTAGTTTTGCCACCATGCACACCATGCACTATTTTGACTGCAACATATCTGCTTATCTCTTGAATAGCTATGCTGTGAAGCTATATGCAATCCTCTTTGCTTGTGCCATGGCTTACAGTGCCCACCTCCATCTGGCATGATCATGCCCTTCAGCTCCTCCTCCTCTGACTCTTGACTCTGGTCTCCTCCTCTGACTCCCGTCTCTTAGTTTACACTGCCTATTGTGCTAGGCAAATGTTGAATCTGCAAGAGTCCACCATGCCATAACTACTTCATAAGTATTATATTGTGTAATATTCCATACACAATCAGTATGTTGGCACTTGGTGTAGGATTATACCACAGGGCACCACCAGATGAATCTTATCAGCAAAAGCATGTCTTCAGCAGCTTAACTGCATAGATAGTGTTATAGTTTTGTAAAAGTTTACAGTATATCAGAATCAGTATGTCACATTTACTAATTTTGAGGTTTACTAATTTATGGATCACCAATCTGCAGTAAATTCCATTAGATTCATCCAGAATGAACTATGAAAAGCCATACATTAAACATATTAAAACACAACATGGTATATTTTATATCTGATTGTGTTGAATTGTATTACAGATCCTGGTCTGAATTATTATGAGTAAATTTGTTATATGTTTGAAACTAATGTCCACATATTTTGCATGTATTTCATTTTATATATTTTTCAATAAAATAAAAGTAAACTAAAAAAAATAGGGTAAGGTCTCAAGATATATACCGTCTTAAAATATGAGGTAAGAGATACAATTTAAGACGAAGAGAAGTATATTGTTAATAACTAAATGGTTTATTAATTAACTGGTTGGAATTATGTACCATAAGCATGTGTTCAGGGCATGCACATAAAGAAGAATTTGAAAGTTACAGCTCATTGACAGTAATCAAGCAAATATTGCAAATGGGAGACCTATACGCTGGCAGCCCTGACATGCTCATTTATTTTTTTTATTGTGACTGTCCTGCACAATACGTTTTTCATGGACTCAGTTGCAGAGATGATCATTCACCATTTTTAGGCAAAGTGTTCAACTATAATCAGCACCATCTTTTTCCAATCTTTTTATTTAGCTGTGATCTTTGCATTAATACTGTGGTGACACTTGGAATTCTTTAGCAGTAAGTTTAGCTGTCTATTCCAGCTACCATTTCATCACAGAGACAGGAACTAAATATAGCAGCTCCCTATTGCACTGTCTACTGCTGTGAAACAAAATGCTTTCTTCTACTTTATTTAGAGTGGCTTCAACAGAAAAACTTTTCTGCACAAATTTATTACAGAATTATAAAGAAAACTGAATGGCTATGTTAGTATTCATAGAGCTTACTTAGTCAACTTCAACATTATATGCGACTTGACATGGGCGGCTCATAATACTAGCCCTTGTCAACTACAAACTGACTGATTTTGATAAGTCATTTTAGACCTGGATGCTAGTCATTAATTTTTGCAGAGCACATACATTAACTACAGATACTGCACCGTCAGCTTGCACAAACTATGGAGTCTTTTATACACAAAGGAATATACCCATGTGGGAGCCTCACATGCTACTAACTGAAAAAAAAAAAAAGAATTCATAGTCATGATGATTTACATATTTCTGGCATATTTAACAAGAATGACTGTGTTAGATGATGAAGTTTTAGAATATTAATTTAATTGCTGAATTTAGCTAAGTGCTGGTTATATTGCTTATGTTACCTTTGTATTTTTCAGTCTTCTAGTCAATCTGTGCAAAATAATTGTCTATCTTCCCTACAGATCAAAGTTTCATACACACACACACACACACACACACACACACACACATATATATATATATCTATGGGTCTATATTAAAAGACTGAATGTTCAAAGCCGCAGTTATGACAACTGCAACACGTAAACGCCAAACAGCTGAAACAGCGAAAGATGTAAACATCGAAATTCGGAATGCCGAATGCATTTCTGCAAACAACAGCGACATACATGTAAGTAAAACTTACTTAAACAAACCTCAATTAACACACTTTTGCAGGAGGGCAAGCCCCCCTGCACCCCCCCATGTGAAGGGCTGCACCCCCCATCCCCCCCTACTTATATATACCAACTCCGAGATAACACTACAGTGGGGAAAAAGATATATTTCCTCTTTCCCAAGATCACCCTGCTGGCCAAGGAAATACATTCGGCATTCCGTATTTCGATGTTTACATGTTTCACTGTTTCAGCTGTTCGGTATTTACATGTTGCGGTTGTCATATTTGCAGTTTTGAACATTTGGTCTTTTAATATAGACCCATATATATATATATATATATATATATATATATATATATATATATATATATATATATATATATATATATATATACACACACACACACACACATATGCATGAATGAAAAAATTCTTAGGTAACATTTAGTAGTATAGAAGAAAAACTTGAGTTGTTTTGTTTCATTTCATCACAAGCTCATTTCATGGACAAAAAAAAATGTGACATATTTCACTGAAACGCATTTCACTGAAAATTGTTTAAAGGTATATAAATATATATATCTTCTTCTTCTTCTTCCAGCTTTTCCCGGTTAGGGGTTGCCACAGTGGATCACCTGTCTGCTCATGATTGTCAGTGAAGTTTTACAGTGTCGAGTTGCCAGCCCGGTGCCCAACCTTCCACAGAAGGCACACACACACATGCACTCACACCTAGGGCCAATTTAGAGTGTCCAATCCACCTGCAGCAAGTCTTTGGGATGTGGGAGGAAACCCATGCGACCACAGGGAGGACATGCAGACTCTGCACAGAAGGCACCCCAGCTGAGGATCGAACCAGAGAACCTCTTGCTGTGAGGTGACAATGCTAACCACTGCACCACTGTGGCCACCCCAAGTATGTATGTATGTATATATATATATATATATATATATATATATATATATATATATATATATATATATATATATATATGTTATATTATATACATATATATATATATATATATATATATATATATATATATACATATATATATATTTAATGAGTGTTATATTTTGAGTATATACATATATATATATATATATATATATATATATATATATATAATGAGTGTTATGTATTTTGAGTGCAGGTTCTGCAATACAACTTAGTGTGAATCAGTATTTGTACCTTGCTAAATGCCAACTGTTATGTTGTGCTGCCATTTCTGGAAGTTTTTTTGAATATGCAACAACGATAATTCAATGTGTGGGGAGCTTTCTCTTTTCTCCATAGTTGCAAGATGGTGGAATTAGTATAATCATGCTAGGGGTTGGGGTGATGGATTTTGGATGCATATTTAGAGCACAGGAATTTTTTTAATGAAATGCATTTTGATAAAATGTGTTTTTGACAAAATGAGTTTTTGTCACAATGTGGCATAGGACTTTTGTTGTTGTTGATTGGATGGGATTGAAATGAAAGTTAAAAAGTTAACACTGCAAAGCATATCGATGTATATTATATCACCTCCATGCAGACAGTGTCCGCAAATTCAGCTGTTAACCCAAACAACTATCACAGATTTTTCAAATGACTGAAGAATTCTGAGTCAGTCAGCCTTCAGGGCTAGCAACTAAAAGAGTGATCCATCTGCATGCACCTGTTACTAGTGTAGTTATTGTTTGGCATTAAAATGAGGACACAGGCTGCTGACATTTGAGGACAGTCTCTGAGATGCACAAATTACTTTAGCTGCTGTATTATCTGTAATGCTAGGTGGAGTGAAGGAAAATGTTAGCTTGCTATTTTATAGCAAATAATGGTTGTGGTCACTGGATAACATTAAAACATCCTGAAGGTTTATTCTCTTATTGTATGACATATTGTGCAGTATACATTCGTGATCAAGGAAGGGACATGATATTCAGTACAATCCTTTGTTTATGATATGTCACAGGGTGAGTGAATTCTCTGGAAGATCTTTACAGATGATAGAAGCAGTTTGATCACTATCACAGGTATATTTTACATGAGAATGTATAATCACTAGGGATAAAATAATTCTGTATACTCCAGTTATATTCATATATTTTAAATGAAAGCAGACTTTCATTAGTAATTATAAATGTTGTCACTTTAAAAGCTCCCAGAAAAATGTTACTCTGAGTGCAGACATTAAATCATACCTTGCCTTGCTCTTGGTGTTTGGTGCAATAAGTTGATTCAGCATGCTGTTGCTAAAGAGATCCATTGACCTGGAGTTCAGCTCCAAGAAATTGAAAAATGCACTTTTTTAATGTCTTTTCAATAAATTCAACATTCTTTCCAGGAGACAGGATCTGCACTTTGCTCTGCTTTCATGGGGTTAGGTGAACTGAGAGAATGACATGTTATTTCAAATAGCAATGTTTGCAGAATTACAGTCACTTTTAGTGCATGTTCAGCTATATGCATGTGT
This sequence comes from Protopterus annectens, assembly GCF_019279795.1. Taxonomy (NCBI): domain Eukaryota; kingdom Metazoa; phylum Chordata; order Ceratodontiformes; family Protopteridae; genus Protopterus; species Protopterus annectens. The sequence goes on from NC_056744.1 coordinate 535,746,864, forward strand.
GAATGGAATAAAACTGGCATATTTCTCATAGCTATATCAAACCATCAGCCTGAGTGGTATTCTAAAATAGTGATTCCAACCACTCAGAAGAAATCACAGCTTGTTTCAAGGGAGGCATACTGTGTACATTTAAACGCTAAACTTTAGTTATTTGTATAATGGAGTGACGTCAAATGTAAAGGGATAATAGAAATGAATTAGTGCATCTGACTTCAAACTGATAACCAAAAATAATGTGTAAAATAAAATCTTAATTATTTCATGTGTATAAGGAGTAGAGGGTCTAATTCTATAAATTGAATGTATGACTGCTTAACCTATTTGTTCTAATTTATAGTGTAGAATCTGCTATTTTATTTAAATATCAGGAGGCCTACGGTTAGTTTAGCTTTCTAGAACAGCACAGAGTCTTGTCTGTTGTTACAGAGTAGCTCCGTATGTCTGATTGAAAACATCTAGACAGGAATTCATAGACAAGTGCTTCATGTCTGTGCAGGACTAAATAACATCGACCTGAATGTGTGATGTGATCCAAACAAATCAGGTCTGTATTAAGACCAACACAGTGCAAAGATACTGAACAATTGAGGTGTTATGGGGGGGAGGCAGCATTAAGTTGGCACACAGGAAGAGTAACACCACAGGTCAGTGCAAGAAGGATGTGCTTGACATCTTTACTAAAGCAGTCTAGCACAACATGGAATTCATTTGTTTGATCAAATATACAAAACATTGAATCACAAAATGTTGAAAATTCAAAATATTAAAAATCTGTTTAATGCACACCCCAACCCCTGCTGATTATAGGTTCATAGGTAAGTACTAGGCTATCTGCCCAAGGGCATTTATAAGCCTAGCCAGAGTGTGTCAGTTTTCGCCACCCCATTGATTAATTAACTGATCCTCTGTCAAGTAGAGCCAATGAAATGATCCCAGGGGTGTATTTTCTGTTACCTATCCACTCGTCAAGGTTTCTCTTGAAGAGTGTTAGTGAGGGGCTCTGCCTAATGTAGTTTGGAATTTTGTTCCACAGCATGGGGAGTCTCTGTAACAGGAATCTATCCCTCCAGCATGTTCTATTTATTATTGTGGTGAAGTTTAGCTCACTAGAGCGTGTGGCTCACAGTGACTTGGATTTCTTTAGGTGGAGCATGTCCATCAATTCTGAGTTGGACATGGCTTTGTAAGTCAGACAGAGATCACCTCTGAGTAAGTGATATGCCACCGAGTACAGCCAGAGTTTTTTCTGTCAGGCTGCATAGGACATATGTCTGAGGCCAGTAATCCTCTTGGTGAGGTACTTTTGTGGTCTTTCCAGCTGTTGGAAGTGTCTTGTGAGGTACATCCCAAATGAGTCATTGTACTTTATGATGGGTCTGATGAGTGACGAGTAGAGGGGCACTATAATCTCTTTATTTCTAGATGGGAACCCTTTAGTAATTAGATGGGCCACATAGAAGGATTTCCTAATTAATTTGGCAATATGATTGTCAAAGGAGAGATTACTATCTACCTGGTCCCCAGATCTCTTATTACCTCTTCTGTATTAAGGGGGCTGCCACCTATGTGGTAATTCGTGGGTATTTTGTTTTTCCCAATCGGGATGACTATGCATTTTTTGACATTTAGCTTGAGGCCATGACTTTGACACCAAGTATCCGTCTCAGTGAGGCCCTTTTGGAGGATGTCAGTATCAGCCAGAAAGTCAGTTATGGCTCACACTTTGCAGTCATTGGTGAACGTGGTCAGCCATAGTCCTCCTGTGTTTGTTTGTACTTCTGAGAAGTATAAACAGTAGGGGTCCCAGAACCGAGCCTTGCGGGACACCACTTGTGACTGGTTTAGAGTCAGACCTGGAGCCCTCTATTCTTACCGTGTGAGTTCTGTCTGTAAGCCAGTTGGCAACCCATCTCATGACGTAGGGGTTTATGTTCAGGCTGGTGAGTTTTTCTGTAATACCTGAGTGGGGAATGGTATCGAAAGCCTTGGCGAGGTCAAGGTAGACTGTGTGAGCCACCTTTCCCTCATCTATGGCCTTGGTGATAGTCTCAAAGAAGTCAACCAGGTTTAGTAGGCATGATCTGCCCCTAACAAAGCCGAACTGTGTTGGTTCAAGTGTTTGGAGGTTCCCAATGTCTTTGTTAATGAGTTCCATGATGATGCACTCCATAGCCTTGCAGACCAAGCTAGTCAGGCTTATAGGGCGATAGTTACCAGGGTCAGTTGTGGCTCCTCCTTTGTGGAGAGGAATAACCATTGCTGTGCACCATTCTATGAGCATGTAGCATGTGGAGAGGCTGAGGTTGAACAGAGTGTTTAGGTGGGGGGTTAGTTCGTTCTGTAGTTCATGCAAGAAGCAGCCTGGGACACCATCTGGCCCCACTGATGCTGTGTTTTTGGCTTTTGAAAGGGCTGTTTTCACCTGTGTGTCTGTGATTTCCAGGACACTACACTTTTCCATTATTGTTGTGGACCCTTTTGGGGGTGGGGGGGTGAAGTTTGCACTGAATCTATCTGCTAGGATATTGGCAGTATCAGTAGGTTCAGTATATTTTGTGCTATTTTGCACTAGTTCAGTGCATATCTGTGAGTTGCCACTTATTTTCTTAACATAGCTAAAGATCGCTTTGTGGTTATCTTTTGAATCCTTGGCTATTTTTCTTTCAAAGTTAGCCTTGGATGATTTTATGAGGGACCTCAGTTTCTTACTGATACTGACCAGGGATGTCTTTCCTTCTTGGGATTTGCTTTTTTTCTGAACTAGTTTGCTCCTTCTATTGTATAGCCTGTTTATTGCAGAGATCCTCCAAACTGATTTCCTTCTCTTAGAGGAGTGAGTCTTGGTTTTGCTAGGGATGGCATGATCCATGCATCCTTGTAGGTGCTCATAGAGTGCATTTGTAAAGGTTTCTGCATCTTGGGCAGCATTATCCTTTAGCGATGGGGCTGTGAAACTTGCCACCTCTGTCTTAAGTAAGGTGAAGTTTGCTTTAGAAAAGTTTTTTACTGTGGTTTCCTTAGTTGGGGGTAGTGGTGGGGTGTGGACATCCAGAGTGATTAGTTTATGGTCTGATCTAACCAGTGACGGGTTGACCTCGGGTGTGGAACACCTGTCACCCATGTTGGTGATGACCAGGTCCAATATGTTTTTACCTCTGATAGTAGAGTTTACCAGCCGATCCAGAGCATTTGAGTTGATGAATTCCAGGAAGTGCTGGGCCTGGGAGTTTGTACTCGAGTAGTTTTCCCAGTTAATGGTAGGGTAATTGAAATCGCCCAATATCAGGGTGTTTGGTAGGACCTTCATGTTTTCCAGTGTCTCCAGAAAGGTGGAGTGGTGGTCCTGGGTCATGGAGGTTGATCTGTAGCAAACCACAATTTGCATTACAGATTTGCCCGATGTTAGTTGCACATGGATGATCTCAGAGGTATCATGCTGTGCCACTAACCTGGAGGTGTAGGTATCCTTGATGAATATAGATACACCCCCTCCTTTTGTGTTTTGGTCCATGTTCTGTGGCCAAAACATGTGGTATGAGTTGTAGCCCAGTAGTGCTGGGGTGCTCTCTGTCGCCTTGAACCAGGGAAATGAAACAGGTAGAAATTAGCCCAAAATGGCCAATAAACTACTAACTTCTGGGCTGAAACCACTCCTCCAGGGACAGATAGGCTTCCTCAAAGCTCCCCTCTCTCACAGGTGAACAGAGAAACTTCCTTCTACCTAAGTAAGGTATGGGCAACTCAGAAACTAGTATCACAGTCCTGAATTCAGCACTAGCCTGAAAACTGGACTATACTAGCTTAGAAAGGCGGGAAACAAGGAATTTTTTTGTTTTGTTTTTTATTTTGTTTTTTTTTTAAAAATCAGGAAAAACAGTAAAAAATGCACTTAAAACAGCTTTAAATGACTACAAACGATCAGAAAAGGCTATTGTACTTTAGTGTGTAGCCTACAACAGTTAAACAAATTATTTAAACAAAAAACGGCTTTTTAAAAGTGCAGCCAGTCAAATAAGTACAATATGTGAAAAAACAAGCTTTTAAATCACAATAAATGCTGGAAAATCTGTGTTTAGGCAGAAGACAGTTAAGTACAGCAAGAAAGAAAAGAAAACTGATACTTAATCATGCCAAAGTCTCTCTTCTAAGTTAGAAGGCTTGTATCAGTTTAAGGCTTTCTAGTGCTACCCAGTAGGTTAGTTAGAGGAAAGATGGGAAACAAGTACAGATGTGGTCTTTTAAACCAGAAAGTTGAAAGAGACAGACAAACTGTCCAAATGGTCAATAAACTACAATTTCTGGGCCAAGAACTACTCCTCTCGTGGTAAACAGGCTACCTAGTGCTTTCCACTCCCACTGATAAGCTAGAAGGCTTTTTTCCAACACAGAAAAGCTTGCGGGGCTCAGAAGCTTACCAACAGTCCTGGATATAGCAACTCTATATCTGGACTAGGCTAGTTACAGGAAAGGTGGGAAACAAGTGCAAGTGCGGCTTTTAAACCAGATAGTTGAAAGAGATGGAAAAAAACTGTCCAAACGGCCAACAGCTACAATTTCTGGGCCAGGAACCACTCCTTTTGTGGTATATAGGCTACCTAATGCTTACCACTCCCACTGATAAGCTAGTAGGCTTCCCTCCAACACAGAAAGGCTTGGGGGCAAAGAAGCTTACAAAGAGTCCTGGATACAGCAAATCTGTACCTGGACTAGACTAGTTAGAAAAGCGGGGAACAAGTACAAACGCAGGCTTTTAAGCCAGCAAGTTGAAAGAGATGGAAAACTGCCCAAACAGCCAAATAAACTACAATTACTGGGCCAAAACTCACTCTTCCTGTGGAGAATAGGCTACCTAGTGCTTACCACTCCCACTGATAAGCTAGAAGGCTTCCCTCCAACACAGAAAGGCTTGGGGGGCTCAGTAGCTTACTAACAATCCTGGATACAGCAGCTGTGTAACCGGACCATATGTATACTTACTCCAGTATAGCACAACAGTGGAGAAAGGGCAAATTCCTCTTTTCAATATTTTCAATGTTCGACATTTTGTCATTTGATATTTTGTGTTTTCAGTCAAATTAATATACCTCACAGCAGCACAGTTCATGTGGATCCATGCATGCAGCTAAGCACTGTATATCTGTCACTTCAGATATCTAACAGATGGTCAGCAAGTGCCAACCTTTTTCATCACTGAAATAAGGAAGAAATGGGCAGATAGGACATTAGGATCCAGGAGTATAGCAAACAGAGAAGAACTGACATCAGCATCCATAAGGTATGACAGGTAGGTGAGGGAAGGGAGGGTGATGTATCTTTGTGGAGTGGAGAGCCTCAGTTTCAGTATATAAAGAAGGGTAAGTGGGGTAGGTAGTTAGGAAATGTTGGAGAATGGGTAGAGCGAGAAAAGAAGGTACAGGAAAAAACAATTCACATTTCTTCTTTAAGGAGGCACACTCTATTTCTATGGGTCACAACATTGGGGATTTGGTTTAAATTTTCATTGAGAAGTTTCATGAATCAGAGCTAGTATGTGTGTATGTGTGTGTGTGTGTGTGTGTGTGTGTGTGTGTGTGTGTGTGTGTGTGTGTGTGTGTGTGTGTGTGTGTGTGTGTGTGTGTGTGTGTGTGTGTGTGTGTGTGTGTGTGTGTGCATGTGTGTGTGTGTGCATGTGTGTGCATGTGTGTGTGCATGTGTGTGCATGTGTGTGTGTGTGTGTGTGTGTGTGTGTGTGTGTGTGTGTGTGTGTGTGTGTGTGTGTGTGTGTGTGTGTGTGTGTGTGTGTGTGTGTGTATGTGTGTGTGTGTGTGTGTGTGTGTGTGTGTGTGTGTGTGTGTGTGTGTGTGTGTGTGTGTGTGCAAAATGTCCTCACTAGGGATAGCAGGTTAATTAACTACCTTAGTCTCAAAACCCTTACTTTAAATACAGAAGTCGAGAGCCTTAATTCTCTACACCGACTACCAGACTGGTAACTTAATCATCATAGTTGATTGAAATGTTCTCAAATGCGTACATTTGCCTTTTATTGGTTCATACATTTTGTTTTGCTGCTTAATGGAAAAAATCTTCAAAACTACAGGGGTGCATTTTTAAGGAATGTGAATTTCAGTGCTTTTTCAAATGTGGGTTTCAGTGCATAATCAAGGAATGTGAGCATTGCTGTATTCTCAAATGTGAGTTTCAGTACATTTCCCATTCAGCTCTTGGACTGGATGACATCAGCATTTGCAACTGACACCAGGAAGTAATGGGAGACCCCTCTAGGTCACTGTGAGAAGAGGAGTCTCTGCCCCTCTCTTCAGAGTTGACAATGGAAGCCACCATCAATCTCCATCAGGTCAGTTTCAGAATGGTGACCTCCACTACCCCACTGAGAAGTATACCTTGTGCCCACTGATGACTCAGAGTCAGGGGCATCAGCTGGCTACATTAATGTGACTGCCACTGCCACACCGCAACTAATAACACAAATGAACATGTAGAAGGATAAGAAAAAGAGAACACAGTGGAACACCCATACAGTGCACATACAATGACAGCCACATATTGAGGTGCCACAGATGGCATACTAACCTCACTTCAGGGATAGTTGCTCCCACCACCTTTGAAATCTTGACATGTTCAACTCATGTTTCCCAGCCACTGTAAAGGAAAATGTGCACAACTCAGGACAAAGGCACACCAGGTACTTCAGTAATAAGAAAAAAATGATTATAGTATACAGCTATCACTCTGTTCCTAACTTCTGTCTCCCACTGCTGAAACAACAGTGGGTGGTGCCACTGAAGGTTGCTGTGCCAATGCCAGCACTCTTTACTATTATTAGTGATGCCTGTGTCATCGTTCACCATTTTGGCAAGCCCTTGCCAGATATTCAGTTTCCACAGAAGGCTATCATGCCCCCACAGCAGGTTCACTGAAAGATCTTTGTGAAAACAGAACAAGAAAATCTTGGTCTCCCTTGCATACCAAGCAGGGACCTGCAGCTAACCACACTTGACTAGTTCATGACCACAATATAGGTCCACTCAAGGAACAAAAATAATCATCCTGAATGCACAGATGCATGTTCAAACATCACAAGACTCCCAGTGTTGCAGAGTAACTGAATGCTATTAAACATTCATAGTGCAGAGCTACAGTGTTCAGAGTCCCAACAAGGTTGGTACATGAGGATACTGGTAAAATGCTTCCATAGCACCATGCAAAGTGTGGCTAGTACTGATTGTACTGGTTAGCACATTGCATTCTGGATGTGATTTAAGCACCATGCCAAGCATGGTTATTACTGGTTGTGCTGGTTAGCACATTGCATTATGGATGTGATTTTGAGCCAGTGGTACTCAACTAATTCAGTAGCTACAATGTTCTTATACATATATATATATATATATATATATATATATATATATATATATATATATTTATGACCTGATTACAGAGTACCCAGCTGTTAACATACTGCAGCAGTGTACTCAACTAGAAGTGTAGCTGGCCCAACCAGCTGCATGTGCTGGTATCACGAACCAACACAGGGTGCTAGTTAGTCATTCCATGAAACAGCGCCTCACCTCCACAGTTCTCCAAGTGAGGAGAAACAAATAAAACACTTTACTATATTTGGCTTATTGAAGATGCACTCCACCCTAGTTGCAACAGTTTAGACCACACATGGAGCTCTTAAGTGCACAGTTTTAACCTCAAATGCAATACTGGCTTTTAAAAGATGATATTACATTAGAGACTGGGACCGGCTGATCATGCCCCCAACAGTTTGTGCTCAGAGCAATTGCCCATCCCACCCTGACCTAAATACTCTATTGTACTGAACAGCTGACTAAGGATGAGGCAGAACATAGCACAATAAAATGGCACTGTCATGCCTGGCTATGATAGGAATACAGACCTTGGCACTGAGTACAAAGGGAAGGACAGGAGACAAAGGACATGAGTACACCTTTACATAGCAATAGACATGACAGTGTATTGTAAGGTGGATGGGTTAACATGGCCTGCATGCCACTACATGGAACCTGACAGTGATATAAGAAGATGTATAAGGATTCCATGTCCATAGTAACAGAGTGTTCATGTGGGTAGTGCCCAGAAGAACAGAAGCCTGCTATCCAGCTGTATAATGAGGAGATTTGATGATAGACATGGCAAGTGCCCTCCAGTTTGCCTCTGCAGGCAACACAGTGTTTGGGTATGGGACGGTCTAGATGTAAGGTATCCAGACACCTGCTACATTCACGCACACATTACAATAATAAGTCTCTTGCTGACCTTGGAAAGGTCCCTATAGCTCAGATGGTTAATGCTATACATACTTTTGTGTCTGCTGGTATGGACATTCTATACATCACCTTTAATTTCCCCTTTTGACCAACACAGTTTGACCAGCTCTTCTATACTGTCCCTGGTCACCTGGTAAGAGTCCACCATCTGCTATTCCATTGGGTGTTAGTATGTAAGGCATTGTCAGTACCCTCTGTGATGGCATGGATGGCTGCTATACAAAAGGTTGTGGGTACTGCCTTCAATGGTAGCCACTAGCACATGCTATTCTGTTACAGCCACAGCAACTCCTCTCATATTCATGGTGTACATAAAAACCTCATTGGTGTTCAGACTAGGTCTGGCCTATAGCTCACTTCAGAGTACGTGCATTTTATGTTTCTGAATAATTCTACTAAGTTAACTGTCATCATTTCCATAATCTATGTGCTCATTTGCAAGGGATACTTCATTTCTGTATTATTACCCCCACTTTTCACATTGCAGGACTGTGCTATTTGTGTATCTAAATCCCACACATCTTACACACTACTAATACCTGAGCTAAATTACCCTGCAAATTGTGCTAAAAGTGAATGGATTGCGGCTGTGTTCTTGAGGCACACATATGGAAAACTGTGAACAAAAGAGGTTTCATTTAAACTCCTTATTATAAAATGTCTGCAGCTGCCATACATGCGCTTCAAGACAAAACTGACAGTTGGCATAAGGCAACCATGAAGTTATTTCAGCGTTTTGCTTACTACTTTACAGCACATCAAGGCAGGTTATTACTTTTATTCACATGCAGATTTCACAACGAGCTATAAATCAAGCAATTTGTATGGTTGAATCTGCTAAAGGTATCAATTCAGGAGGCTCGAACACTCTTAACATGTGCATAGCAAATTATATAGAATTCTAATAAACACGAAAAGAGAGTTCTCACTCATCTTAAACACGTTGTCTGATGTATCCTTACCACCTTCTTGTGACTGCAACATTTAAAGAAATGGTTACATAATTGTATAATGATATATTATTTTGATTAAAAAATTACTACACCTTTTTACTGGTTGCCGAACCATTTGTTAACATTATAGAATTGCACAGTCCAAAACACATTTTTAAAGGATGTTATTGTTAACAATTTATGTATCCTTATACATATACTTTATTTACACAGGTTATTAATTTAAAGAATTTCTGGAATTGAATTAGGCATTTCCATTACTCAGGTAATGCTGTTCATCCTGGCACAGAAGTTTCATGGACAGGCACAGTGAATTATATTTTATGCAGCATAATCATGCACCATTAAGTCATACAACCATTGCTGGCAACAAGGTTTACATGAATATTTTGTCTTGATTTTATCTCTTTAATATATTTAGTCAAAAGTGATTACAAAGGCATTTATTAGTTTTTTGTTTTAATTTGTTATATACTGTTACTGCTGAGCCACGATAGTTACTCATTGCAACAAGGTAAATAAGCAATATTACATATAATACTTGTGATTCAATACACTAACAAAATAACTTTTACAGAAATATTAGAACAAATACTACACTCAAAAATACAAAAAAAAAAAAAAAAAAATGACATGACACAATTCCCACAATGTATGTGCACATAGAAAAATGGTATGCTGCAGTGACCAATGTAAAAGAAATCGGATAAGAAGACAAAAATAAAAGACGCATGCAACAAAAATCTAAGAGAAAAATAAATTGCACGAACCCTATAAATTGGACACATTAAATAAACAGCAGCACTGCTACAGTTATTGAAGGAAGTAAAACTTTAGCTAAATAACATACCAATAATAAATTGAAGGTAATTCTTAACCGTGTAATAGTGTATAAATAGAAATTTGTGCATGTATCATAGGATCATAGAATCAAAGGAAGTTACTAGGCTAATGGCCCTAGGGCCCTAATAAGCCTAGCCAAGTTCTACCCTTATTTCCACAATCAGCACCTATTGCCGTTGTCCAAGAGGGACATAGGTGGAAACCCCAAGGGGAATTTACATTTACCCATCCAATCGTCCAGACTGCATTTGAAGAGGGCCAATGAGATACTCTGTTTGACATGAAGTGGGAGTCTGTTCCAAAGGTGTGGTAACCGCTGAGAGACAAATCTGTCCATCCAGCAGGTTCTATTAATGTCACATACCAGGTTAAGGGCTTTAGAGTGAGTAACCCTTGTACCATTTGACTTACGGATATGCAGAATTTCCAGTAAAACAGGGTCAGAGATTGCCTTGTATGCAAGGCAGAGATTGTATCTGAGTGGTCTGTATGAAACAGAATAAAGTGACAGTGATTTCAGAAGATCCACATAGGACAGATGCTGACGACCTTGAATTTTCCTTGTGAGGAACGTTTGTGGTCTTTCCCAATTGCTGCAGGTGCTTGGAAGGTACATACCAAAAGGGGTGTCTTGTACTCAAGTAAACCCATACATACATACATACATACATACACACCCACAGACAAGAGACAGGGATACAGATAAATAATGAAAAACTACGGTGCTTCTGAGAAAATACATATAAGTATTTATTATCACTATATCACTGTCGTAAGTAGAGGTATGTAGTAGGCAAACTGGTACACAAATATAGAAATATGAACAAAATGTATGTCGCAGGTGTCTGCAAAGTAAAGCAAAACATTTTTGCTATGAATGCATAAATCATTGTTAAAAGCTCTTAGATAATTGAAATCTATTTAGCAAGAGTTCTAAGGCTTTATTATAGTTCACAAGATTTTCTCAGTCATTTCTTTCGCCAATAGTAAGAACTGATAGAAATCAAGACCCTGTTGCTTCATAGTTACAGTATCCAAATTTTGTATTGCTCCATCTCAGGTTGAAGGGCTGTGCCTGGGGAAACTTGACAACAAAACACAGTCAGCTGTGATAAGACCATGATACCAGACATAATCATAATAGGATCTTTGAAATTGTACAACTTCTAGAACTGCCTTCTCACAATGTGTAGCCCTTCATTCCTACCCTAAACAGCACAAGCATTCATGAGAATATACCTTTTCACTGCATAGAGAAAAAGTATTTTTAAAAGTGTTACATATCTTAGAAAATATACAGCATGTATGGTGCATGTCTAGTTACAAAAATAAAAATAAATCTACTTTGAAGTCAGGTGTCATTATCCCTAGCTGGAAAACCAAGTCCAAGTTGTGTCTAAAAATGGCTATAAATAGTATTCATCTAAGCAAATATGAATTTCTTCATAACTCACAGAATGTTTTTCTTTTTCCTGAGAAAGATTGCAGAACAGATTGCCATGTGGGTATATTTGATTTGAAAAAATACATGGCAATTTTCATCTCTAACTAGACTCTTCACCTTGAAACGTTCTGGAAATATACATTCAAAGCCTGGTCTAGCACAACCAACTCTCCCTATCACCAGTCCTATAAATAGCAATACAATAACTCTAGCATCAAACCATAGCAGCTCCGAACCGCATTTTATAAATATTAACCTTAGAAGCATCTGTAATGAAATAATAGAATTACATGCTTTCATATCCCTTCATAATTCTGACATATCTGTAGCCACAGAAATTTGGCTGAAACCTAATATCAAAGATAGAGAAATTCTCCCACCTGGGTATAACATCCTTAGAGCAGACTGTATATCTAAAAAAGCTGGATGCATTGCCATCATATACCAAAATAACCACCATCGATCACACTATAACAGCAAACCTACATTCAGTAATGCAGTGATGCTAATCTATTTTTCAAACCCAAGCCCTATACAAAATAATCATCCTAGCCCAGGCAGCAATGTTTGCACATCCGAAGACATACTATCCTGGGTGTCCACTAATATATGGTATGAAACTCTCTGACTTGTTGACCTAAGTATTGATTGGGATTAAATCATAAATTATACTCCTACCAGTATTAATCTATATGGGTTTTCTCAATTTATAGTACTTCAACTAGATACAACAAATCCTCTACCAAGGTTTCTGTCCCTGACTTGAAAATAACTAATAAATTCTGTAATATTTCCAAAATCAGTACTTTACCTGATCAGCTAAGTGATCATTGCCTGCTTTAGCTAATAGACTCCCTAGCCATAATCCAAAACAGCAATAATACAAAAGAGTGCACAGCGTAACAAATTTCAATTAATTCTTTGCACTAAAACAATACAACTGGGACTTTTTAAAATCATTCCCCTAGGCGTAGCCACTCGGCAATTTAAATCTTATCTTTTTTATAATTTAAATCTGTCTTTAATAGTATACTAAACAAACTTACTCCCCTCAGTAGAAAAAGACAAAAAACAAAATCTAGTCCCATGGCTTAGTCAAACAACCAGGCAAGCAAAGAAGGCCAGATATAATGCATGGAAAAGATGGCGTGCAATTAAAACTGAGGAAAACTTCCTAGAGTACAAAAAACTAAGAAACAAGGCCAAGTATAGTGTAAAACATGACAAAAGACACCACTATTATAATCAACAACAGTCTGATCAAAACATCCCCAGACTATTCTAGTCATCTGTCCAAAAATATTCAACCCAGGCCATAGCCCACAGCCCAGTCCTTCACCTGATCATACCTTTGCTATCATAGCAACTTGTTGTTGTGGTGGTGGTGCTGCAGTAGCATTGTCGCATCACAGTAAGCTGTTGTCCTGTTCGATTCTCAGCTAAAGCGTCTTCTGTGTGGAGACATGCGTGAATGGGCATTCCTTTGTTGAAGGTGGTGCGTCAGGGCTGGCAACTTGTCACATAAAAATCTACTGCCAATCATTAGCGGACCGGAGTCCCACTGTGGCGACCCCTAACCGGGAAAAGCCGAAAGACATAACATCATAGTAACTAACTGTAGTAAAAACATTCTACAGTCATTGCCTTCACTCATTAAAACCAATTCTTCCTTTAATTCACAGCTCCTATAATAATCTAACCCAAATATAATCCAGTTCTCATGCAAAATCATACTCACTTCTACATTAAAACCTCTGTCAAAACTAAAAAACAGTAGCTTAGCTGCAAACAGCCATCCTTTTGATTACTTAAAAATAGCCACAAATGCCATAGCTTTACTCAATATCCATCCAAAGAAACAGATCCATTCTAGAATGCCACATCTCATCCATTTGGAAAAAAGTATGCATGCTTTCCCCTACATAAAGATGAACATTCCAAAGTCTACTCAAATGGCAGACCCATTGCAATCCGGTCTCCAGTATAAAACATTCTAGAAAAGTATATTCATTCCCAGCTGCTTTACTATCTAACCAGCAGTGACTTCCTGTTCTCCCCCCAACATGACTGTAGACCAAATCACAGTACCAACACAGCTCTCGTGAAATGTATTGATACTATCAATAAAAATAGGAACAGGTAACCTGGTCTCTTCTCTATACCTCAGTTATCAAAAGCATTCAATCCAGTCTTAAATCATCAAACACTACTTCAAAAGCTTTCTATCTTGGGCCTCTCCTCCTGCACCTACTCCTGGTTTAACAGTCGCTTGTCTGAAAGGCAACAAGCAGTTAAATGGCAGCAAGAATGCTCTTAACTTCTGCCTTTTACAGTTGGTGTACAACAGGGATCCATTTTAGATCCCCTCCTGTTTAATATATTTATAATTGATCTTCCAACTGGCACTATATATACTAGATTAATACAATATGCAGATGTTTCAGTCCTCATCTCTGTTTTTCCTAACATACAAACATTTCATCAACTGACTCAAGAATCTTTCTTTTTAATAGAATCATGGTTAGACAATTCACAGCTAATACTAAATCCCCCAAAACAAAACATTTATCATCTTCTCATTAAATAACACAATAATTGAATGGTTATCATATACTAAACTTTTATTAGTCACAGTAGATAAAGCTTGACTTACCAGACAGAACAAAGACATTGTTAACAGACAGAATAAGAGAAACTTTTACATAAACCTACCTTATACCCATTTTACTTTATGCCTCGTCCCTCTTCACATACTTAAAATTCAGTACACCTAATAAACTAGAACAATGTTATAATAAAATAGCCAGATTTGCAACTTACCATTGTAAAATGCATCATTTCAAAGTCCTTAAACATCTCAACTGGATAAAACTCCCTTATTATCTCCAATTCAACCAACTGTCATTATCCCACAACCTAATTTACAACCGTGATAAATATCCAGCATTTAAAAAACATGCTCCAATATTTCCATTCACATAGAATTCTCAATTCAAAAGATAAACCACTGTTCACCATTACAAAATCCCAAAACTCACCAGGTGACTCACTACAGCCCAACTGAACAATCTCCTAACAGCACTTAAACTGACAGAGAACAATCATGCTTAAATTTGTAAACCAAAGGGAATACTTTGTAACAAAGTTGATTTGAAACTGTATATACCCTGGCTAGCAACAATACTTCCAGCCCAATATCTGTGTCCTATTCCCTTCTCTTTTATATATACTAAATGGCCAAACTCCTCCTAAACACATTCTCCCCTAAGACCATCTGCATGACTCATCCCTTTTCACGTATTCTTCAACATCTTTCTATAACTACAGCCATTCTCTCTTTCTCTTCCCTAATATCTATACTGTGCTCTTAAACTTACATTATAGTTACAAACCCACAACAATAAGACTACTATTTCCTTCATGTATATACCCAGACAGCAAATATAAATTCACAACTCACCATCTCCTCTACCAAACATCTTCCTTTAAAAAGCCTTATAGTCAGTAAACACAACCACTACACATCATATATCCTTCATTAACTAAACCTTTCACTATGACATTATGTATCTTCCTATCCAACAAAATCTAAAGCCTCTGCCATCTACACCGTGACCACATTCATATTTCTCTCTGAACTTACAATTCAGTCTATTTACCTGGAGTCTACTTCCTACAGCAACTATACTAGTTAAAGCTCATTTTACATTGTAAATATTTCAGTATAGATTGACTACTGTAATTATAATCTCTGACTGTATCAGCATACTTTAATTCCATCTCATGTACAAATAATCAATCAGTTGTATGGCTTGTTGTAAAACTGTCACTGTAAATGATGGAACTTTTCCCCCCCAGGCATCTGCTGAAAAGGATTCTTCATGCCTAGTTAGACATCCCAGTAATCAAATGTAAAATATAATAAAATAAATAATAAATGCATATTATTTTCCTCTATTTTTTTTTGTATAAGTTGCATCATTTAGTGGTCTGTTGTGTTTTTTTAAGGGCCTTTAAATTTCATTCACTTTCGTAAAGGTTTTTCAGTGTTTGAATCATTGCCTACCCCAACATTCCAGCTTGTTCTAAATAATACTTCCATTAATTTCTGTACACTAGCAAATACATTTAGAACAATTTTTACACCTGGGATGACTATCCAAAGCCCAGCCATCCTCATATCTCTCAGTCTCCTACTTCCACCCCCATCATCACTCGAGAACTGAAAGTGCTGCCCAAAGCTACATTTCCTCCATAGGACTAGATAATACACTGAGCTGTCTGTTGAATAGTACTAAACATGCTCCGGTGGAACTTCATCATAAGTTATCTAACCTGAGATTGTCTTTGGGAAAAAACATGTACCCGTGAATTACCACATAGGTGGCAATACACTAAACACCGAAAGTGTGATAAGAGACTTAGGGACACAGGTGGACAGTGGTGTCACCTTCAATAAGCACATCACCACAACAGTCAGGAAATCCTTCTATGTGGCACACCTCATCACTAAGGGCTTTTCATCCAGAAAAAAGGAGGTCATTGTCCCACTGTACTCATCCCTCATTAGACCCATTATAGAATACAATGCCCCATTTGGTATGTACCTCTCAAGACATCTGCAACAACTGGAAAGGCCGCAGAAATACCTCACTAAAAGAATCACAAGCCTAAAGCAGATGCCCTATGCTGACCACCTTAAAAAACTCCAGCTATACTCTGTCGCATATCGTTTACTTTGAGACGATCTCTGCTTAACATACAAGGCCATGTCAAACCCAGAGCTATTGGACATGCTACACTTAAAGAAATCCCAATCCCTCAGAGCCACACACTCCAGGGATCTAAACCTTGTCTTCACAATAAACAAAACATGCTGGAGGGATAGGTTCCTGACCCAGAGACTCCCCAGACTCTGGAACAGACTGCCCATACATGTCAAGCAGAGCACCTCTTTGGCCCTCTTCAAAAGGAACCTTGATGACTGGATGGGAGAAAGGAAATTCACCCCAGGGATCATATCAGTCGCCCTGCTAGACAGGGGTCCAGGGAAGTAAATAGTGTGGGAAGAAATAACCAGGGAATTGTTATGGCTAGGCTTGTATAGGTCCTAGGGCCGATAGCCTAGTACCAACCTATGAACCTATGAACCTATTTACCTCAGTCCCACAAGAGTGGAGTACAGCACTGGTGATGTCATTCCTTAAAAACCTCAGCTTTGGCCGGCTAAGATCTAGCTGTATTCAACTGGATGTATAAGAGAATTTAAGTACCTTTTATCTGCACTTTTTTCAAATAATACAGTATTTAAATTGATTTAATTGTGTTGCATGAATATTAACTCAAGTGGAAGTTTTAACTCTGTTCTTCAGTTAGTGCTTGCTTGAATTTTATTGTCTGTTAGTAATTGCAAGTGTGGGGGTAGCCACATTCTTTGATTCCTGTCATTGCCTATTTAAGTGGTACAGTTTGAAATATTTTCTGCTTAAAAACCTCAGCTTTGGCCAGCTAAGATCTAGCTGTATTCAACTGGACATATAAGAGAATTTAAGTACCATTTATCTGCACTTTTTTCAAATAATACAGTATTTAAATTGATTTAATTGTGTTGCTTGAATATTAACTCAAGTGGAAGTTTTGACTCTGTTCTTCAGTTAGTTTCCTACCCACCCTCCCTGTTTTTGTTTTGGTGTTAATCTTAGTGGCTTTGAAACTGCCTGCCCCTCTTGTAAATTTGTGTTTGGATACTCCTTCTGGGCCCATCTCATTTGCTCACTCAACTGAGTGCAGTGAGATCATATTCTGATTTCAGGCACTCCTACTGTGTACAAAGAGAGCATCTGGGAAAGAGAACAAAAAAAAATGTAAGCTTGTTTCCTGCCTTTCCTGTTAAGTAGTCTAGACTGTTTGTAGACCTCTGAGCCCCTAAGCCCTTCTGTGTTGGAGGGAAGCCTTCTAGCTTAGTTTTGTTTCTTATAATTAGCAAGTTTTCTAGTTTCATCACTCAAATCTGTTTCTTTGAACTCAGCACTTGTTCAGAACTCATTGTAAGCACTACATAAGCTGCAAATTACTACAGCACTCAACTTTCCTCACTTGTCTAGAGGAAAGCAGTTTTTAGTACTTAATAAATAAGCACCTATCCAGGCATGTCTAAGGGTCAGCTCCCAGTGATTTATCCTGTCTACCTGATGAATCTGGGCATCTTGGGGCAATGCAGCAATTGCCTCATGTACACAGACAACCCTCTCCTCCTACCACGCAACACTACAACCTATGAGAGATGCACTTATATAGCCAAACTGGAAGCAAAGCTCTCTTCACCCAAGACTGGATTAGACAGTCAAGAGGAGAAGGTAAACACTTGCACCACACCACACTCATCACATAGTCCCTCAAAACGTACACCATCAAAACACACACATAGAAACACAAAACACACATCTACATTCGCGGAGGCTCTCAATAAAAACCTGCCCAAGCATCAGGGACATCCAAAGCATAAACGCAAGCAAACTCCACCCCCAACACAACCCAAATGACACATAGCCCACAAACACAGTGTGCCACTCAACCACAGCCCATAAGGCATAACAACGTACCCAACACTCTAGTCATAGGTGACTCTATAGTCAGGCACACTGATGTTCCACTCACTAGACTAAACAAGGAGAAAGTTACTGTCAACTGCCTGTCAGGTGCCAGGATCCACCACATAACGCATGCACTCAGGTCACTCCAGAATAAGTACAAATATGACACTGTCATTGTCCATGTTGGTGTGAATGACCTGAGACATACCTCCCTGGACTACATGAAAAGAGAAATGGAGGAGCTCTCCGATTTTGTATCCCAGGCAGGTATGACCCTAACCCTGAGTAGCATCCTGCCATCACCCAGAATAATACCACAGTACAAGGACAAAATGATTGACTCCAACAATTTGCAAAGCTTCTGGTGTCATTCTAAGGGGATCCAGTATTTGTCTGCCTGGGACGACATGATCAACAGACCACGATGCTTTGCCAGAGATGGCCTGCACCTGTCACCCTTAGGATTCCGGATACTGGCTAAGGCTCTTGCCACCCCTATAGTGCCTTTTTTAGGCAAGGTTCAAATGACAAACTCACCAACGTAACAGGTACAAGCAAGCAAAATCTGAGGATAATGCTACTCAATGCTAGAAGTCTAAACCTCAAAATGCACTCACTCGAGGCACTCCTTAAAATGGAGAACATTGACATCTGTGCAGTGACAGAGACCTGGTTCAAAGCTCCAGAGAGCACCCCTGCATTACCAGGCTACAATTCATACCACACCTTTCGGCCACCTAACCCAGAACGAAGCACTAAAGGCAGAGGCGTGTCCATATTCATTAAGGGTATCCACACCTCCAGGCTAGTTGCACAGCATAATGCATCCGAGATTATCCAAGTGCAACTAACTCTGGGCAAGACCGCAATCCAAACTGTAGCTTGCTACAGACACCCCACCATGCCCCAGGATTCCCACTCCTCATTTCTTGACACACTGGAAAGTATTAGGGTACAACCCAACAACCTAATAATGGATGATTTCAACTACCCCCACCATTAACTGGGAGAACTACTCATGTACAACTCTTTTGCTCAACGTTTTCTAGAATTCATAAATTCCAATGCCTTGGATCAACTTATTCACATCCCCACCAAGGGCAGCAATGTCCTAGACCTGGTCATTACCAACATGGGAAACCAGTGTTCCACACCAGAGGTCAATTCCTTGTTGGTCAGATCTGACCAGAAGCTAATCAGCCTAGACATCCACATCCCACCCCCACCCCCAATTAGGGAAACCATCGTAAAAAACATCTCCAAAGCCAACTTCACACTTCTTAAGACAGAAGTGGCAAACTTCATGACACCCATGCAGACGGACAATAGAGGTATGACTGCTGAATCCTACACAAATGCACTTTATAAGCACTTACACAAGTGCATGGATCATGCTATCCCTAATAGAACCAAGATGTTATCTTCCATAAAAGGAAGCCAATCTGGTGGTCCTCTGCCATAAACAAACTCTACAACAGAAGAAAGAAACTGTTGCAAAAAAGAGTAAAATCCCATGACTGGAGGAACTCCCTGGTCAACCTCAGTAAGAAGCTGAGATCCCTCATAAAATCCTCCAAAGCTAGTTACAAAAACAAAATTGCCACTGACTCTAAAGACAACCACAAAGCAGTTTATAGCTATGTAAAGAATCTCAATGGGAACACTCAGATCTGCTCTGAGTTACAGCACAATGGCACTAAATATACTGAACCAACTGATATTGCCAACATCCTAGCAGATAGGTTCAGTGCTAACTTTACCCCCCTCTCACCCCCTAGAGGGCCCATCTCTATACCGGAAGAATGCAAAGTTCCTATAGTCACAGCTGCACAGGTAAAAAACACACTCTCCAAAGCTAAGAACACAGCATCCATGGGACCTGACAATATCCCAGGCTGCGTTCTACATGAACTACAGAATGAACTGGCACCCTACCTAAGTACCATGTTCATTCATAGCCTCACGTCAGGCTTTGTACCCACTGAATGGTGCACCGCGACGGTTATCCCATTCCACAAAGGGGGAGCCACGACGGACCGTGGGAACTACCGCCCCATTAGCTTGATAAGCCTGGTCTGCAAGGCCATGGAACATATCATCATGGAACTCATAAACAAAGACATTGGTAATCTCCAAACTCTGGACCCTACCCAGTTTGGATTTGTAAAAGGCAGATCATGTCTCCTAAACCTGATTGACTTCTTTGAAGCAGTCACCAAAGCCATAGATGAGGGTAGAATGGTTCACACAGCTTATCTAGATCTCACCAAGGCTTTCAACACCATCCCCCACTCTGGAATTATAGATAAGCTCACTAAACTAGGTATAAATCCCTATGTCACAAGATGGGTTGCCAACTGGCTCACGGACAGAACCCACACTGTGAAAGTAGTGAATTCCAAATCTGACTTCAGACCAGTGACAAGTGGAGTACCACAGGGTTCAGTCCAGGGTTCTCTCCTGTTTGGTATCTACTTCTTTGAAGTGCAGGCTAACACAGAAGGTCTTTGGCTAACAAAGTTTGCAGATGACTGCAAACTAGGAGCCATAATCGAAACTCCTAACAATGTGGACAAACTACAAAAAGGCCTCACTGAGACAGATATCTGATGTCAAAGCCATGACCTGAAGCTCAATGCCAAAAAGTATATTATCATCCCCTTTGGTAAAAACTCTGTACCCATGAACTACCACATAGCTGGTAGTCTACTTAATGCTGAAAATGTGATAAGAGACCTTGGGACACAGGTGGACAGTAGTCTCTCCTTTGATAATCACATTGCCACAGTGGTCAGGAAATCCTTCTCCGTGGCTCATCTCATCACAAAAGGATTCTCATCCAGAAAAAAAGAGGTTATTGTTCCCCTCTACTAATCACTCATTAGACCCATTATAGAGTACAACGCCCCTTTTGGTATGTACCTCACAAGACATCTACAACAACTGGAAGGACCACAGAAATATCTCACAAAGAGGATTACTGGCCTCAAACAGATGCCTTACACAGACTGCCTCAAAAAACTACAGCTTTACTCCATCACATATCGCCTACTCAGGGGCGATCTCTGCCTAACATACAAAGCTATGTCAAACCCAGAGCTGTTGGACATGCTCCACTTAAAGAAATCCCAATCCCTCTGAGCTACATGCTCTAGGGACATAAACCTTGTCATCACAATAAACAGAACATGCTGGAGGGATAGATTCCTGTCCCAGAGACTTCCCATACTCTGGAACAGATTACCTATTTATGTCAAACAGAGCTCCTCATTAGCACTCTTCAAGAAAAATCTTGATGATTGGATGGGAAATGGGAAATTCACCCCAGGGATCACTTCTGTGGCTCTGCTCGACAGGGGCACAGGAAAATAATTTTCTTGGGTGACAAAAGCCAGGGTACATTTTTTGGCTAGGCTTATATAGGGCCTAGGGCCAATAGCCTAGTACCTACTTATGAACCTATGAACCAATAAAGATGGCTCTACAACCAACCCTGGAGACTGTGGGCAGATTAGCCTAATGAATCTCATTTGTAAAGCCATCAAACACAATAAAACAGATTTGATTAACATCATTATTAAAAATCTCATCAGACTAAATGTAAAACCAATTTGGTTTTGTAAAAGGTAGCTCCTATCTAATTAACCTTGTAAACTTCTTTGAAAAATTAACACAAGTTGTTGACAGCAGTCACATTGTACACCTACCTTGATATTTAGCCAAGGCATTTCACACTACCAACCATGCTAGCATAATTAATAAACTAAATGTATTACAAACAGACCCCTATGTGGTTAGACAGACAGCAAATTGGCTAAAAGACAGAACCCACATGAGGCAGGAAGCAAGGGAGGTTTCAAAAAGCATAAAGATGACTTGTGGTGTCCTGTAGGGCTCAGCACTAGGACCACAGTTGTTAAATATTTACTTCCCTGACCTACAGACTAAAAAAAAACCTACAGCTAACCTTATTTGTAGATAACTGTGAGTCACTGTCAAATCCCACTCTGACACAGAAGCCCTCCAGCAGGAACTTACATCTATAAATGCCTAGAGTATTGAAAATGGGCGTATATTAAATGCTAAGAAAATACAGCTTTGTCACATTTGGCAGACAAGCTGTTACCCCAGGATTAACAGTACTACCACTTAAAAATTAAAATGTAACTATAGACCTGGGAACCTGGATTGATATTTCCTCTCTCCTTTGTTTAGCATAAACAGCAGTTGTTAGGAAATTCTTCTATCTGGCACAGCTAATCACCAAGTTTATATTGCCAAATCTAAAGATATTATTGTTCCCTTGTATTCAGGGCTAATCAGGCCAATTATTGACTACAACAGTTCCTTTGGGATGTATCTCACTATACATATCAAACAGTTGGAAAGACCTCAGAGGTTCCTAATGAAGAAAATCACAGGCTTAAATTCATTAACCTACCAGAAAAGACTAGAAACACTGTCCTTCTTTTCTGGGTCTTATAGGCACCTCAAAAGAGACCTGTGCATTACCTTCTGAGCAACTATGGACCCAGTACTTCAGGATATCTTGTAGCATTGCAAATCCAACAACCCCTCAAATACCAGAACTAGGAATTTAACCTACTTTAGTGGAGCAATAAAACAAGGTAGATACACAGATTCATTACTTAGTGTCTCCATCTCCTCTGGACTAGACTCCACCTGCAGGTAAAGCAGATACACTATCATCCTTCAAATGTTGGATGGATATTCATAAATTCACCTTGAGCTTGACCTAACTGGGCCCTTCCTGAGAGGGAAGTTACAGTCTAGGGCAGGAACTGGAAAGAAATAATAAGTCTGAGTAGCCTTAAACTTTTTATGATTCCAATGATTCATATGACTGCAATATTATCTAATTCTTCTTGCAAAACAAGCTTAAGAACCTCTGCACTTGGCTTCATATTAGGAAGCTCATGTTAGACACAGCCAGAACCTAAAACATGCTTTACAACAACCCATCAATAATGTCTTCTAACTCCCAAAACATCACATGGACTTGTGAGAAAATTGTATTTCATCCACAAAATTCTTATAAATGCCCAGGTCCATGCCTAACCTGCCATCTACTCATAAATGTAGTTGAATCAAAAGCAATTTTAGGATTCAGACATTGTTGCATGATTGCATTAAACCTATTGTGGCTGCTACACGTTTGCTTCGTGGTTATTCTGACACCTCCAATTGGTACCATTTGTGACTGTTTATGATTGCTGACTACCTTACCAGCACTTTTCTTTATATCATAATCCCTTACCATGCTTTTATTAATGCATTTACTTCCCTTATTTCCCTTTCACAGGAACTCACATATTATTGAAAACCTGCAAAAATCCCAGATCAGGACATAGATGTTATTAACATATCTGACATAGTACTGATCACTGCTTTTTCCAGTTCTCCACAAATACCTTTTCTATTGCACACTATTGCACAGAGTGTTACCTT
Source organism: Protopterus annectens (assembly GCF_019279795.1). Taxonomy (NCBI): domain Eukaryota; kingdom Metazoa; phylum Chordata; order Ceratodontiformes; family Protopteridae; genus Protopterus; species Protopterus annectens. The sequence goes on from NC_056744.1 coordinate 535,770,460, forward strand.
TATTTTTGCTATTACCCTGTATTTACTTCTGCACCTGGATTTCTGCCCCCCACTAGCCTGCAAACATATTAATATTATCTCAGAAATAAACTCCTAGGATCTTCAATATTAAAAAAGAGCCTTTTTTTCACTTTCAGCCACTGAAATGTCATTAAATCCTACATTAGAAGTAACGTACACTGTTCCCACCAAAATTAATATCTTTCCCAATTTATCAATGTTTACAACCCCTCTAGTCTTACAACTCATCTCTTCCACTCATAGCAAATGTTACTTCTACTCTACACCTGCCATCTCTCCAGCACAGCCACATGGATAATTTCTTTTTTTTCCCAATAATAAATCTTTATTGTTTTACCATTTGCCATACAAACTTAAACAAAACAGAAATATTGATAGGTTCCAACTAATGTTTCTAATAATAACACAACAACATATATACAATATTTACGTGAATGCTTCCAACTGTAACAACAAATTATAGAAGAACATATGAAGAGAATTAAAAATAGATCAACTATCTAAAAATTTTACTTATTAATAAATTTCCCTTATAATGCATATATGTCTCAGGGTAAGTTTGGGTTCAATGTATTACGCCAATATAATATTAAAAATTTGTTCCCAAATTTTCGGATAATTGATATTTTTATTATGATCATTAAGGAGTAATTTGTGGACTAATATATGTCTCATTGCTAGAATCTTAAAGTTATCCCATGAAGTTTGAGATGGATTTAACCAGTTTGTAACTATATATAGTTTCATTAACAAAAAAATATTAATACGTATAGTCATTTGGGATCTAGAGAAATGTTTTGGAGGGATATGTAAAATCATAAATTCCCATGAAAGTGTTGAACTTTGATACCCCATCTTTTGAAGTTGTATTCTTAAAGAGTTCCAAAGTTTATAATTACATTTGCAGCTCCAGAACATATGGAGAAGGTCTGTGGATTGATCTTTGCAGTATGGACAGTTTGGAGATTTTTTTAGAATTGAATTTATGCAAGCTAAGGCGTGTATAATAAGCATTATTAAATATCATAAGCTGAGTATACATCAACTTTTGAAGAGAAATTGATTTTGTTGTTAAGTTTATTGCTTTTAGTATTTGGTTTTCCTCTATCAATGGCATTTTTTCTTTCCAATAGTTTGACAAAAGAACTTTATTCTGAAATTTGAAATCTTTTATTAATTTATTTGTAGCTGCTATAAATTTAGCATCTTGTTGAAGAGTTTGCCACAAGTTTGAACATTTTGTTAAATCCTCATCTTTAAGTTTGAAATCCTTAAATTAACTTATGGAAAGTTCCTTAATCTGTCTCAATATAACTAAATATGATTTGGGCAGATTCATTTCTTGTCTTATTTCATTAGTTGAATATTTGAGGTATGGGTATATGTCAAATAAAGTTAAATTAATCATAGAAGGGAGATTTTTAAGATCTATTAATTTATTATTAATTTTCAGGTTGGGATTCCCATGAAAAGGTTGGAAGACCATCATATGTTGAATGAGATTTAATGATTGAAATAAGTTTTGTACTGATGTTATATATAATTTAATGTGATCCATTATATCATATAATTTAAACTTTTCCTTTTTCTAAGAAAGGTAATGCTTTGGGATTAATATTCAGATTCAAAATATGTTTATAATTCAGAATTAACCACGTTGGTGACCATTTATTACTAAATGTATCATAATTAACAATTCTTAAGATTCTGTTAGAGTTTATTATTAAGTAATAAGTTTCAAAATTTGGTAAATCCAATCCCCCTCTATTTTTTGGGGTCATCAATTTATCATATGATATCCTAGTCTTTCTTGGGTCCCAGATAAATTTAGCCGACTCCATATGACTTTTTTAAAGAACTTCTTAGGGATTAGAACTTGAGCAGATCTAAAAATGTATAATAATCTGGGTAATACATTCATTTTAATAATTGAAACTTTTTGCTAATACCGGTAACTTTAAATTATTCCATCTCCTAAAATCAGATAATATTTGATCCCAAACCAATTTAATATTAGTAATATAAAAATCTTTATCATCTGTGGAAAAGGTAATACCCAAATATTTAATTTTATCTTCAGATTTTACCTGCCCTACCAATAGTAAAAGTGAAAAGGGTTTGGGAGTTTTTAAAGAGAATATATATTTTTTTTAAGGTTAATTTTGTAGTTAGATATTACTGCAAAGTCATCCACCGCTTTTAGTAACTTTTTAGTGTCTGACTGGTGTTGTACAGTATGAAGAAAACGAAGCAAAGTTGGACACTGCTGACAGCTTAAAAAATCTTCTTTATTCTTAGAATCACAAGATAAGCGCTTTCGGGATGACCCTTCTTCAGATAAATAAAATGAATGAGATGGTTTTTGTTTCTACAGTTTCTGTTTGAAGCACAATATCACCCCCTAGTGCTGGGTTTAACATTTACAATAACCCTAAATTTAAAATGTATGTGTAGGATGCAAAATCGAAACACTTTTGGTAGTGGGATGTATAAATACAGTATCTTTATATATGTGAAGCTTTACATAATCCACAATTACCGCTCCTGGCTGAGCATGGCAGACATAGACACACACACAACAGAAGGTTCCCTGCACAGCAGATCAGTTTAGCTTTTTTCTATACCTTCAAGTAGGCTAGGCTCACTATATTGCAGATATCACTGGTATTACTGCTGTAGTTTAACATAACCTGCGGGGATTTTGCATGAAGCCTTTCAAAGCTCTTAAAATCCAGGGCTTATAATCCAGTGATAGCTTGGATCTACCCTCTTTCCACACAGTTTCATTTAAAAATTGCTTATAGCCCCTATCATTAAAGTTCTCCTTAAGTCTAGTCATCTCCTCTTCAAAATCTGATTCTAGAAGACATAACCTAGAGACCCTGCTCACCTGTTCTTATGTAGCTTGGACACATACATCTAAGAAATCTATGGAACTGCGTGTGACATGTTGATAGAAAACCTAAAAAACTTCGTAGTGGAGCGTAAATGGTTAACTCATCCTAGTTCTTCCTCTATCCCCACAAAGAAAAATGTTGCTCATTGTTGATGACATGTGTTCTTTCCCATTGAGAGAGAACCAAATTATATGTATTTAGCAGGGGTCCCCATGGCGACCCACACTACGCTTGTCTACCATACATGCCCCAGAAAACATTATTCTCCAAAACAATGTGATGTAATGAGTGATAACTTATCATCACTAACTCCTAGATCACCCAAATTGTACACTATCAATACCAAACTTGTTGTCAATCACAGTGAATAGACTTTGAATATCCATAGTGACCATCCAGTAAATTCTTACTATAGATTTATTCAATTGACCTAATAACCTTAAAAAATGTGCTGTGTCTTTCAACACATTATCCATTTGATCTAGATAGGGTTTTAAAGTGTGTTCCACCCAGATACTATCGGTCTAATATCTTCGGTAATGCTTTAAAATCGGAATAACTGGTTTCTCTATTTTGAGGAACTGATAGGTTTCCTCAGATATTTTCATTTCAAACAATAGAGCATTCAATTGAATATTCACCCTATCTACAATACTTTTTAATGTTAGGGGATTTATGAGTAGATATGTGTTACTATCTTGTAATAGCTCATTCAATTTGTTGTTATACCATATCGTGTCCATAAGGACAATGGCACCTCCCTTATCCGCATTTTTTATCACAATGTCCCTGTTGGCAATGAGACTATTCAGTGCTATCCTTTGTTCAGCAGATAAGTTGTGATATTTCTTAAAGTCTGCTTCCTTATAGTAATCTATCATATCTTTCTCACATGCACTAACGAACAAATTCAAACTTGATGTTAATTGCGGGAATCATGATGTAGGTACCTGATCTTCACAGCAAATTGTCGTAGTGAACTCTAATTCAGATGGCAATTCCTTGGGAGCACGCCCCAAGATACAAGGAGCGAGCCACAGTAATAATTTTTTGGGACTGCTACCAGCACCGGTCAAAAAGAAAGGTGCCTGGGCGGCTGTCAGTAACTTGAACAGGGGACCACCAAAGAGAATTTTTGGGACTGCTACCAGCACCCGGTCAAAAGAAAGGTGCTGGCGGGCGCAGAGCGGGGGACCGGACCTTAGAGAGAGGAAAATTTGGGACTGACTGCTGATAATGATATGGGTATTGTTACTAACTTATCATCTTATGTTTTAAACTCTAGAGAATTAGAGGTGTTGAGTAAGGATTAACCTTTCGATTCGGCAGGGATTAACCTTTTATCGAGCAAAATGGTTGTTATGATGAAATGTTGATAGATATTATGTTATACTGCAGCAATGTGTCACTGAAGTTAATGTATGGTAACAGTAATGAGAAGGATTATTCCCTTAGAAAACCGAGTGGTTTTGTCCATAATTAACATCAAGTTTGAATTTGTTCGTTAGTGCATGTGAGAAAGATATGATAGATTACTATAAGGAAGCAGACTTTAAGAAATATCACACTTTATCTGCTGACAAAGGATGATAGCACTGAATAGTCTCATTGCCAACAGGACATTGTAAAGCATTACCAAGATACATAAATCTATCCAAAACCCCCCCCCTTAGACGATAGTATCTGGGAGGGATGGGTTACGGAGAATGTGTCGATATGGTGGGACACACACAAAAACCACTCTATCTAGATCAAATGGATAATGTGTTGAAAGACACAGCACATTTTAAGGTTATTAGGTCAATTGAATAAATCCTATAGTAAGAATTTACTGATGGTCACTATGGATATTCAAAGTCTATTCACTGTGATTGACAACAAGTTTGGTATTGATAGTGTACAACAATTGCTGGGTGATGATCTAGTTAGTGATGATGTTATATCACTCATTACATCACTAATAAGCATTGTTTTGGAGATGTTTTTTTTCTGGGAGGTGGCAATAACATGAACAACGCGGCGGGAGGGGGGGGGATGGACCCCCATGCCAATTATGTATTCAATTTTCTCTCTCAATGGGAAAGAACACATGTCATCAACAATGAGCAATGGAGACGTCAACTACAGTTATATCTACATTTTGTAGATGACATTTTCTTTGTGGGATGGGACAGAGGAAGAACTAGATGAGTTTATTAACCATTTACACTCCACTACGAAGTTTTTTAGGTTTTCTATCAACATGTCACGCAGTTCCATAGATTTCTTAGATGTATGTGTACAACAGGATACAAAAGGCTTTAGATCCAAGCTACATAAGAAAGATTGCTGGAAGAACTCACTCTTGGCATTTGACAGCATGCATCCTAGATATACATATCGCAACATAGTACAGGGGCAGGTGAGCAGGGTCTCTAGGTTATGTCTTCTAGAATCAGATTTTGAAGAGGAGATGACTAGACTTAAGGAGAACTTTAATGATAGGGGCTATAAGCAGAATTTGGTAAATGAAACTGTGGAAAGAGGTAGATCCAAGCGATTCACGGATTATAAGCCCTGGATTTTAAGAGCTTTTGAAAGGGATGAGGTCAAAAAGAGCAATGAAGCTTCATGTTATGTTAAACTATAGCAGTAATACTAGTGATATCTGCAATATAGTGAGGAAGAACTGGAACATCTTGACCAGTGATAGTACACTGGGGCAATAGAAGGAATAAGGATCTACTGTGCAAGGAACCTTCTGTGCCAAATGTGTCCTATGCTCTACCATACTAGGAACGAGTAATTGTGGATTATGTAAAGCTTGTCATCCCACTACCAAAAAGTGTTTCACTTTAAAGGAAGAGCAACCTGTATTTAGCAGAATGCTGTCAATGCCAAGGTTTTATGTGGGTAATAGCATGTTCAAAGTAAGGATTCTTCAGCATCTTTCGGTATTAGGAATAAAGATGAAAGAAATGCGTTATAGACATGTGATTTTGCATCCTACATACATTTAAATTTAGGGTTATTGTAAATGTTAAACCCAGGGTGATATTGTGCTTCAAACAGAAACTGTAGAAACAAAATGGATTGCTAGTTTAATGGCAAACAGGAAGCCAGGCTTAAATGATTACATACCAATTAAGCCTATTTTGAAAAATAGGCGTGTCTTTCACTGAATTATGTATATAAGTGAACCATCTCATTCATTTTATTTATCTGAAGAAGGGTCATCCCGAAAGCGCTTATCTTGTGATTCTAAGAATAAAGAAGATTTTTTAAGCTGTCAGCAGTGTCCAACTTTTGCTTTTTTCATTTATTGCTACTCTACCAAGTTGGACTTTGGCGTCTTACTGGGTATTTGTTTTCTACTATTTTCCTTGGATTTGTGTATCCAGTATTTTGCATGCTATGGCAGTGGAACCTGTTATGCTAGAAACTACTTCTGTGAATGGACATCAAAATCAAGCCAATAAGAATGTTTTATGGCATCCTAAGAAAGCCCTGAACTGTGGAAATCCATTACTTAATTTGGGCTTCTCTACATGTAAAATAAACATGAGTGGTTCCAAACCAGTAGCTGTGGATAGGAACTTTGAGGAACTAACTCGTGACTTAACTTTTAAAGTGAACAAACTGCAGAGACTTCAATGGCAGGAATATCATTTAGAGGCTTGTATCCAATATGGCATTGTTCGAGGGTATGGATACTTTGTATGCCAGCACAAGGTGACTTTTGGCCAAATGACAAACTATCAACATTGAGACTAGTTTTAAGTACATGTCCCTGCTGAATGAGTTCTTTTCTCGGAGTTGGACAATTTAAAAAGAAGTGACTGAATTGCAACATAAGCTTGAAGCTGAGTTTAGCGATGGGCCATATAGTGAAGCATGGAAGCACTATATGTTACCTTTACTGAGAATGACGATAAATTGAAAAACAGAAAGCGGGTAAATTACAAAGAGATTTCCTGGACTTCACTAATGGGAACATCTTCGTATGGGCGAGGGCCAATGAAAATAGATCGATGGTGAATACTGCTAGGCGATTGGCAGATTCAACCAGGAGGGAGGGAGGAGTGATGCGATGACGATGATGACGAACATAGCGTCTGAATGTAACCACGTTTTTCAGAAGGAGAAGGAGAGTGGTATCGGAACGCGTTTTGTGACAGCCAATATAACAACACATGAATCAAGGGAGGAAGAACCAACGGCTGACTTGGCTGATGAACAAACGGACACGAGTCTATTCGAGTGCAGGAGGGTCCTGCCAGTGTCACGATTGATGTGACAAACTTAGGTACCAGTTTAAATCATGATGTAGGTACCTGCTCTTCACAACAAATTGTCGTAGTGAACTCTAATTCAGATGGCAATTCCTTGGAACACCCCCAAGATACAAGGAGCGAGCCACAGTAATAATTTTTTGGGACTGCTACCAGCACCGTCAAAAGAAAGGTCCGTGGAAGCGGTCAGTAGCGATGACAGGGGACCGACAAGAGAAGAAAAATATGGGACTGACTGCTGATAATGATATGGGTATTGTTACTAACTTATCATCTTATGTTTTAAACTCTAGAGAATTAGAGGTGTTGAATAAGGGATTAACCTTTATTCCGAGCAAAAATGGTTGTTATGATGAAATGTTGATAGATATTATGTTATACTGCAGGAATGTGTCACTGAAGTTAATGTATGGTAACAGTAATGAGAAGGATTATTCCCTTAGAAAACCGAGTGGTTTTGTCCCGCAATTAACATCAAGTTTGAATTTGTTCGTTAGTGCATGTGAGAAAGATATGATAGATTACTATAATGAAGCAGACTTTAAGAAATATCACAACTTATCTGCTGAACAAAGGATAGCACTGAATAGTCTCATTGCCAACAGGGACATTGTGATAAAAAATGCGGATAAGGGGGGTGCCATTGTCCTTATGGACACGATATGGTATAACAACAAATTGAATGAGCTATTACAAGATAGTAACACATATCTACTCATAAATCCCCTAACTGTAAAAAGTATTGTAGATAGGGTGAATATTCAATTGAATGCTCTATTGTTTGAAATGAAAATATCTGAGGAAACCTATCAGTTCCTCAAAATAGAGAAACCAGTTATTCCGATTTTTAAAGCATTACCGAAGATACATAAATCTATCCAAAACCCACCCCTTAGACCGATAGTATCTGGGAGGGGATGGGTTATGGAGAATGTGTTGATATGGGTGGAACACACTTTAAAACCCTATCTAGATCAAATGGATAATGTGTTGAAAGACACAGCACATTTTTTAAGGTTATTAGGTCAATTGAATAAATCCTATAGTAAGAATTTACTGATGGTCACTATGGATATTCAAAGTCTATTCACTGTGATTGACAACAAGTTTGGTATTGATAGTGTACAATTGCTCCTGGGTGATCTAGGAGTTAGTGATGATAAGTTATCACTCATTACATCACTATTAAGCATTGTTTTGGAGAATAATGTTTTTCTGGGAGGTAATGGCATGTATAGACAAGCACAGGGGGTCGCCATGGGGACCCCTGCATATGCCAATTTGGTTCTCTCTCAATGGGAAAGAACACATGTCATCAACAATGAGCAATGGAGACGTCAACTACAGTTATATCTACGTTTTGTAGATGACATTTTTCTTTTGTGGGATGGGACAGAGGAAGAACTAGATGAGTTTATTAACCATTTACACTCCACTACGAAGTTTTTTAGGTTTTCTATCAACATGTCACGCAGTTCCATAGATTTCTTAGATGTATGTGTATAACAGGATACAAAAGGCTTTAGATCCAAGCTACATAAGAAAGATTGCTGGAAGAACTCACTCTTGGCATTTGACAGCATGCACCCTAGATATACATATCGCAACATAGTACAGGGGCAGGTGAGCAGGGTCTCTAGGTTATGTCTTCTAGAATCAGATTTTGAAGAGGAGACGACTAGACTTAAGGAGAACTTTAATGATAGGGGCTATAAGCAGAATTTGGTAAATGAAACTGTGGAAAGAGGTAGATCCAAGCGATTCACGGATTATAAGCCCTGGATTTTAAGAGCTTTTGAAAGGGATGAGGTCAAAAAGAGCAATGAAGCTTTATGCAAAATTCCGCAGGTTATGTTAAACTATAGCAGTAATACTAGTGATATCTGCAATATAGTGAGGAAGAACTGGAACATCTTGACCAGTGATAGTACACTGGGGGGCATAGTGGGACCTCAGCCTACTTTTAGGTATAGAAGGAATAAAAACTTAAAGGATCTACTGTGCAAGGAACCTTCTGTGCCAAATGTGTCCTATGCTCTACCATACTCAATAGGAGCAGTAATTGTGGATTATGTAAAGCTTGTCCCCACATAAATAAAGATACTGTATTTATACATCCCACTACCAAAAAAGTGTTTCACTTTAAAGGAAGAGCAACCTGCACAACCAACATAGTATATTTAGCAGAATGCTGTCAATGCCAAGGTTTTATGTGGGTAAGACGAATAGCATGTTCAAAGTAAGGATTCTTCAGCATCTTTTGAGTATTAGGAATAAAGATGAAAGAAATGCGTTATGTAGACATGTGATTTTGCATCCTACACATACATTTAAATTTAGGGTTATTGTAAATGTTAAACCCAGCACTAGGGGGGGTGATATTGTGCTTCAAACAGAAACTGTAGAAACAAAATGGATTGCTAGTTTAATGGCAAACAGGAAGCCAGGCTTAAATGATTACATACCAATTAAGCCTATTTTGAAAAATAGGCGTTTCTTTCACTGAATGTGCTTGCTATTTCTGAATGTGATTGGCTTTTATATGTATATAAGTGAACCATCTCATTCATTTTATTTATCTTAAGAAGGGTCATCCCGAAAGCGCTTATCTTGTGATTCTAAGAATAAAGAAGATTTTTTAAGCTGTCAGCAGTGTCCAACTTTGCTTCGTTTTCTTCATTTGTGCTACCTGCTTAAGTTGGACTTTGGCGTCTTACTGGGTATTTGTTTTCTACAATTTTCCTTGGATTTGTGTATCCAGTATTTTGCATGCTATGGCAGCGGAACCTGTTATGCTAGAAACTACTTCTGTGAATGGACATCAAAATCAAGCCAATAAGAATGTTTTATGGCATCCTAAGAAAGCCCTGAACTGTGGAAATCCATTACTTAATTTGGGCTTCTCTACATGTAAAATAAACATGAGTGGTTCCAAACCAGTAGCTGTGGATAGGAACTTTGAGGAACTAACTCGTGACTTAACTTTTAAAGTGAACAAACTGCAGAGACTTCAATGGCAGGAATATCATTTAGAGGCTTGTATCCAATATGGCATTGTTCCGAGGGGTATGCGGATACTTTGTATGCCAGCACAAGGTGACCGCTACCCGGAACTTTTGGCCAAATGACAAACTATCAACATTGAGACTAGTTTTAAGTACATGTCCCTGCTGAATGAGTTCTTTTCTCCGGAGTTGGACAATTTAAAAAAAGAAGTGACTGAATTGCAACATAAGCTTGAAGCTGAGTTTAGCGATGGGCCATATAGTGAACGCATGGAAGCACTATATGTTACCTTTACTGAGAATGACGATAAATTGAAAAAACAGAAAACGGGTAAATTACAAAGAGATTTCCTGGACTTCACTAATGGGAACATCTTCGTATGGCCGAGGGCCAATGAAAATAGATCGATGGTGAATACTGCTAGGCGATTGGCAGATTCAACCAGGAGGGGAGGGAGGAGTGATGCGATGACGATGATGACGAACATAGCGTCTGAATGTAACACGTTTCCCACGCCGTTTCAGAAGGAGAAGGAGAGTGGTATCGGAACGCGTTTTGTGACAGCCAATATAACAACACATGAATCAAGGGAGGAAGAACCAACGGCTGACTTGGCTGATGAACAAACGGACACGGAGTCTATTCGAGTGCAGGAGGGTCCTGCCAGTGTCACGATTGATGTGACAAACTTAGGTACCAGTTTAAATCATGATGTAGGTACCTGCTCTTCACAACAAATTGTCGTAGTGAACTCTAATTCAGATGGCAATTCCTTGGGAGCACGCCCCAAGATACAAGGAGCGAGCCACAGTAATAATTTTTTGGGACTGCTACCAGCACCGGTCAAAAAGAAAGGTCCGTGGAAGCGGTCAGTAAGCGATGACAGGGGGACCGACAAGAGAAGAAAAATATGGGACTGACTGCTGATAATGATATGGGTATTGTTACTAACTTATCATCTTATGTTTTAAACTCTAGAGAATTAGAGGTGTTGAATAAGGGATTAACCTTTATTCCGAGCAAAAATGGTTGTTATGATGAAATGTTGATAGATATTATGTTATACTGCAGGAATGTGTCACTGAAGTTAATGTATGGTAACAGTAATGAGAAGGATTATTCCCTTAGAAAACCAAGTGGTTTTGTCCCGCAATTAACATCAAGTTTGAATTTGTTCGTTAGTGCATGTGAGAAAGATATGATAGATTACTATAAGGAAGCAGACTTTAAGAAATATCACAACTTATCTGCTGAACAAAGGATAGCACTGAATAGTCTCATTGCCAACAGGGACATTGTGATAAAAAATGCGGATAAGGGGGGTGCCATTGTCCTTATGGACACGATATGGTATAACAACAAATTGAATGAGCTATTACAAGATAGTAACACATATCTACTCATAAATCCCCTAACTGTAAAAAGTATTGTAGATAGGGTGAATATTCAATTGAATGCTCTATTGTTTGAAATGAAAATATCTGAGGAAACCTATCAGTTCCTCAAAATAGAGAAACCAGTTATTCCGATTTTTAAAGCATTACCGAAGATACATAAATCTATCCAAAACCCACCCCTTAGACCGATAGTATCTGGGAGGGGATGGGTTATGGAGAATGTGTTGATATGGGTGGAACACACTTTAAAACCCTATCTAGATCAAATGGATAATGTGTTGAAAGACACAGCACATTTTTTAAGGTTATTAGGTCAATTGAATAAATCCTATAGTAAGAATTTACTGATGGTCACTATGGATATTCAAAGTCTATTCACTGTGATTGACAACAAGTTTGGTATTGATAGTGTACAATTGCTCCTGGGTGATCTAGGAGTTAGTGATGATAAGTTATCACTCATTACATCACTATTAAGCATTGTTTTGGAGAATAATGTTTTTCTGGGAGGTAATGGCATGTATAGACAAGCACAGGGGGTCATGGGGACCCCCTCATATGCCAATTTGGTTCTCTCTCAATGGGAAAGAACACATGTCATCAACAATGAGCAATGGAGACGTCAACTACAGTTATATCTACGTTTTGTAGATGACATTTTTCTTTTGTGGGATGGGACAGAGGAAGAACTAGATGAGTTTATTAACCATTTACACTCCACTACGAAGTTTTTTAGGTTTTCTATCAACATGTCACGCAGTTCCATAGATTTCTTAGATGTATGTGTACAACAGGATACAAAAGGCTTTAGATCCAAGCTACATAAGAAAGATTGCTGGAAGAACTCACTCTTGGCATTTGACAGCATGCACCCTAGATATACATATCGCAACATAGTACAGGGGCAGGTGAGCAGGGTCTCTAGGTTATGTCTTCTAGAATCAGATTTTGAAGAGGAGACGACTAGACTTAAGGAGAACTTTAATGATAGGGGCTATAAGCAGAATTTGGTAAATGAAACTGTGGAAAGAGGTAGATCCAAGTGATTCACGGATTATAAGCCCTGGATTTTAAGAGCTTTTGAAAGGGATGAGGTCAAAAAGAGCAATGAAGCTTTATGCAAAATCCCGCAGGTTATGTTAAACTATAGCAGTAATACTAGTGATATCTGCAATATAGTGAGGAAGAACTGGAACATCTTGACCAGTGATAGTACACTGGGGGGCATAGTGGGACCTCAGCCTACTTTTAGGTATAGAAGGAATAAAAACTTAAAGGATCTACTGTGCAAGGAACCTTCTGTGCCAAATGTGTCCTATGCTCTACCATACTCAATAGGAACGAGTAATTGTGGATTATGTAAAGCTTGTCCCCACATAAATAAAGATACTGTATTTATACATCCCACTACCAAAAAAGTGTTTCACTTTAAAGGAAGAGCAACCTGCCGCACAACCAACATAGTATATTTAGCAGAATGCTGTCAATGCCAAGGTTTTTATGTGGGTAAGACGAATAGCATGTTCAAAGTAAGGATTCTTCAGCATCTTTTGAGTATTAGGAATAAAGATGAAAGAAATGCGTTATGTAGACATGTGATTTTGCATCCTACACATACATTTAAATTTAGGGTTATTGTAAATGTTAAACCCAGCACTAGGGGGGGTGATATTGTGCTTCAAACAGAAACTGTAGAAACAAAATGGATTGCTAGTTTAATGGCAAACAGGAAGCCAGGCTTAAATGATTACATACCAATTAAGCCTATTTTGAAAAATAGGCGTGTCTTTCACTGAATGTGCTTGCTATTTCTGAATGTGATTGGCTTTTATATGTATATAAGTGAACCATCTCATTCATTTTATTTATCTGAAGAAGGGTCATCCCGAAAGTGCTTATCTTGTGATTCTAAGAATAAAGAAGATTTTTTAAGCTGTCAGCAGTGTCCAACTTTGCTTCGTTTTCTTCATTTGTGCTACCTGCTTAAGTTGGACTTTGGCGTCTTACTGGGTATTTGTTTTCTACTATTTTCCTTGGATTTGTGTTGTACAGTATATATTAAGATTGTCAGCAAAAGCCACCATATATATTTTAGTTCCATATAGTATTGGGGCATTATGATATACATTCTGTTTAATATATAAAAATAAAGGCTCTAGATATATATTAAATAATAAGGGGGACAACGGACAACCCTGACAAGTTCCGTTTTTAATTTGTATTCTTTTAGAAAAGTTTTTATTAATGTATAAAGTTGTGTAAGGATTGTTATATAAAATTTGTAACGTTAGGATAAATTCTTGGGGTATATTAAAATATGGTAAAGTATCAAGCAGAAAATTTATATTAATCCTATCAAAAGCCTTTTGTGCATCAATTATGAGTGCATAGATATTTAAATTATTTTGTTTAGCATAAGAAATGAATGTGTGAAGTGTTAATGTATTGTCACTAGTTTGTCTAGCAGTTATAAAACCAACGTGTTCATTAGATATTATTCGGTTCATTATTTTTTTTCAATCTATTAGCTAGAATAGAGGTCAAATTTTTCATATCTACATTTAATAGTGAAATTGGTCTATAATTATCTGGATTTTGGGCATCAGAATTTAGTTTAGGTATAAGAATAGTTTTGACGCATTAAAGTGGGGGTCATTGATTTTATTAATTATGTAATTAAGTACATGCGAGAGTATTTTACCAAGAATATCACAAAAAGTTTTATAAAATTCAGCACCCGGTGCTTTATATGATTTCAAGTTTTTTATTATATGTATTATTTCTTCATCAGATATAGGTTTAATTAGATCTTTTTGAGAATTATCATCTATTTTTGGAAAACTAATTTTTTGGAAAAATTCTTTATCAGACCTATTTAAAGATGAGTCATTTTGATCAGCATAAATATTAGAGTATATCCATTCAAAGACATTAATAATACCTTCAGTTTTAGAGTATATTGTATTCTCAAAATGTATTTCCAAAATTAGTGATGCTGTTTTCGATTGATTAATAATTCTAACTAATGCCCTTGAAGGCGTTTGAATATGATTGGCATATCTCACTAATATTTTATGTTCATAAAACGTCAATCGATTATTTTGAATTAAAAAAAGATCTTTTTGACATTTAAATAGTTCCGTCTCTGTTTGACTATTGTAGTTCTGAATCAGCTCTTGATCAAGTGTTTTTATTTTGGCTTCCAATTTTTGTACATCTCTAATTTGCATTTTTTTGTAATATGAGGCTTTTTGCAAAAAGATCCCTCTTACTTGTGCTTTAACTGTCGCCCATTCAATATCGGGTGGATGTTGCTGTTTCTCTAGTTTAACTAATAGGCTATTAAGAAACCTGTAATTTCCTGTATTATTTCTTCTTTATTTAACAAATTTGGATTTAGAGACCAATTATAACCCCTATGTAGCAAACTATATCTAGGATCTTTAGAAAAACTTAATGAAATTTTAGAATGGTCAGATAAATAACGAGCATGTATAAAGATTAAGGGTTCAAAATTAGTCATTGTTTCTGAAATCAAAAAGAAATCTATTCTAGACCACATTTTGTGACAAGATGAATAAAAAAGTGAAATTATTTGTATTAAGGTGATTATTTAGATATTTAAAAGGGTCATATAGTTGAAAATCCTCTTTTATATCACTTAGTGCAACTACCACTTGTCTATTAAATGAGCTTTGTGGACAAGACCTATCCAATTTCAGATTCTGATAAGAATTCCAATCTCCTCCTATAAGTATGTAATAGTTATTATACTGGTTTAAAAGCGGATAAAGTGATGCTATGAAAAATTGCTGATTATTACATGGTACATATACGTTAAGAAGTAAAATAGGTTTATCATAAAGAGTAGAGGAAAGAATAACATAGCACCATCTTCCTTCTTTATCTATTTTTAGAGTCCAGAATTTTTTCTTGATATTGATTTTTAATAACTATAGCTACCCCTGCACTATTAGTTTTACCTTCCGAGGCTACAATCTCTCTAATCCATTTTTTTTTCTTGATATCTGCCCATTGATCATTAGTTAAATGAATTTCTTGAAGTAATATAAAACATGCCTTAGCCTGCAAAAATAAATGAAGAAATAATTTCCTCTTCTTTAAGTTCTGTAGCCCTTTTGTGTTCCATGAGTCTATTTCCCACATTTCAATAAGTTATTTTATATAGAAGACGTTTAAAAAGGAGAAAATAGGATAAAGTCAGAAAAGTTTTAAAGACATATATAGTTTGGAAGCATTCTTGAAATCCCATCCCATACCAGTGCCTATCCACTCTACCCTCGGACCAGGACATATATAGGTCTTGTACAGGGTAAAAGATTATAAAGATTAATAAAATAAACCTATGTATGCTCTTCAGGTTATAATAACTCAAATATATACCATAAACAGAACCTATATAAACTAAGATTAATTCTACAAAGCCTAACCTAAACATTCCCTACTAAACACTACTGTTCATCAACATCTCTTGTATTAACTATTCTTTGAATAAATCATGTAAGAGATATGACAACAACATATATAGAGTTTTTATTCCTCTTGATTGACTAACTAGAAACTACTTAAAAGTACTAGCTAGTATATCTTGATAAAAATATTCACAGAGTAAAGAAAGCTATAGATTTCTTAAGTATATAAGTAATTAGCTTGCTCAGTTTATGTGTGCACCTCTATTTAAACAATAAAAATCACATATGATAAAACATAAAAGTCATAAAATAAGATGAGGATCTAATACTTGGTCAACATAGTCTTCTATTATTTAAACAACAGGTGAAAAAAAAAAAAAAAACCATCCTGATATATTATATCAATATAGTAATATGGGCATCTACATAAAAGAAATAACTACCTCCTCTAGTGTCAATATTAACTCCTTCATTATTTAAACATTTCATCTTAAGACTAACCACTAATACCATTAGGTACTGCCAAGCTTAATGTTTTAACTATTAACATCAACAGTTTCCAGGAGTATAAAACTATACCACATATATCTAGTAGTATATGAATCTTTACTATATGTTAGAATTATGTATAATGTCTAGTGAAATTTCTATGTATGTGCAAATCATTGGTATTAAGGGACTAAATAAATCCTTTCAGTAGTAATTTTGAAGTAGTAAAACAATATCTATTTAACCTTAGATACATTTCTTGCTAACCATTAATATATTGTATACTTACAAAAATTTGCTGTTTCAAAAGATGTAAGTGTGACAACATGTGAATATGTGTTTAAATTATTATCAGACAACATCATTTATTGTTTCTTTAACATTATTCAGTTCAAAACAGTTCTCATCGGATTTCCAAGCCTGGAAACTGGATAAAACGTTCGCAATGGGGGATTCCTAATACGACCAGACTTCCGGAAGCGCCACAATAAAAAACGCACCCTCAGAAGCAACACAGGCATTTCCTGTCTCTTTGTATTAGAACAGACTTCATGAAGGCTATAAAACTTTGGGAGACACTCGCTAATGTCCAGGATCTAAAAAATAAGTTCTTATCTAATCAAGAAGAGGCCTAAAACACTAAAATTTAAAAAAAAAAAGGATTACCAAGACCTTGAGCCACAGCAACAGATGAATCTGACCTCGGATGACATGTCAATCGCAATGGAAATCCATATCAAGTCTCTGAAGCAGGTAAACACTTAAAAAGCTTCAAAAAGATAGTCTTTGCCTCATTCTTTGTTGAAACAGAATATCTAGACCCATCAATTGTAAATATTAATGTATTAGGATATTTCATTTGAAATTTTATATGTTTTTCAATGAGAAATTTACAATAGGGAGATAGTGATTGTCTAGCTTGCCTGATTTGCAGAGGCAAGTCCTCAGCCACAAAAATTCTATTGTTATTCCACATAATGTAGCCTCCATTTTTCTTTATAGTTGTAAGAATTTTATTGACATCTTAGTAGTTGAGAATTTTAACATACACAGGTCTTGGGCTATTCGAAGCCTGAGATTCCATCAAAGCTCTATGTGCCCTTTCTATGATTATTTGTTTTGTCATATCAGAGTCTTTAAGAAGAATTGTGAGTATTTGTGTAATAGATGTAATTAAGCACATGGATAATTTCTGATATTTCCTTCTACATTAGCATATATATGGGGTGAAGTACTATAAGCTCCTCAACAAATAACAAGAGGTGTGCTAAAAAATTCAGTGCTCAGGCTTTTACCTTTACTACAGTCATAAACAAAATGCATAAAAACTCCCACCCAGCAAATCTAATCTAATATGCAAATGACTCAACATTAATATTCACAGCTTGATCAATAAAAGAACTCTAAACCTGCCAACAGAATTCCTTTACTAAAATAAAACATTGACTGAAGCTAACTAAACTGCTTTTAATCCCGTAGAAAGTTAACTAATGTAATTTATACCTGAATCCTAACAAATTATAACAACTTTATAATACGATCAATCAATATTATTAAAATTGAGATGGTATAAAATATAAAACTGCTGGGTATAATAACTGACCAAGCGTTATGCAAAATACCCTCACACACAGATAATTTAGACAAAAACCCTCACACACAGATAATTTAGACTAATTTACAAAATGAAACCTTTCTTAAAAGGCAAACACATAGGGTCACAGCCAGTACCTTTGTACTCCTGTCTCCTCTATGCTTCATCAATTTTTGATAACTTACAATTTTATCAACTAGCTAGACTGGAGTAAAATTGTAGCAAAATCTCAAAATAGCGAACTAACTACAGCTACAGAAACAAATCACTATCTTGTGCTAAAGTCCCTTAACTGGTCAGTGCTGCCAAGGGTACTATCCTGATGTCACATCAGAGCTGCCCATGACATCCTTCCCCTATAGCCTCTAAAATGGCCAGCCACTAAGCAGCTATGGAACTGTCACACACCCCAAAATGACAAGCCACTAAGAAGCTATTAACTGCCACACACCCCACAGTGCACTGTGCATGCTTAACCAACACCTAGCATTTACTTACATTTCTAACATTTTTAGCAGTAATTGTCTATATGCTGTATACATTGCTAATGCTGGAACTCGACCACACAAAGTATCTGAAAATGTTTATTCTTTAATTCTGTCCACACTTTAATAAACCTCAATAAAATACATGCTTAGCAAAAAAGTTTTTCTGCCTGTGTAGCACACTTCTCTTCTCAATTAAAAAAAAAAACACTCATAATGGTGCACATATGTCTCAACCATATATGCAACTGTTTATATGCAATATGCATATTCATACTCTTCTGTTTAAGTGCAAAATTACTGTACACCTGCACACTCTGCAATACATACAACTCAGTCGGTACTGTTAGTCTTTTAAACAGTTGCGATGACATTCCTAGATTAACACATATGTTGCAGTGTAGATATCTTGCATATGTACTGTTAAAACATGCAACATGATCTACGGAAGGTAGTTAACATGTTATTTGCATGTTAAAATGTATGCAGATAATGTCAATGTTCTCCAAATGTACATGTAATTAAATTATGATGAATGATATTCATAATGTGTATACAATAAAATGCATATACAGAGTACACCGAGTACTACTATTACACTGCAGAAGTGGGGGGAAAGACAGGCTTGTTAAGCACCTTTTTAATGACAAAAGGTGCCTAATAAACTTTGGCTAAGTATCCCTCACTGCAGTTAAGCTCTTGTCTCACACTTTTATATTAACAAAGGTCAATGGTCACCACAGATCAGTGGTAAGAAGTAGAATCACTTTAAATCACACTCAAAGACTTCATTCAGACATATTTTTTTGAATGAACCTTGTAATTCACCAAGACTTTCAGTGATGTGGGGGACCATAAATCCAAAGCTTTCCATGTTGTAATAAGCCTGAACAATTTGCAAAATGATCTCTTACTATTATTTCACAATAGCACTGACTGTGTCATGGACAGAGGTCTGCGTTGTGAAACCTGTGCAAATGAAGCAGTCCTGGGGAGTTACTTAAGTGGTCCTACATAGAAATGGCTTTAAAAATTGATTAATGTGGCAGAGTCATAGGTTCATAGGAGATTACTAGGCTAACAGCTTAAGCCCCCTTATAAGCCAAGTCATTATTACCCAAATTTTACCCAGATTTCGATCCCTAATAGCTACAGGATGGCTTAGGTTTGTACCTATGCCTTTTACAGACTGTCCCTGTCCATAAGGGACATTGTGCCACCTCAGGAGTGAATTTATGATTTTCCATCCATTGATCTAAACTGAGTTTGAAGACACTCAAGGCAGGGCTCTGCTTTACATCAATAGGAAGCCTGTTCCAGGGAAGGGGAAATCTCTGAAACACATGTCTGTCTCTCTGGCATGTTTTGCTCATGTCACAGACCAGGTTTAGATCTCTAAATCAGGTGACCCTCATACAGTTTGTCTTGCAAATGTGTAAAAGTTCCATTAGGGCTGGATTTGTGAGTGCCTTGTAGGTTAGGCATAGATCACCAATTAATTGTCTGTAGGAGACAGAGTAAAGAGATAGGGCTTTTAGTCTATCTGCATAGTACATGCTGTCTGTACCCTGTACTTTTTGTAAGGAACCTCTGAGCTCCTTCCAGCTTTTGTAAGAGCCTGGTCAACTGCATGCCAAAAGCTGCATTGTACTCGATTATTTGGTCTGATGAGGGCTTAGTACAGTGGGAGTATAACTTCCTTGGATCTGGATGCCATGCCTTTTCTTATAAGCTGTGCCACATAGAAGGGCTTCTAACCACTGTAGACACAAGGACAACAAAATTCAGGCTACTATCTATCCATGTACCCAGATCTCTCACCTCTGAGTCTACACAAGGGTGTGAAATTAATGTTGTAATTTTCAGGGGTATTTCACTTCCCAAAGAGTATGATTATGCATTTTTTTTTGCATGTAGTTTTAGGCCATGGCTCTGGCACCAATTATTTGTCTGAGTCAGATCTTTCTGAAGGATATCTACATCACTGGAGGATTCAGTGATTGTCCCCAACTTGCAGTCAGCAGCAAACTTATTCAGCGAAAGGCCTTCTACATTAGCTTTGACTTTAGACAAACAGGAGAGGTCCCAGCACTGAGCCCTTGGCACATAGTAACTGGCCTTTTGCTGGATCTGGATTCACCCACTCTAACAACATGTATCCTGTCCATGAGCCATTTGGCTAACTATCTGTTGATTTAGGGACTTATGCACAATATCTACAATACTCAAGTGGAGAATTGAATCAAATGCCTTAACCAGGTCAAGGTAAGTAGTATCCACTGTTTTACCCTCATCCATGGCCCTAGTGAGGTTCTCAAAGAAATGCACTAGAGTAAACAGGCAGGATCTGCCCTTGACAAAACTGAACTGGGTTGGATCCAGTGTTTGGAGGTTTTCCATGTCTTTATTTATCAGGCACATGATTATTTTTTCCATGGCTTTGCATATAAGGCTAGTCAAAGTTATGGTCCGGTAATTTCCTGGTTCTGCTGATGGTTCTCCTTTATGCAGATGAATGACTGTTGCTGTCCTGCTCTCCACAGGAACAAAGCCAGTCTACAGGCTGTGGTTAAACAGAAATTCTAGTGGGTCTGATTGGCCCTCTTTCAAGCTATTTAAGAGGCATCCTGGGATTTTGTCAGGACCCATCAAATCCTAATTTTTAGCTTTAGAGAGCACAGTGGTGGTATTTTGGGTCTATATTATAGCATCGAAGTCTAAAAACTTCAAATGTTATAATATCGAACCCAGTAGAGCGAACGCTTGAAATAGCGAAGCTGCAGAACACCGAATACTTTCCTAGGGAAAGTATTCAGTGGGCCATTTCTGCAGCTTCGCTATTTCCACAACTGTGGAGAAAAGGTTACGGACCTGGTTAAGGTAAGTGTGCGAAAGAAGGTGAGTGTGCGATTGGGCATGGGTTAGGTGAGTTAGCGTTAGGGCATGGGTCAGGTAAATGTGCAATTGTGTGGACATGAGGGTTAGGGTGGGGTAGGTGAGTTAGGGTTAGGGAGCAGGTAAGGTGAGTGTGGGATAGTTAGGGACCTTAGGGTTAGGGTTGGGTTAAGGTAAGTGGATAGCTAGTGGTGTATGTTCTGGTTTAGTGTAAGGTTTTGTGAAGGGTATGTGTGTGGATTATTTATTTTGGTGTGCTTGAGTTGTATGTATGTTTCTCGGAACAGTGAATTTTTTCCCTTGGAAAAAATTCACTATTATGACTGTTCGGTTTTCTGGTGTTTCGATTGAATGGGTTCGATATTATAACAGTTGAAGTTTTTAGACTTTGATGTTAGAATATAGACCCAGTATTTCTTGGGGGGGGTGTAAGCAGAAGTGATGGGGAGGTAAAATCTGAACTGAATTCATTGGTTCGCAGATTTGTGATATCTTATGGCTAGGTATAGGTGATGCTGCCTACAACTAATTCTGCACATTATTGGGTGTTGCCTTAAGACTGCTGACATAACTGTAAAATGCCTTATGGTTATCCTTAGCATGGAAGATTATTTTTGCCTCTAAATTTGCTTTTGAAGACTTGACTAGTCCCCTGATTTGCTTGTTTAGACTAATGGGGGATGGGGGGGTTGCTCTGTTGTGCACATTCTCTAGACAGGATTTTCTTCCTTTTGTTGTCCAACCTATTTATACCAGGGGTCCACCAGGGTGGCTTCTTTTTGTGGTTCGTCCTAGGCTTATTTCACTTTGGTACTACTGTTTCTATGCAGTTGTTTATATGATCATACAGGTCTTTTATGTACACTTCTGCATAGTCTTCTGTGTTTTCTGGGTTTGCAGAGCTTGGTAACTAGCTATTCCATCATGTAATAGAAAGTAGTTTGCCTTAGAAAAGTTCTTAATGGTTTTGGGGTTAATGGGGGTTCTAGTTTTATATTTACTTCAAGGAAGACCATGATCTGATCTAACCAGTGAGGACATCACACTCAGGGGGTGGGGTGGGAAGTTGCACCACTTTACCATATTTGTGAGTACCAGATTTAGGATATTTGTACCCATACAGAGAGTGCAGACTAGCTGCTCCAGGGCATTTACACTGACCAGAGTCTAGAAATCTTTGAGCCTGCATGTTAGTGATCATGTATGCTTCCCAGTTAATTGAGGGGTAGTTGAAATCACCAATGAATATGGTACTGGGCCAAATGGTAAGTGATTCTAGTAAATTCAGGTATGATGTATGGGTTTCTGGTTGATAGTGGGATACCTATAGCTGGCAAGGATATGGTGATGGATTTTTCCTATGGTTAGTTGGACACTGAGTAGCTTGAGCATATCATATTGTTTGATTAGTCTTGAGGTGTACTTATCCTTTATATAACTGATACATCTCCAGCTTTTGCACTTTCATGTGCACTGGGTGATTGGAATTATACCTCTCAACCTCTTAGAGCAAGAAATTAGGACAAAGTCATAAATAAAAGTGGGGCAAAGACCTAAAAATAGGGACACATTTTAAATATTGCTCTTGCAAACTTAGAAAGTTAATGGAATAACAGGTTTGTATTAACATGAATTTTCTGAAGGCTATGAAGTCTGAAACTCAAATGTCTGCCATTACATTCTAACTTCAGTCTTTAATGATTTGCCACTAATTTGCCAAAAAACACAATGTTATAAAAAACAGACTAAAAATATGAGGCAAAACTCTGGACATTCTGTGAAAATCTATACAGTTGAGCAGTATGAAAAGAATGTCTGAAATACATTATAGCCATGCACTGTAAGGGTGTATTCCCTGGCTTTGAAAAATGTTTCTGTAACTGCACAGATATCAGCATTCTACCAGGCAAGGACTGCTTCCAGGGAGTGTAGGTTCTTTCTGAGACTCATAGCACTGAGCAGTAATACCTTTAGCTTACCCTGAGTAGATTTTGCAATGTTGGAAGGTTTGCCTGTTTGGCAATACCTAACAAAAGTAATATAGGGGTGGATAATGTTTTGGCCACTATCCAAAAGCCTAGTGGTGACTGGTGGAGACCATTCCTGGCAAAGCAGTGTGACCTGTTAATCATGTTCTCCTAGGCTGACAGATATCGTACCCCTATGGTATGACACCAGTAGCTTTTTTATTTTTATTTATTTAACATTTGTTGACTGGGAAAGTCTGACTAGGTTCCACAGAACCTGTTTTCAGCGGAGGCCTGGGGAGAAATGCTCCAGATGCATGTCTTTGGAATGTGGGAGGAAACCGGAGTACCCAGAGGAAACCCACGCAAACACAGGGAGAACATGCAAACTCCACACAGAAGGCACCCCAGCTGAGAATCTAACTGGAGAACCTCTTGCTGTGAGGTGACAACGTTAACCGCTACACCACTGCGCCGCCCTATAAGTAAGCCAGTTATTAAAGTCAATAATTTTCTATTGGTATTGTGGTGTCATTCTCTAAATGGATGAGAGGTATCATCCTTGGTGACATTAGAATGCTGCTCAATACCAGGCTCTTACATGCCCGTGACACATATTCTGAGAGCTCAATCATTTCTGTCTTGATATAGTCTATAGAGGTATGTTTCAGGACATTTACACCCACATGGACTATGATTGAGTCATACTGGTACTTGGGGTACCATTGGCAAATCCTGCCACATGACAGGCAACTACCTGTGACCTTCTCCTTATCCAGCATAGTGAGAGGGACATCAGTGTGTCTGATAATGGGTACTCCTATGACCAAAATATTGCACTGAGTGGTGTTTTACCTCATGGGTTTGATGGTTGATGGACAGTGAGATGTTGTTTTATGTGTTGTGGTGGGAATTGTCTTGTTTGTATGCATGCAGTGTTTCTGAGGACTAAGCTGAGATACCGTTGAAGTCTGGGTAAGTTACATGTGAGCAATTCTGCATATGTGGGTCTTAGAGTCTGTTCCTTTGTAAGTGTAGTGAGTGTTTTTGTGTGCGTCTGTGTGTGTGTGTGTGTGTGTGTGTGTGTGTGCGTGTGTGTGTGTGTGTGTGTGTGTGTGTGTGTGTGTGTGTGTGTGCGCGTGGTGTGTGTGCGTGTGTGTGTGTGTGTGTGTGTGTGTGTGTGTGTGTGTGTGTGTGTGTGTGTGTGTGTGTGTGTGTGAGTGTCACTGACAACCTGTTTGGCATTTTTTGTGCCTGGATGTGAGAGTCTTGCCTCCAGTGACATTGTGCAACTACATCTCTCACATACTGTATTCATCTCTTTCAGAATTAAGTGGTTGCCAGTATACATATGGCAATTGCTACAGTGCCTCAGAATGTACATGTCCACCAAGCCTGATGCAGAGATATCAAGAAACTGCCGATCCATGGTTGCAGGTCCTTAATATGTGCTTTCCAAAGGAAAAAATGGGAGTGTTTGCAACTGGCACAGTGATGGGTGCTTACTTAGTGTATTCTACAGCTAACTTATCTGGTGATGCTACCCTACTACTTGATGTAACTGGTTTGCATGCTGGGCAGCATCACCAGTGATAGTTCTGAGTGTTGTAGTAATGTAATCTACAGCTAACTAAATGTGCCAACTCTGCACAGTGAGCAAACTAGTTGCTCCCTGAGAACCGCAGGACTGTGGAAAATTTCAGAGGTAGTTTTTACAGGGAAAGTATGACTTCTAGTGTTGTGTGTATGCAGGGTAACAATAACTGCTGCTGTGTGAAGCAGACAGGAGCCTTATATAGGAGTAGAAAAAAAAACAAGTTTTAAGCTATTTATATTCACAAGCCAGTCAGGGTAAGCACACAATAAGCTTTCCACCAGCAACCCCTTGCTCAGATAGGTGAAATCAGCCTTTTCCTGCACATGAGTACAAACTTTGACCCTCTTAATGTAAAATGACAGGTTTAGAGCCCAAGTGTTAGGGAACTACAAAAATATATTCCTAAAAGCACTGAAAACAGTAGATATAGTGTATTTAGAGTACTAGAAATGCAGAAGAGCAGCCCTTATAACAGTGGAAAATGCTACTTAAAACTCTTAAGAAGTGCAGAAAAAAATAAATAGCATAGAAATCTTTAATAATGCAATAAAAACAAGCAATACAAGTGTAAAATAATACTTACTTTTGTTTTTCTTACCAAGGATGACTTCTTAACCAGACAAAATCTCTCAGACTATCTAGCATAATCACAAAACAATGAGCAGCTCTGGATATCTGAGCCAAGATTTGCACACACAAGGCATATATACATAAGGAGAAAGAAGCAACTATAGTAAAGGCAATATTTGAGCTCTTTCAGAAACTTTAGCATAATGTGTTAGTGGGGGAGGGGCAGACACAGAATGCAATTTTTAAGCGGGTAAAAGGTAAGCAGAGTATAAAAGCACTGATGCACAAACTTCAGCAGAGACAATTCTCCTACTATTGACCTTCTGTTATAGACTAAGGCACCAGACTATAATTAACCAGTAACACTAATTATAGAAAAAAAATGTATTAATAAATGACTAAGGATCAAAATCTTTCAGGAGTACACAGTCCTGCCACAAATGTAAATTAGACTAGAAGACTGTGGCCCAGCAGGGTTTAAAATACAAATGGATAGCTTTTACAGGTACTTCTACTTGTATAAACAGAAGTGCACAATAATGCAGAAACACAATCTTTCCATGATGTCTAATAAAAATACAAGAATAAGGTCCCAGAAAAGCTTAAAAAGCAAACAGACGGAAGAGAGTAGAAAAGTACAAAGTATTATTACCAAAGAGTTTGCCAAATGCAACTTAAATATTTAAGTAAAATTGAAATAATTAAAAGTATTTAATTATTTTTCATTTTTTTTAAACCTTACTCACAGTTCCGCACCTCTCCGATGCTTGGATAAAAGATGTTAACTAACAAAGAGTAAATTTACCAAATTCATTTTTTGAAGAAAGGGAAAAGGTGAAATCTTGCATAAGATTGTATTCACTCATTCTGTGCTATTACATGGACATAGTTACAGGTAAATATCACAGAGCATTCCTTGTGAAAGTTTGTGTGTGTGTGTGTGTGTGTGTGTGTGTGTGTGTGTGTGTGTGTGTGTGTGTGTGTGTGTGTGTGTGTGTGCATTTCTATGTGCATGTGTGTCCATATGTGTCTGTAGAGACATAGAAGTAGCTACATGGATGTGTGTGTGTGTGTGTGTGTGTGTGTGTGTGTGTGTGTGTGTGTGTGTGTGTGTGTGTGTGTGTGTGTGTGTGTGTGTGTCTGTGTGTGTGTGTGTGTGTGTGTGTGTGTGTGTGTGTGTGTGTGTGTGTGTGTGTGTGTGTGTGTGTTCACAATGAAGGATGCCTATGATAGTGTGATGGTTGTACTGGTAGAGAGAATACTGACATGGCTGGATCTGACAGCACTGAAAACATTTATGTCCAAATTTGCAAACAAAGCAAAAATAATTATGGGGAAAACAGATTGGGGCACTTTCAAATGTTGGCAATATCACATTTGAACATCTCAAAATAATTTGCAGTTTTAGGAAGGAACAAAAGTGTGACAGCAAATAGGTAGTGTCCCTCCAAATGTCCACACACATAGTTAGGAGGGTGGCCTAATGGTTAAAGTGCTTGTCTTACAAACACAAGGTGCAGGGTTTGTGTCTCACAAAGGATAATTGGCTAGGCTTAAAATGGCTTGAAAGGGCAGTTAGCTCAGTATGAATCTAAATCTTGACAGTTAGAGTTATGCATAGTGTTTGATTTAGAGACATGGTAGTTATTTGCTAATGAGGTGCTGCACAATGCACGTTTACCTTGTCTCTGAAATGAAAATACTCATACTTTTGCTAAATGACTGAATCAGCCTAGCCAAATAGTGCTAGCAGAGATAGTCTCTCTGTATCTATTGGAAGTATTTCAATGCATTTTAAAGTTTTTTTCTCCTTGTCACCACTCCTCTGTGGTGGCCTCTCTTTATGTAGAAGCAGCAAGTGTGCTATAGCTTACAAAGTTGTAAATCACTTAGCCCTCTTAGATTTTTTTCACTGCTTTAGTTCATGGGAACAGGTTATGCTACATAAAGTCAAAAATTATGATCTGGTCTTCCCAGACATGATCATGCTTGCAATATGTTCTAAACGTGAATGCAAAGATTCAGCTACTGAGAATTTCTTGACATAAGTATTGAGAATACATAACAAGCTGGGTAGGTCTGAACAGCAAATCATAATCCTCTATGTTAAAATATATATTTATATATATATATATATATATATATATAGAGAGAGAGAGAGAGAGAGAGACTGTATATGATAAATAAATATATATATATATATATATATGTTCCGTCAATTTGTTCGAAGTTCCACTACTTTGCACTCCACTTCACCGAGTCCACTTGTTCGAAGTAGTGAACAGCATGCACACTACAGCGCGGAATGGGAATAATCCCTTTTCCTCACTGTACTGTGATCTCAAAGTTGGTATATTTAAGTAGGGGGGTGTGGGGTGCAGGGGGACTTGCCCCCCTGCAAAAACATGTTTAGTGTTTTTTTTTTTTTTTTTTTTTTTGGGTAGTACACTTCAGCGAAAGTTCACTTTCGTTTAAGTGGACTTTCGCTTAAGTGAAGGGTCTACTGCTTAATTTTGGAGAAGTGTATTTTCGATGTTAAGCAGTAGACCTATATATATATATATATATATATATATATATATATATATAGATATATATATATATATATATATATATATATATATATATATATGTATGTGTATATATACATATATATATATATATATATATATAAAGATATCTACATATACATATATATATATATATATATATATATATATATATATATATATATATATCTCTAGGACGTTTGCTCGACTGAGCAAACGACCGAAATGCAAATGGCCGGGCATACTTACGCGAAAGTGCTTTTCACTGAAGAAGCAATTTTGCGTAAGTATGAATGTTGCCGAGGCTGTACTATGGTGCAGGTAATGGAAAGTTCCCTTTTCCACACTGTAGTGTGGTCTCGGAGGGAGAATATTAAAGTAGGGGAGGTGTGGGGCCACAGCCCCCACATGGAGGGACATTTGCTCAGTCGAGCAAACGTCCTAGATATATATATATATATATATATATATATATATATATATATATATATATATATATATATATATATATATATATATATATATATATATATATATATTTATTTATACATACATATATATATATATATATATATATATATATATATATATATATATATATATATAAAAATATATACGGGTCTACTTTACATGACTGAAAACTCATTTGACAGAAATTTCATTTGACTGAGACCAAAATACCTAATTTTCAAAATACTGAAAACTCATTCAACTGAATCTCATTATACTGAAAGCTTGCAATGCTGAATTTCAAAATACTAAATTTAAAATCATAGACATGCACACTTACAACACAAATGACTAACTCTTTCCAGAACTTAAAAACTACTTACCATCTTAACAGAAACAGGATAATATCAAACCAAACTAGGTGGGGGGCTACGCCCCCACACTCCCCTAACTATATATACTAACTCCAGGATTGCACTACAGTGAGGAAAATGTCATATACCTTTTACTTGCCTTATAATACTCTACATGCTGCCACTACTGCTGGGAACACACAAAACATCCGCCATATTACTTTAGATACTTCCCATAAATATGTAAAGAGACATATCAACATTTAGAAACACTACAACACTACTTTCTACATGACAGTCAACCCTTTAAGTTACAGTAATTCTTTTTATCCCAAGCAAGTCAAAGGTGTAGAGAAACCTACATGATGGCTATGGCTTAAAATTCAGTGAAATGAGATTCAGTCAAATGAGTTTTCAGTATTTTGAAAATTAGCTATTTTGGTCTTGTTCAAATGAAATCCTGTCACATGAGTTTTCAGTCATGTGAAGTAGACCCTATGCAGAGTGAGAGAGAGAGAGAGATATAGATTAGATATAGATAATATACAATTAACTCATTATGGTTGTAAAGGGACTTCAGTCAGCTAGATGTTGCCAATACAAAAGACAAATAAATGAATAAACAGATAAATAAATACACACATACATACACACACACACACACACACACACACATATATATATATATATATATATATATATATATATATATATATATATATATATATATATATATATATATATATATATACACACACATAGAAATAAATAATGTGCTCTGAATCCAGTAATTTAACAAAATTATATATTATCTTAATGAAAAGTTAAAACAATGTTTGTGCTATACTATATACCTGTCTGTATTTAAAACAGTTCAGCATTCAGTATTAATTTTAACCATTGACAATATGCTTGTCTGTACTTAAAACTACCGGGCCCATTTTTATCAAATTTATAATACCCTCTGACAATGCCCTTATTTTGCAAATTAATTTCCAGCCCTTTTTTCTACTTACTGATTCTACCTTGTGCCTAGGTTATGGATAAAATAAAAGATTATGTTACCAAACCACTCACCCTGCTAACAAATATAAAATACAAATAAAATCCTCACTGTGTCCCCAAACCTCATCATCTGGCTTTCCTCCATACATAAGAATGGCATCTTTACTCAGAGATCTTCCTGAACTGCTTAACCTTTCACCCGATCATGGAGTGGGAGTCCAACTATCCATCAGAGGAATCTCCCTTCTGCTACTTCATCAATAATTTCATCCTCACTACCACTACCAAAAGCTCATAACCACAGGAGAAGATGCAGTCATAGGCTGACCTGCAGACTGACAGCTTCATCCTATTACTTACCTTTTGCCTTACTACCACACTTTGGTGCAATGCCGGTCAGTTTGTCAGCTGCTAATTCCCATCAGCTTCATGAATGAACCAGGCATCAAGGTACTTAAAAGTCCGCTGTTTTAATGTAGCTGTTTCTCCTCACCAGCAGAGGGCAGTTTGCTCTTTTTAGAAACAACCATGACCTTTCATTTAGATCTGCTGGTGGTCATCCCAACAGATCCACATTTAACATTGAATTCTTCTGGTGCACACTGGTATCAGGTTAATAGGATATTCTTATCTGCAAACAACAAAGATGTAAACTTCTGGAACATATCCATACAGAGGATGCTTTGGTGCTGAAGAACAAATTGTTATTTAAAGAAACTATTTTTATTCTCAAGTATGGTACACTAGAACCAAGGGGCTTGAATATGGAATGTATTTGGAAAGCCCTGTTGTAATTGAATGCTTCTACTGGATAATTATTGTACTAGTATTAATTATTGTGCCTATTTAAAGGTATGTTTTTTATTATAGTTAACTCCTGGAATGCTTTTTAGCCGAGGCACTAGAGTGTTATACAGTGTGCTGTGTTTTTACTGACAATACATTTTATTATTTTGGTGCAACTTTGTTTTATCACTAGATGTGTCATACTCTAATTCTAAGTTGTTTTGTGGTTTTGGTCTATTTAAAATGCTCTACTTAAATGTAGCATTCCTCCTCACCACAGAGGGCATTTTGCTCTTTTTGGGAAACAACTATGACCTTTCATTTAGATATGTTGGTGTTCATCCCAACAGATCCACATTTAACATTGAATTCTTCTGGTGCACACTGGTATCACAGTCATTTCAGGTTAACAGGATATTCTTATCTGCAAACAACAATGATGTAAACTTCATGTTCCCAGAGTGTGTCTAGGCTTTAGACATTGTCAATGCTTTAATGCCCAAAACATAAAAATTGACAAACAGGAAGTAAGGTAAGACTTTCTCTTGCAGGAGTCCTGCAGTTACTCTGCTAATATCTAATTTAATGCTCATAATGTAGACCTAACGTTCAGTTCTCAAACACATGGACAGATAGGCACAAAGCAGAGATACTGGAAAACTTATATTTTTTTAAGTGTATAAATTTGTTTCTTCTTCTTTTATTTTAATTTTGTTGTTTACTGTAGCTGACCATCACTGGACCTTAGTGCCTCTCTTCATTCATTGGGTCTGCTTTCCTCCTACTAGCCTCCCTATGACTTTGACTTGCTCTAATAAGGCTTGGGGTTGGCAAAGAGATGAAGGTGTTCTGAGTCCTTGTCAAACAACATTTTTTTTCCTTATGCCCTAATTTCTTCTATCCTTGCTCACTCACCTGTTGATGTCCAATGAGCAGGTGTGCAATGTGTGATATACTGATGTATCATTCCAGCTCAGTGGTAACACAGTCAACGTTCGCTAGTCTTCCCCACTAAGTACAGTGCTCCCCTCCTTATTTGTAGCCTTCAACAGGGATCAGATGTGAAGAGCATTCAGGCATGTACCCCTAGTAATGAAGTGCATGTTCATCTTTCCCTTGCCAGTGCCTCAAACGCCACCAATGGAACCTTAGTCACCTGGGCAGTAGTCAGGGTTTTATCCCTCTGTGCCATCTATGCCATGGTGCTGGCTCTTTGAGTCTGTTTCTGTCTGTATTTACTAAAGAGTGATGAGATTGTATAAATCTGTAGAGTTACCATTAAATCATTATGCTTAACATTTATGCCCTTCTCATATGACCTTAATATTCCTTTCCTTAACAACTGGAAGACAAAACCTTTATAGAAGACCTACAGATACTAATGAAATGCATAGTCTAGGCCTTCTGAGGCAAAAGGCCTCTCCCTTGTAAAGAATTGTCCTCTACGACAGCTGGAACATCATAAGACCAATACTATTTCTTACTGGAATTGAACTCTTCCATTATAAACTTTCAGGAAACAGGAAGTAATGACATGTGGATTGCTGTGAAAAGATATTTAGTCTCTATGCCAGTGCGTATTGGTAGGAGAAAATATGTGACCACCATCGGGCAAATTGTTCCTGAAGGTCTTTAAAATTTATGGTTTCAGAACTTTGATAAGGTTCTTTCAGGAGCATTGGGTTTTCCTTTATTTAATCTCAAGTTATACCAGCACTTGCAATTAAGTATATGCTAACAGTTTTTACTTTTGCCAACAATTACGTCTCTAGTTGTTTTGATTTCAGGTTAGATAAGAGTATATTTATTTTTCAAGTGTATAAATGTTTTTCATACCATTTTGTTGTCAATTACCTTGTCCTGGAAATGGATGCCATAAGTGTTACTGTTTTCCATTAAAATGAGCAAAACTAATTGAAGTAAAGAAAAAAATATTATTTGAATTTCGATAAACTGTTATGCTATATTTTGCCAGGATGTATCACTATTTTCTTACACAAAATTTAAGTCATGATCATGAGTTTCTGTCTAAGGCTTATATTAAATGTGGGTTCTGTCTTATCTGGCATTTCAGTTAACAAAACAAAACTAAACAACTGTATAAAACCTATATAGGCTGTTTAACCTTTTGAGTATTATCATATGTAACAAAGAATTTACTCTGAATTCTGCACTGTAATAGATGCTGAGTGTCTTGGCATGAGCATAGCTCTTTAGACAGAGTATATTCCATTGATATTTTGAAATCGCATGATTTTTGCCATATCTCAGGGCCACTTACCCTGTAGTTCTTGCATGGAAGGTATCAGTGGCTCTCTGGGATCTCATGTGGTCAAATGGCACAAAGAAAAATACATACGTAATTTTAAGCCATAATAAGAAGGATGCTGGATTAACTTGATTTGAGTAAAATCTACTGCCATGCCCAAATTGGTATATAATGATATAAGAATGCCATTTAGTCTTGGTAAATGTACAAAAGCAACATTTAAAGCAGGAAAGCTGCAACACCAAGAAAATAGTAGTTTGGGACAAGAATGTGATATAAAGAAACCTGAACAGGAGGGAGTGTATAAATATTTGGGAATTGATGAAGAATCAACAATAAAACATGAACAAATGTGAATATCACTTAGTAAGGAATATTTTACAAAACTAAAATTAATATTGAAAACAACCCTGACATCTAGGAAGAAAGTCCAAGCTATAGACCACTTTGATCTTCCTGTCCTAGCTTACAGTTTGGGATGATTGACTGGCCCCAAAAGGTATTGGATCAGATGGACACAAAAGAAAAAAAAATGCTTTGGGCTTATCAAATCATTTACAAAAATCAGTGTATACCAAGTTTATATATTCCCTGTTCTGAAGGAGGTACAGGCCTCCTCGCAACTGATTACATGTATAGTTCTACAATCGTAGGACTGCATACATATTTGCTGATCTCACCAGATCCAAGCATAGAGAAAGTTTTAAAACATGAGAAGAACAAGTCTGAGATGACTTCCCTGCTAAATTTAGCAGAGGCATATCAGTGTCGAGTGGGAATGTAAAACAAACCAGAAGAGAAAAATCAGGCAGCACTTGAGTGTGTCAAAAAAACAAAATAAAAAAAAATAAATAAAAATAAATAAATAAAAAGAAGAATCACATGAGAAGGCAAGAAATGTGGAAAAGCATAAATACAGCTGCAAGTACAGAAAACTCCTGGAGTAACCTCATGATCCATCACAGGAATAGCTAAGGATGCTTGGATTTAAACCAAAAGACGAAAAGTTAATATTGGTGGCCCAGGATAGTGGACTATGTACACATTGGATTATGAAGCCAATGAACATGTGGGAGAAACAGACGAATGCTGTTTTTGTAAAACAGAATTGGAAACAGTCACACATCTTGTTACTGGGTGTGATACTCTAATGGCTGAGGGCTTGTATACTGAAAGGCATAATAATGTGGCAAGACTGTTGAGCTGGGGATTTTGCAAACATTGCAATATTGAAGTAGCTGAGAAGCATTGGAAACATAAGCCACAAAGCATTATAGAGAATGATGAAGTTTATATCACATGGGGGTACCCATTACCAACAGTTCAAAAAATGGATGGGAGAAAAACAGATATAGTAGTCCATGAAAAGAAGACAAAGGTAGCACTGATCATTGAAACTGCTGCACCCAGTGATTACAGTGTCTTACAAAAGGAGAGACACAAAAATCATAAAATATCAGAACTTGGAGGCAGAAATGAGGACAATGTGGAAGAAGAATACCCAGACAGCTCCAATAGTAGTAGGAGCAATGATTCCCAAGAAAACGATTTTACAGTCATATTTAAATATTCTACTGATAGACATAACTCCATATGGATTTCAGAAGGGGTCATTCTGGGTACATTGCAGGTACTGCAAAGAGTGCTTTTGGCTGACATCAAAGTGTGAAATCATACTAAATTCATGACCTTTAATCATACTTTGACTTAGGAGTGGGGTCCATGCTTGTTATGGTATTAGAAACTTAAATGACTTGGAGAAATTAAACTTAGGAAAAGAAGTAACTCTATTTCATGTCTTCACATTTGTATGTCAATATATATCAAAAACTTCAGAACCTGAGGATTCTTTCAAACCAATGATATGCAGCTTACAAGAAAGGTAATGCTAGTGGCTAGATATGAACATATAGCATGTCAAAGCTGGATCATTCAGAGTACATAATATGACGGGTATCGTAAAACTTAAACTTTGTAATAAAAACATGTCAGTAAGTGACATTTTGTAGAGCAGTTTAATCAGATAGACTTCTGCAAGAATGCTCTGCTCTGTACTCAACCAGCATGCAATCTTTTATCACACTTCAAAACAAGCATTTGTGTCCATTAGGAATTTCTGCTGTTAGAAACAAACAAATAAACATAATAAATAGTAATATTAGGTGACTGTGCTTAACTGGCGTGGACCTTTGTCTTTTGTCCCTATTCTACACAATGAACATCACTGATCACAGTAAAATACCTGCCTCTAAGTATAACATAATGTTTTAACAATAATATTTATTTTAGTGTAAGAACTGGGATAGAACACTTATCTCAAATAACAAATTTCAGTCTTAGCCTGGAAAGTACAAAGCAATAATTTGTACAGCGATTTTAAACAAGAATACAAATATAACATACAAAGGACACAGTGAAAATCTGAAAGTTTTAATCTGCTTGTTGAAAGTAAGTCTAAACTAGGTCTCCATAGACAGTTACAACATGCTCAACAAAGCATGGGAAGGTTGAAGCGGATTCCGTCAAATCCACTGTGCCAAAGTCCGGAGGCTGAATGGCGACAATGTCAATCCCAACATTGTCAAAGCACAAATCTCACACCCATCTCGACCCATGTTAAAGCCAGTTCTGAGGTCAAAGTCGCGATCTATTTCAACAATGTCAGAATTTGACATTGTCAGTTTCTCGGACATGGGTCAGTGATTCCATCATTCAGTGGAATCTGGATTGACCTTCCCATAGTAAACCCAAAGTTTAGTCATGTTAATACTAGTTAAACCACAGATGTTTGACAGATAACCATATGGGTTAGACACGTATGCCATTCTGTAAGAGCATGTTTGTACACATGGCTAAATGACCTGCTTACTGACTTTTTATTCTTGAGAATAGTAAAATGTCCAGTTCATTCAGAAACATTGTATCGACCCACATCTGTACAGCAAAATTGCACTACTTCCCTGTGTTTCTTCAACATCCTGATAATCAGAGTAGGTATTTAAAAGAACTAAAAGCAAACAATCAGAAGATGCTTTTTAATATAAAGGCATGTGCTTTAACAATTACAGCCCACCCATATGGGATCATGATCCTATATTTCTTCCTTTGTGTAATGTTCATTTGTTTTTTATAAATATCTTTATTAAATTCACAGCATTTAAACAATGACATGGCATGCATTCAGTTATAGAAAAGAAAACAATTTGTACAATATTCCCAGTGGTCTCCTGGCTGCTTTTTGTTATGGCTGTATCTGCTTAGCCTTGTTTATGATCTAAAGACTGCAGAGCCCAATGGCATCTTAGTGCATACCTGCTGGTTCAATCTGACTGCCAGTCATCCTACACTCTATCAATTCTCTGATGGTCCAACAAACATAACCCCCCCATGGCTAAGTGGTGGTACAACATTTCAGATTAGGGAAGCAATTATTAGCCTATATTTCTCATCCTCAAAGAATCCTAGACCAGTTTGCTGAGGTATCAAAGATAAACAATAGTAAAGTCTATATATGGTTTCACTTCATAAACACGAATTGCTGAAATATCGAATTTCAGCAATTTGTGTCCATGAAGCCGAAACCTCTAAATAACAAAAGTGCATAATAGGGGAATAGGACTATGTCAAATTCACGCTTATGCATTTTCATTATCGTACGGAAGTGTTCCCCTGGGATGGTGTCTGCTGTTTATGGTGAGTGAGTGTGCATGAGTGGTTTTTGTAACTTGTACGAGTGGGTCAGGGTAGGGAGGTGGGGGTACGAGTGTGTGTGTTGGCTGTGTGTGATTTTTTTTTGCTGCATGGAGATCTCAGAGTTAGTATATATAAGTAAGGAGGTGTGAGGGTGCACGGGGGCACAACCCCCCTGCATATGTGTAGTGTAGGTGAGTGTCTGTGTGGTGTTGTGTTGTATTTCAGTGTTTTGTGATGTCGGTGTTAATGTTTGTGTGTTGTGTGCTGCATGATGTGTGTCCAATGTGATTTCATGGTTGTGAGGTTTCGGTGTTTTCATGGTTTCAGCTTTATACTGTCGAAATACTGAAATTCGATATTTTCAGCATTTCAGCAATATGAAGTGAAACCATATATGCACAGTGACTGAGTGGCCATTACATGCCTGCAGAGTAAAAAAACAAATTCATTTTCTAAAATTGCCCATTTGGTTAGTAGGTTTCACAAGATTTTCATGTCTGCATTTTTTTCTGGCAGCTTACCATCTATGATGCCATAGTATAAGCCACTGTTGCCCTCCCCTTGTTTAGCATCTTGGGTGCTAGGAGGGAAGTTTAAGAGATACCATGGTGAAATGAGAGGACTGAGTAATGGCTTGCTGTCACCTGTCAGGGAAGGGTACAAATTAAATGATTTTAGGACTGGCCTATTGTGGAGGGTAACGGCCCAGCCTGTCAGTTCTCCAGTGCAGCAGGGAAGTATGGGCTGACGTCCTATATGTAAATACAGACTTCATTATACATATTTCAGCCATTGATATCATTGCAAACTTGCAGCCAAAATGTTGTGCTGGGAAAAGCCGTTCCAGGAATAAGGATCCTGAAGAACTTATCCCATTATCGTAGCTTCCTTAGCTGGTAATGACAATACCATTGAAGAGGTGTGAGATATATTTCCCTTTTATTCCTCCAGGTAAAAATGGTGTTCTATTGGCATGAAACCATATCCTTCCCAGCAGGCTGAACTGAATAACCATATTGTGACAAGCAATTAGTGAAAACGATAGTAATGCACACATTGCAAATTAATACTTAATTAGGTAAGCATCAAAGAAACATGGTCGCTTTCAGTTTCCTAACTATGGATGGAATGAACATTTAGTTACAGAGCTGCTCTGCAAAGATACAGAAATATATGTAGGCTCATTATATTTCTGTTTTGAATTGTAGACTATAAGGAGCAAAGAACATGTGAAAAGTATTTCTGACAGCCAATCCTACATATGAAACATCATAAATGTGACCTATGCAAGTGGTGTGGGGGATGTTCGGGTTGATTGTGACCTATGTAAGTGGTATGGGAGATGTTTAGGAGGATTGTAACCTATGTAAGTGTTGTGGGGCATGTTCTGGTGGACAAGACCATATCCCATTGGCACTTCATGCAAATAGAAGAGCAGTTCTTTGGTCAAAGTAATCCTATCTAATTAATTCTTTAAAAATTGTGAACACTAACTGTGTCTGAATATACATGTATCTCTTATTTGTTTTCCATATTAATACTGCAGATAAAATAGAAGCAGAACATTGAACTGTTTAGCCACTTAATTTATACAACCTTCCAAGAAGTGACTCAGGAAAGTCTAGGATGATGTTTTCAGTAATGAAAAAAAAATGCTGATGAAGAAAGGCAGAAAAGGACAGAAACATAAGCACCTTAGAGAGGAAATAGAATGTTCTAGCTTATGCCAGCTGAAATGTTCTTCCCTTTGCTTTCTATAATTTGCATTAATAAAGAGGCTGCTCCTTGTCAGAATGTGTTTTATCTGGTTTTAAAATCCCAGAACACTCTGCTGGGAGGTACTGTGGGAAAAATCTGGCTGTCACTGTTGACAAGACAAATGAATCCCAGTGTCACCAGCATGCGGTTCAACGATGACAGATTGTGAAGAGCTGTCCCCCCTCTCGACAGGCATGCTTCATTTCTAAATTAATAAATCTGAATAAAAATCTATTCCCCCTTCTCCATTATAGTGGGTGCTTGGTTGACAGTTCCTCTGACAGCAGGGCATTGCTACATGGAAAGTGAACAGCTTGCCTGCATTCCTCTGGGGCTTAGGCTGTTTTTATTTTTAGTTGCTTTTGCATCCTTTTTTTCTTTCCATGTTTATTTTTCATTATATTCTGATAAAGTATGCATCTCTCCTTCACTACATTGCAAGACATTCAATAGGTTTCACTATGAATATGGCACATCTAATAATGCAGAAGTTAACAGTTTTCATAAATTTAGCCATACTACAACCATTTTATTGCTAATTGAGTCTCCAAAGAGTAACTTTATGATAACCTGTTATTTAATGAGCTATTGGTAAACACCAGTAGTTTTTGCATTTGCCTTTAATTGATACATAAAATGTATTGGCAGGGGAATGTCTATTGCCTCATTTTGCTTCCCAGCTTGATTACTTAAATGAAGAGCAAAATCCTCTGGTGGTTATTTGCTCTTTGCCACACCCCTCCCTTTATGAATTGTTTCCCTCAAAGGTGGAGTATCACTGTATTCTTAAAATATAACTTGTGTTAGTTAGATTATTTGTAGTGACTGGAAGCATTTAGTTTTGATATGCCCTGAAGCATCAGTTTGATAATGCCTTATCACACTGTTCACTTGGGAGAACAACAATTTAAAGTCCTTATTCAAAACAGACTGCATCTTTTCTTTCAAAGTCTTGAAACACACAACATCACAGTACTACGATTTAATTAGCAGCTACAACAAGCAGGTCAATGCATTCTGTTTGACAATTCTTTGCAGTGTTATTCCAAATTGTTATGGTATTTGGAATAGACTAAATAAGAAACAATAGGGAAATTATGTTGCATATTCTCTTGGCTTAGAAATACTTTTTTTTTGGAAAAATAAATAAAAAATAAAACAGCCAATCACACCAGTGAAAATTAATCATCCATAAAAAGTGTGTCTTAACCCATAAACAAAGTGATGCTACACATTGTGACTGACACATATATTATTATTTCCTGGCCAGGTCCTTTCATGCTTCTACTGATCGATTATTTTTTTAATACTTGTAAGCATCACGGTTTAAAAGGCAGTGGTGCTTTCAAGGCATTTAGCTAAGTTTTACGTGAGTGTTTTTTTTTCCAGTATTTTCTCCTGAGCAGTCCTTCCTTCCGACTATGGAAATGTCTCAGAGAAATGTGGAATTTTGACTGTGCTGAACTATAACTTTCCCTGCACATTTCTTGAATACCCTCATTTGAGTTTCCAAGTTTCATTCCATGTCCTCCAAGTTTTAAACTATTTGTACAGTTAATGTTGACTCTGGGGCATTCACAGACATGAACCAAAGTGTGCAGTGTGCTAAAAACAAGAATGTGCAGCGAGGTAGTGATTCATAAGATCACATTGTGCTATGAGGCCAAAAGGTACAGAAAAAGGATTATGAACATTATGGAATAAATGCATGCAAAGGAAGTAATGCAGTATAATAACTGTATAATGACCTACAAATGAGATTGGAGGAAAACAGTTTGTGATTCATAGCGGTGATCAGGTGTTAAACAGGGCAGGCACTTGCATCTGAGTCTAAAGGCAAACAGCACACCAAAGATTTGTGGCTGTCCAAACAAAACAAAGACAGCAACAGCAACTTCCTACGCTGCATCTGCATTCCACAGGGGATGGTCATTCAGATGTACATCATGGCCACATGTTCAGCCAAAATCATTGCAAACAGCAGAGGTCTTCATAACAGCTGACTGACATTGGTCTGGGAATAGCTCTGTATAGA
This sequence comes from Protopterus annectens, assembly GCF_019279795.1. Taxonomy (NCBI): domain Eukaryota; kingdom Metazoa; phylum Chordata; order Ceratodontiformes; family Protopteridae; genus Protopterus; species Protopterus annectens. The sequence goes on from NC_056744.1 coordinate 535,810,980, forward strand.
CAGAGATATCATATGTGGCCCATGATTCCCAAGGTATGTGTAGAAATTACTATATTGGCTACAAGAAATTTTCAGACACAAACTGTGTACACCTTGGGTATTTCACATGCATCAATAATTAGAATGTTCTCCAGTACACTGTCTCCACATATGGATAAACACATCTACTTTCTCGGTATACTAAGGGAGAGCACCCCCACCATACATGCCTTCTATGATATTAACTGCCTTCCTAAAGTGCCAGGAGTCATATATTGCACCCAAATGGCAAAAAGCACCACGCCCAGTGTGCATGGATAGTGTTACTTTCAACAGAAAGAGCTGTTATCTAATATATTGTATATTATGCACAAGGGCTAATAAGCAAATTGCCCTGACAGCACTATGGAAGTGGTCATGGGTCCCACATATGGTATACATGTTAAATATATTCTCACGTTCTGAGGTTTGATTTCTCTAAATGCTTACTGTTTTACATATCTTGACAGGAACGGACTTCATTCCTAAATCAGGGTATAATTAAAGTCCATGAAGTCAGTATTGCTTCAGATGTTGATGTTAGCCAAGAGTTCTCTTCTCAGCATCCTCTGTGTACCCAGATATGTCTTCTTCTGCAGTTCATATGGGGTTACACATGGTAACATATTTAAGTATGATTGCAATTTTTTTAGGAGTCTTGTTGCTCATTCTACTACTGGAACTGTCTGGATATCTTTCTTTCACATAGCTCTCATTTCTGTTTGCAAATCCTGGTCAGTTGAAACGTTATGTCTCTCTGTATGTACAACATGATAATCACTGGGTGCAGCAGTTTCAATGATCTACTTTTGTCTTATTTTTCTTGTAGTACTATATATATATATTTTTTTTTGCATCTTTTTTTGAACTTCTGGTAATGAGTGATCCCACATGTGATTCATGTCTCCAATGAACCATTTTTCTTGCTTTCTTGCCCATTGATTCACTACTTTTTGTGGTTAGTCAATAGCATGAAAGATGTAAGGTAGAACAGGAAGACCAAACTCGACTTCATTTATAGATGATAGTCTCGCTGCTGCTGTACTTCTGGAAGGTCCAAGGAATATTGACTTGTCTATCTGCTGGGTCTGAATCATGTACAGGAAGGCATCCTACATGCCCACCACCTAGTAAGTATGTGCAGGCACACAGATGTACCTACATATCCACAGTCATGTCCATAACAGATGTAGATACTAACCCCACCCCCAAGCACTAACCCCACCCCCAGGCTCTTTCTGTATGCCCCTAAGGTGTTACAGGATATCAGCTAGAGCTTAGGCTGGTGGTGCCCATATGGAACCCACAATACATGGCTAAACAGCAGTACATCACTGACATACAAGATAACAATGTGATTGAACATATATATGTTCAGCCTGCAGAAGTATCGGCGCCATAGTTTGGACATACTTAGGGGTCTCTGGAGTATGTACCCCACTACATCATACCAAATATTTGTTGTACCCTGTATAAGGCACAGTATTACTCAGCATGCAAAGACAAGGCAGGCAATATTACATGGGCCTTTAAAAGTACAGCAGCAGGCCCACAGTGACCCTGTTGGCATCCCACAGCAGTGGCATGGATGGCAGCAAACAACCAGCAGCAGCTGCACCATACCCCTTGAGATGCCATCTCACACAGTATACAATAGTGCAGGCAAAGCAGCAATAACCAGTCCAAGGTTTAATTTCTCCAAATCATTTGTGTTTCTAGTACCATGATGGGAATAGATCCCATTCCTAAGTCAGGACACAATTAGAGATCATGAAATTAGTGTTGTTTCATTCACTGATGTTAGCCAAGAGTGCCCTTCTCAGCACCTGCAGTGTGCCTGAAATTGCCTCTTTCTGTAACTCATACAGCATTACATGTACTGGTAGCATATCTAAGAATGACTGAATTATTTTTTATTAGACCTGTTGCTTGTACTACCATTATCTGAGTATCTTTCTTCCATGTTGCTCTAATTTCTGCCTGCAAATCCTGGTATTTTACTATTTTGTGTCTCTGTGTATATAAGACACTGTAATCAATGGGTGTAGCAGTTTCAAAGATCAGTGATATTTTTATCTTTTTTTACTATTATATCTGGTTTTCTCTCTGTTTTTTGAGCTGTTGTTAATGGGTAATCCACGTAATGTAAACTTCATCATTCTCTATAATGCTTTGTGCTTCATGTTTCCAACACTTCTAATTTCCTTCTATATTGTAGTGTTTGCACAGTCACCAATGCAGCAGTCTTGCCACATTAATGTGACTTTTAGTATACGTGCCTTCTGCCATGGGTTTGTCATAGTCAGTAGCAAGATGTACAACTGTTTTCAGTTTTTTTTTTTTTTTACAGAACCTGCATTTGTCTGTTTCTCTCAGATTTTTGATGGACTTTGTAAACAATTATGAATGTAGTCCACTATCCTGGGCAATCATTATTAGCCTGTCATCACCCCTCCATAACAATTTTTGGTTTGATTTCCATTCTTGCTTTATGCCAAAATGTTTCTGCTATACTAACCAAAGATATCCCCCAGATTCAGCAAACGTCTTTGCAGAAATAACTTATTCCTGCATGGAAGGGACCATTCCCATGCAGCATGGCAGCATGCCATGGATATGTATGAAGGCGTGCTGCCATGCCCATATACATACATGGGGATGTGTACGAGCACAGGTCGGTATGTCTGAGAGCAGTGCTCTCACAATACACATACTGCCTGCACACCAGAATTGCCATACGGCAATCTAAAGAGTGAGATCGCTCATCACACCTCTCAACCTGTTAGAGTAAGAAATCTGGACAAAGCCATAAGGGATAACTGCTAAATATTGCTACTAAAAACTCAGAAAGTTTTATAGAATAACAGGTTTTGCATTAGCATGAATTTTCTGAAGGGTATGAAGTCTAAAACGTATACTTCTCAACCCGTTAGAGTAAGAAATCTGGACAAAGCCATAAGGGACAACTGCTAAATATTGCTGTTACAAACTTAGAAAGTTGATAGAATAACAGGTTTTGCATTAGCATGAATTTTTTGAAGGGTATGAAGTTTAAAATGCAAATGTCTGTCATTATTTTCATTATTTTCAAATTTCAATCTTTAATGATGTGCCGGGGAGCCACAAGTTTATGAAAAGTGGACCAAGAATATAAGGCAAAAATCCGGACATACTGTGAAAAGTTATATGTCATCAATGTTTGAAAAGAACAGTCCCCAACAAATACATTTTTTTTTCACACCTGCAATAAAGTTTAAGCATAGCTGCATGGGATAAATTTCTTTTCACATCTGCAATAAAGTTTAAGCGTAGCTGCATGGGTGTGCCTGTTACTTAGATATGCTTAGGCCAGCTTAAATGGCACAAGAAGTTAAATAGCAATAGACATCCAACATAAACAGTTGTGCAATAGTGTAGTGGTTAAACTGCACTTTACAAATGTCATGCACCAAGATCTGATATCTAAATAGTAATGTTGTGTTAACCATTGTTTTCCACACTGTGCTATGTGAAAAAGTATGTATAGGAATGTATGTTTAAGAATGTTGTAATTACAAGGTCAGATTGTACAACAAAGAGAGAATGAGAAAGAAATCATTCAAATAAGAGACAGCAGTTTCTCAATAGCTCCCTCTGATGAAACACACATTTGTTATATTTTTAGGAGGAACAGACATGGTTCGAATCCCAGGAGTGGTAGCAAGCTGTATGCATAATTTCAACTAGGATTTTGTGAAATGTGTAGAAACAGTCAGGTAGTATTAACAAACATTCGCGCCACAGGTCTTCCAGGTAAGAGAAAGTATAATGTAGCTATAAGAAGGCTGTAGTTATACTGTGTCCAGCACCCATGGCCCAACCCCAAGGCTGCAAATGACAGCAAGATAAGTACATACACCAAGTGCCCCCCCCTACACACACACACACACACACACACACACACAGTATGAGTGCACATATGTAACCCTGAATATGGGAATATGGGTAGAAACAGTCATGTAGTATTAACAAACATTCCCTCCACAGGTCTACAAGGTAAGAGAAAGTTCAAAGTAGCGATGAGAAGGCTGTAATTATACTATGTACAAATATACCACTCCCCAACACAAGGCTATAGTTGGTGTAATAATACCTGTAGAGTAATAACTAGAGCAATGATCACTAAAGCTGTGACCACTGCAATAATCTACATTTGTTAACTGACATCTCTCTCTCTCCCTCACCATATCTTCACCAGTAATGTCAACACATAAATGAGTGGGTATGTTTTACACCAAACCTACTGTTGGGACATGTGTCCTGTTATTCTAAAAATGCTGAAATTTATTCCAATTAATGTTCCCTGTTCAAATGCCATAACTGGTAGCCTGTTGCTATCAATGTAACCTGCATGCTGGTGTAATGCCCACTGTGGTTCCATATATGCATGTGTTCTGTTTGATATGCAAATGTTCCAAATGTATTATACGGGGTTAATGGGAATATTCAAGCATGCTGTTATAACTAATCCTGGAATGTGTTAACCATTACTAACCAACATATGTTCTAAAACTGCAACACCATAGCATGTCAGGGAAGGACGATCCCAGCAGATCCACCTCTCCTACCTCATCTGGCCATGGCACCGGACCTCAGCACATCTGGGACCCACCCTGGGAATGCCTCATCCACTGGTCCTGCACCATCTTTGGGTGGAACTACCTCAGGCCCCTGGGCTCGGGCGCAGACAGGATCCTGTCACCCGAACCCAGGTGCGGGATCTGGTGCATAGTGATCTCCGCAAGGAATTCAGAGATCTGCTACTACAGCTTGAGGGCCACATGGTGCATTTAGAGGGTCAGCCTGCCCCTCATGCTCAACCCCCAGCACAGCCACCTTTGGGGCAGTGAAGGTGCAGTGGTGACTGCCCATGGGTGGGGACCTAAGTCCCACTGTATCCATTTGGGCACTCGTGGGCTACCAATTACCAAACACCCCTCCCCGTCCAAGGTCTTTACCCCCCACATGTGTCATATACCACCCCTGTCTGCTGTCTTGTCTGTATTGTCTGTCTTCTTACCAACCTACCTCCCCAAATATACCTACTATCCTTCCCCAACATCCCACTCTCACCTTAAAAAAGAAGGACAATCTGTTCCCAAAAGAAAATTTGCCCCATACATAGCTGTCCATTCTGCATATGTGTCCACTGGACACACATAATCTGGTCTAATTGGCTTCACAACACAATATTGTTGTCCTCACCTTTTTCTCAGGAGTTAGAGTGTCCAACTAAACCTCCAAATTCATTATATATGCACAGCTGTTGCTGTTGAAGAAATGGACAGCTATGGACCTTCCCTACACCCGTCCTGCACATCCCTAGCTACTTTCCCTATTGTCTTTTCCTCTGTGTGCCACCTTTTTCACTGCTTTCTGATCACCCCTTTTTTCTTTTCTTTTAAAGAAATTAGTGTGGAGGTAAGAGGGAGTAAGCTGTTTTAAGCAGCAGTAAGCGGGATTAAGCCTGTTTGTGTGTTGCTAAGCAATGCCTACATAGATGAAGCACTTTTGAGGCTGCCTGTAAGCATATTTAACTGGAACTTAGCATTGCTTACCGCCACACAAACCCACACAAACCCACTTACAGCTGCTTAAAATGCCTTAATAACTCTGTATCCAACAGCACTTGTTCTGCCCAGCAAGAAAATAATCAGCCCTTGTAAATCTTGAACCCAGGGCCTTGCACACCATAGCCACAGCAATTTACCACTAAGCCATAGATGTGACTCATATTTTCTCAAAAATATCATGCAGCACAGTCATTCAACAGTAAGGAAAATGTATTTATATATATATATATATATATATATATATATCGAATGATCAAACGTCCAAATCTATAACCACTGAACACACTTTAACAAAAGTGCTTTTATCGAAAAAGTGCTTTCGTTAAAGTGTGTTAATAAAAAAAAAAAAAACACTGCATTAATGTTTAGCACCCCCCACCCTCCAACCTGAATATTCTCCCTCCAAGACTGCACTACAGAGTAGAAAAGGGAATGTTCCCTTATATGCACCGTAGTATGGCCTTGGCAACAGGCATACTTACACGAAAGTGCTTCTCCGATAAGAATGTAAGTATGCCAGGCCATTTGAGTTTCAGACTTTTGATCTTTCGATCAAAAGTCCTAGGCCTATATATTTATATATATATATATATATATATATATATATATATATATATATATATATATATATATATATATATATATATATATATATATATATATATATATATATACATACACACGTGTGTGTATAGATATGGGTTACCTTTAGTACAACAGCCCACTGCATTGAATTCCACTTCTCTGACACAGCAGAACATTGACAAATGAAGAGCCGAAGTTTCCCGCATGGTAAGTTACCGTTTGGCCATCCAGAACTGAAAAACTGCCATTAAACGCTATGCCCCCCACACACCCCTACATGGGGGGCTTTGCCCCCCACACCCCCTAACTTAATATTGTAACTCCAAGAACGCACTACCATGGGGGTACTGTGCAAAGTTCTGGTGGATGGCCAAACAGTAACTTACCATGCAGGAAACTTTGGCTCTTCATTTGTCGATGTACTGCCATGTTGGAGAAGTGGAATTCGATGTGGTGGGCTTTCGACGAACTAAGGGTAACCCATATATATATATATATATATATATATATATATATATATATATATATATATATGTGTGTGTGTGTGTGTGTGTGTGTGTGTGTGTGTGTGTGTGTGTGTGTGTGTGTGTATGTGATGGCCGTGCCCTGGACCAGCAATCAAGGAGCCTCAATCCTTACCACTAACACCAAGGAGGGCATCTCATATAAGAGGAAAGGATAACAAATACAAACAGTAAAGTACAATTTCCTTTAGGTGTACACTGAGATCGCAGTCAGTCTGGGGCTGGTTGCTCCCTTGCTCCCCAGGTCCCCAATAAGATTAGACTCCCCAATGGCACAGCTATAGGGTCCAGATCTCTGCCTAAAAGGTTTTAAAATATTTAATAATAATTAATTAAAAACACAAAACAATACTACTACACCACAGTGATATCTAAGAATTTAGAGGTCACACAGAAACTTAAAACAATACAGTAGGAAAGTTCTGATATAACAGAAAAAAACATTTAGTCTAACTTTCTTCTAAGTTCCTAGCTATTACAACAAGAAAACATACTTCTAAGGTACTACTTACATAAAGAGAGCATAAGGCAGAGCTGAGAGTTGGATATCAAGATCAAAATGCTTATAGTCTCTCTCTCAACAATAGTTTTTAAAATCACTAACACATTTCTGCTGGGCCCTCCCAGATTACATCATTTTGACACTTAGGTTTTCCCAGTATACACATTACATAATTTTGACACTTAGTCTGGAGTTCTCAGGCCAAAAGGCTACATTATTTAACAATCTAACACCTGCTCAGGAAACTACAACAATAAAAGACATTTCATATGTACACTCTAGTAATTATTCCTTAAGTTAAGACAATCGAAAGAATGTGTTCAGTTAGCCTCTTTGGCACCACTATTTAGATCAAAAGGGTGTAAAGGGCATAATTTTAATTTCAAAAGAACAGATGAAATGCTTGGCATAGTTTTCCTTACAGCAGATGGCAATGTTGCTACAATCTTGACGTTCACCTTTTACAGTGTTTTCTTTCATTTAAGAACACAAGCCTGTAATTTACATTTATATTTACAAATGATAGAATTATGTATCAAATTCTATTTGACTAGGCTGGCAGCCTTCACCCATCTTCCCCTAGTCTTCCCATCTCTGAAGAACTCAAGCTAGTTTTACAAGTGACACTTGAGAAACGCAGCTTGAGAGGGTTAGGTCTATCCGAGGGTACCTCACCCCATTCCGTGTCTTAAGAGCCCATCTGGATTGGCATTCCTAACTCAACTGTGGTGCTACGCTGACATATCATATGCTTGCAACCCCAGGCTTCATCTTATCAACTTGGCATTTTTCTGGCTGGCTCTGTTTAACCATATTAGGGGGTTGTGATCTGTCATTCCAGTGAATTTTCTTCCATACAAATAAGGCTGAAGTTTCTGCAATGCCCCCACTATGGCTAGACATTAATTTTCTATGGCTGCATAGCATTCCTCCCTGGGTTGGAGCCTACAATGGAGATAAACCACTGGGTGCTCTTCCCCTTCTGAAGTAATCTGGCTAAGTACAGACCCACCCCATGGTTTGAAGCATCCACCTGCACAACAAATTATTTGCTGTAGTCTGGACTGGCTAACAGAGGGGGGTCCTCCCAAAGCTTCTTTAAGCTTCTGAAATGCCTGCTCACATACTGTGGTCCACACTACCTATCTGGCCTGTTCTTCCTTGTTAGGTCTGTGAGGAGAGCAGCTATGGTACTATGACTAGTGACAAACTTGCTGTAGTACCCTGCTGTCCCTAAGAATGCCCTCACTTGCTTTTTGGTAACAGGTGCAGGCCATGCCTGAATGGCTTCCACTTTGGCAGGTTCTGGCCTTATCTTACCATTCCCCACTCTATGTCCTAGATAGGGAGACCTCTGCCATGCTCACCTAACATTTGCTTGGCTTAATGGTCAACCCTGCACTCTGTAATCTGCTCAGCACCTCCCTGACATGCTGAAGGTGCTCTGGCCAGGAATGGCTGTAGATGGCAATATCATCTAGGTAAGCAAGGGCAACCACCCCTGCTCCTGCTAGGATATTATCCACCAGCATCTGGAAAGTCACTGTGGCATTCTTCATCCCAAAGGGCATTTTTGTGAACTCATACAAGCCAAAATGAGTCACAAAGGCTGACTTCTCACTAGCACTGGGAGTCATGGACACCTGCCAGTAACCCTCGATAAGATCAATGGTTGTAAGATACTTAGCCCCACCCAGCTGCTCTAGGGCCTCATCTGTCCTAGGCATGGGGTAAGCATCCGACTCTGTGTGACTATTTAGTTTCTCGTAATCCACACAGAACCTGGTGCTGCCATTCTTCTTTGGCACCAACACCACTGGGGAAGCCCAGGGACTGTTGGACTCTTGAATCACCCCTAGTTCCAACATCTCCTGTACCTCTTCCCTCAAAGTCTGTCTGACTCTCTCAGGCACCCTATAAGGGGCCTGCCTGATGGGCCTTTGGGGTCCTGTATCCACCTGGTGCTGCACCAGGTGGGTGCACCCTGGTTTCCCAGTGGACATGTCCCCAGATTCCTGCAACACTGCATGGATTTCTCAAACCTAGGTAGGAGATAGCTGCTGGGACATTGCTACCCCTTCCACTGAGGTGTCAGCCCGAGCCTCACTGAGGAGATCAGTCCTCAGATCTCCCTCAGACTCCTCCTGCAATCCACTGCAAATACTCAGCACAAGGACCTCCCATCATTTTGACACTTAATTTGGAGTTCTCAGGCGAAAAGGCTACATTATTTAACAATCTAACACCTGCTCAGGAACTACAACAATAAAAGACATTTCACATGTACACACTAGTAATTATTCATTAAGTTAAGACAATAGAAATAATGCGTTCAGTTAGCCTCTTCGGCACCACTATTTAGATCAAAAGGGTATACAAGACATAATTTTAACTTCAAAAGAACAAATGCAATGCTTGGCTTAGTTTTTCTTACAGCAGATGGCAATGTTGCTACAATCTTGAAGTTCACATTTTACAATGTTTTCTTTCATTTAAGAACACAAGCCTGTATTTTACATTTATATTTACAAATGATAGAATTATGCATCAAATTCTATTTGACTAGGCTGGCAGCCTTCGCCCATCTTCCCCCAATTTTCACAATGTACACACACACACACACACACACACACACATATATATATATATATATATATATATATATATATATATATATATATATATATATATATATATATATATATATATATGTGTGTGTGTGTGTGTGTGTGTGTGTGTGTATCAATATATATGTATGTAGTGCAGTTGGACATTGGATCCACACTCTGAACCTCTTACTGCAACAAATCTGACCAAAGGCTTTGTAAATGGGGGTGAAGTGGCCCAAACTAGGGACCTCTTGTAATTATTTCCCTTATCCCTCCCACCACAGCAAAACTGTTCTGCCTTGCAATAAAATAATAAAACCTGCCAAGTTTTGCACCCAGTGCCTTGTAAACTATGGTCAAAGCAATGTACCATTACACCATCTGAGCCCTACAAAATAGTGTAGAATCAGTCAGGTAGTCTATATATACATGTATATATGTATGCTGATACATATATGTGGAGAGATCTCTACATAATACACACACACACACACACACACACACACACACACACACACATATATATATATATATATATATATATATATATATATATATATATACACACACACACACACACACACACATAGAGAGAGAGAGAGAGATACATCCACATTTATATCCACATATATGCATACATACATATATATAGAAAGGTGATACACATAGAGAGAGAGAGATACATCCACATTTATATCCACATATATGCATACATACATATATATAGAAAGGTGATTAAATACATACATATATATGTATAAATATATGTATATTTATACATAAATATACATAAATATATGACAGCTACAAAGACATGCAATCAGAGTGTCATGCTGCTGCACACTTCAATTCTAAATCTGAAAATGCACTTACTGGAATTATTCCTTAAAATGGGAAACAATGACATCTGTGCTGTAACAGAGACCTGTTTAAAGGCAGGAGGAAGCACCTCTGCAGTACCAGCCTATAATTAATTCCAAAATTGGCTGCAGAACGTGGACTGAATATCCAAAGGTGGTGGTATTTTCATATTCATAAAGGATGCACACACCTCCAGAGTTGTATACCAACATTATACGTTACAAATCCTGCAGGCATAGCTGACATTGGGTAAGACAGTGGCTCAGGTTGTAGCCTGCTATTGTTCCTGGTACATGCCTCAAGACTCACACTCCATGTCCATAAACACCCTGGAGAATATTAGTGTCCAACCTAACTCTGTCATACTGCTTTACATCAACTACCCCATCATTAACTGGGAAAGCTACTCATGTTCCGATGTTCATGCCCATCACATCGACCTTGTCCTTCCTAACATGTGCGACTGTTGCTCTACACCAATAGTCAACTCCTCTCTTGTTGTATCAGAACACAAATTAATCACCTTTGGAAATCCACAGCCCTCCTACCCCTTTGCATAGATAACCACCATGGAAAGCCTGTCCAAAGCTAACTATGGCCTCATAAAATCAGAGGTGACTAACCTCACGGCAGCCACGCAAATAGAGACTAGTTGCATGACAGCTGAATCAAACAACAATGCACTATGAACACGTACACAAATGCATGGATACCACCTTACCCAATACAACCAGAACCCTCACCTCCAAAACAAGGAAGCTGATCCAGTGGTCTCTTGCCATAAAATAACTGTGCAACACAAGGAGGGAACCAATATGGAATAAAGTGAAGTCTCAAGACAGGAAATAAACTCTAACAGCCTCAATGAAAAGTTGAGCTCCCTCATCAAATACTACAAAGTTAGCTGTGAGACCAGAATTGGAGCACATAGTAAAGACAACCACAATGCATCATACAGTTATATAAAGAATCTCCATGGCAATACCAAGATTTCTTCTGTGCTGCTAGACAATGGTACCTCCCAGACTGAGCCAACAAATAATGCCAATATACTGGCTGGCATCTTGAGTGCAAACATTACCCCTCACTCCCCACAAAGCACTAATCACAGTACCAGTACACCACCAGACACCCAATATTACTGCAGCACAGGTTAAAATACCACTGTACAAGGAAGGAATACAGCTTCTATGGGACCTGACAATATCCCTGGCTGTGTTCTACATAAAGTACAGAGTGACCTGGCACCTTACCTGTGTACCCTGTTTGAACACAGCCTCACCTCAGGCTTTGTCCCTAATGAATTGTGAACTGCTACAGTCACTCCTCTCCACAAATGAGGTGTGATTACAGACCCTAGGAAATACTGCCCCAACTGCTTGACAAGTCAGTTATGTGAAGCTATGGAATGCATCATCATGCACCTAACAGGGATATGAGAATTTGCAGACTCAAGATACCACACAGTTTACTTTTGTGAAGGGTAGGTCATACGTGCTCATTGAACCTGGTAAACTTCTTGCCGGCAGTCACCTCAGCTGTGGATTAAGGCAAGATGACACATACAGCCTACGCTGATCTGGCCAAAGCCTTTGATAACATTCCCTACTCACTAAGCTCGGCATCAACACCTGTATTACTAGGTGGGAACAGAGGCACAAACACAGGGGTAGATTAGACATACAGCAATTATAAATTGGGACAGTTGCAGATGTCACTGGGTTTGTTGTAACATCCTTTATGAGGAATATGATATTGGTAATACCAATAGATGTGAGTATTTACTGACTGCATTCCTCCGAGTCCACAACTGATTTACCAAGGATACCAACTGTCTGGTGAACACACAAAACATAACAGGCAGACATGTGGCCAGTCTGTGGACAGCATGCCAGTGGAGAGGTATGTCAGAGACATATCACTGTGAGTCGTGATGTCACACACTAAATGCATGTCCACACAAACCCTGTCAATCTATCAATCCACCATGTGTATAACAGCACTGATGACATAGAATCTGTTCACAAATCTGTGGATATGTCCCCCATGTTGGTTGGCTGTCTCCACATGTCCCTTCCTGTAATGTATTGTCACTCACTGTATGTGAATCTGTAGGCCACAACTTCTGTAATATTCCTCACACAGGCAAGGAAATTGGGCAAGGCCCACATTAAGGAATGTCCCATATGTCAGAACTAGCAGCAGTGTCCAGGACCACAGCACAATACAATGTAGGACCTACATAGTGGTATACCTATATCAATACCTGACATCTGCACATCTGTGCAGAGGACAGACAGAAAGTAGATAGCCAACAGGGTATGCATTAGGGTGAATGTTTTGAAAGATACACGTCTGAAACTGAAAGGTATGCCATTACTACATAACAGCAGTTTTCAATGACATGTCCAAAAAACATAGTAGCCTACAGTTAATATCGGCATATCAGATTGATATCCAATAGGTGATATATATAAACATACAGCTCAAATACCAAGAACAAGATACTCAGTACTCAGAGTCGAGCTTTGCATGCAGGGGTGTATGGTTCCAGTACTACAATCTGCAATCTATCTTACTTGAAAAAGCACTGTTAAAAGTACTAACGTAATGATACAATATATGTTAAACTATTTCTGTCAGCCAGTGCACTGTAGCTGGTGTAACATGCAAGTATGACTGCATATAACCTGGGATACTACCCATGTATTGAACAAATCCAAAAAGAGAGGATTGTGGTACTACCCATGTATACTCAGGTATCCCATACAGTATACTCACACCCCTTACTACTGTAATGACAGCACATAGAAGCATGTTATGTATAGGAAATTAAATACACTTATTAAAGATGTCATTACCCTGCTATTTAATCAGACTGGAATGTGATCATTGGTTACCAGGCTGAGCTATGCTTAGCAGGTTTCAGCATTGCATAAATGTAAATGCTAAGCAGATTTGTGCACTGGTAAGCAAAGCCTACAAGGTGTAAGCGCCTATTCATTTAACCGTATATTAACACTGCTTACCGTCATGCAAACCCACGTAAACATGTTTAAAGTTCCTCAAAACTGTCTTAATCACTCTGTATCCAACAGTCCTTGTTCTGCCTAGCAAAAAAATAAACAGCCCCTGCAGGTCTTGAACCAAGGACCCTGCATACCATAGCCAATGCAATTTACCAGTAAGCAAATTCAGCTGTATGGTTTTAGGATGTTTTCTCAAACATACCCTTCTTTACAGAGAGTTTACAATAGGGAAGAGACACTGTGCAGTTATGAAGGATTGGTATCTATAAATATATATATATATGAACAGAAACATACATAGAGAGAGAGAGAGAGAGAGACATTGGGAAATCCATATATGTGTACAACAATATATAGATATATTAGCAATAAATACTGAGGTGTGTATTATGTATTTATATATATATATATATATATATATATATATATATATATATATATACATATATATATATATATATATATATATATATATATATATATATATATATATGCATACATGCCCCAAAATGCTCATACGAACATATGCTGCTGATAGACCACCCAAAACTGGGGCAGCATGCACAATTGGATACAAAAGCAGCCATGACACACACTTCTGCCCCCCCCCCACACACACAGTCCAAATAAATAAGTCAACAGTACACTGCTAAATCATGAAAGGACATACACATTGGCCAGACATACAACAACCTCTTAGCAAAATAAATAAAATGTCTGAACATAGCAAAAAAGAATTCAACCAGCCAGTAATTCACACGTTTATTATATTCTGATGTCTTGGCCAAAGCCTTCAAGAAGAAACATTACCAGAAATGCACGCCTTAATTACAAGAAGAAATTAACACCTAATTACATAACTGAATACATAACCTCCAATTACACTTGCCATTTAACCCCCTATGGGATAAAGTAACACAGCTAATATTAATACATTGAGTCTGTACATAACAATTGTCCTTTTATGAATCACACTGAGGAACAGACATTCTCAGAAACAGTACCTTGAGACCCACTACTGTCTGCATGGTGAAATTTATTCAAATGTACAGCTATAGAACTGACATATGTCTTATCTGTAATATGTCAGACATGTTCTAACAGTCTAGTTTTAAAACATGTGTTAATGGCCCACACATAAAATATGTTACAAGGCCATCTAGGAGCATTCTCTATACACCAACCTCTTGAATGTACAAACTTCAAAATGTTTCCCAGCCATTCCCCTCAGCAGGAATTACAGCACTAAATAATGATAGACCAGTACACCTATCCACCTATGTATGACATCTGGACAAAGCCTGACATCATTTGGTGGACAGAAGCCCAAATACACAGCCATACATGAAATATTGCTGTTATACACTGAGAAAGTTGCTAGTGTTACAGGGTTTGTTGTAACAATCTTTTCTGATGGACATAAAGTCAGAAAAACAAATGGATGTTATCATCTACATAATGCAATCACCAGAGTATGCTACTGATTTGCCAAGGACAAAAACAGTCTGGGGAATTGCCCATACATAGGCTAACCTGTAGCCATTATGTGGATGGCCCTACAGTTGAGAACTATGCAGAGACAGAACTTTGTCAGACTGAAACCCATGCAGATGTAGCATGTGCCGACAGACCCTGTTAAACTAGCAGTATTCCAAACATATAACAGCAGTACTCACATTCTGCTCCTAAGTCTTGAACCTTCCCCACCATTTAGTTGGCTTGTCTCCACAAATCTTGTAAGAGGTAGTAGTTCACACAACTCCAGGATGTCTTCCTCACTAATAAGGGAAAGGGCCAAGGCCCACATGGAGTAGTCATTTATAGGAGTGTGTTGTCATGACATTGGCTATTAGAAGAACTACACAGCTGCTCTGTATGCAGCCAATTGGTGCATAGGCCGTCAACTGGTCATGAGCATCTCCTACAAAAGCCATGCTGCCACCTATTCAAACCAGCTCTATCCCTGTAGTGCAGAGAGAGAGAGAGAGAGAGAGAGAACTAATGAAACATAAAGTGGAAAAGAAAAGAAAGAAAAAAGTTAAATGGAACATGTAAGCAAGTAATTGGATTTAGTACTTGGTCTGTAATAATGGAAAATATGATTTGGAGGAATATATGTCCCAACAAGACATGCTGTACTAATAAACATAGCATCTGGCCCTCTCTGCAGTGGGAGATATCACAGACATACCTCTCAACTGTACAGATCTTCACAGAATGTCCACATTTTACCATCATGTATTTTTGTCTGTTCCTCCTGAGATCTGTACTTTTCTGGAAAATAGCTGATGATTGAAGTCATCAGCCAATGACAAACACTTGGGTTTAAGACTCCATAGCCTTAAAAATATTCAACATAATGCTAAATGTATCATTCTACGAACTTCTTATGTTTGTAAAATGAATATTTAAAGTCTGTCCTTATTTATCTCCCCATCATTTTAGGCATTATCCAGATGTGATGCTCTGAGAGGTTGTGAATTGGGATCACAACTCAGGACCCTGACTCACCCTGGGAAAGGACAGCTCATATATGACAACCGCAGGGGTGTCTGTCAAACAGTTGTGACTGTGCCACTGCTAGGAGAGTTAATGGAAGGTTTTCCATATCCATGTTACCTGTGATTATGAGTATGACACATGTTTGCCTTGTAAAGCTAATACACTTATAGAGGGCATGTGCATAGTAAAGTACTGTTGCAGACGTGTTTTGAACTGCATGTGATATACTGAATTAATAACATTCAACTGTACAGTGTTCTGCTGGATAATAAGCACATTTGTGACTGATATCTGTAGTCGCATACACATATACCTGTGTTATGTCAGCCAAACCATTGGCAAGTCTGTGAACAATGGCATTGTAACATAATAGCCTACTTATGACTGTTGGACATCTTCCAGGTTATCACACTGATGTTGAACCCCACTGTGCAATCAACATATTAATGTATAGTGCAGCTATATTAATACAGTATCAATACTGATGTCCCCTTTGACACCCATTTATGTGTGCCATTGTCTAGATGTACTGCTGTAACAGGTTGAGAAGTATGATTGAGCTCCAAGACTGTAACTACAGTGTGCCATACTAACATACAACAGAAATGTAATACCAGGCATCCCCTGAGCACATGTATGTATGCTTATATTCAGCTGGAAGGCACAAAACTAAATCACTTGGGTTTCAAGTATTCAGCTACGTAGGTTGTGCATGCTGCACATGTGTGTAATATCATTGCCAGTACATACAACAGACAGAAATGTGTACAGATACTGGTTGTTGCAGTGCCCTGACACTGATATGGGTACTAGAGTAGGCATGATATTCAGCTATTAATCAGATAAGTGCCCATCTGTGTTATGACCCTTTGTCCATGCCTACCACTACCAGCTATATCCACACCTATATACAGTGGATATAACAAGTGTACACACCCCTGTTAGACTGCCAGGTATGAGTGCTGTATGGCAATCAGACCACAGAAGATCATTTCATAATGTTTCTCATTTTGATGTGACCCCTAACCTGTACAATTCCATTGAAATACAATCAAACGTGTTTCTAGGAAGGTGACCAACTATTGCCAAGTGAAGATGTGCCATGATGTTAGAGTCCAGACCGAGATGGATGAATGCTGTAACCATCTCAAGAGGTGCATACACAACATATCAGTTTAAGGGTGTGCACACTCATTCAACTGGCTTATTGTACTGAGTATTATTTTATATGTTTTCACAGACCCGATTGTTATATTTTCAATTGAATTGTACAGGCTATAGATAACACTACAGGTGGGAATTGTTATGAAATGAGTTAGTGTGGTGTTATGTTCCAATTGCACAAATACCCGGCAGTGTATCAGGGGTGTGTACCCTTTATCTCCACTGTAGCTATATGGGCACAGCAGTATCTGACCTGTATATCCAGCCTCCATCAAGGTAGAGTGGTCCACTTTGGTGGACAGGTGCAATACACAAACCACATAATAGGTTGCTACATTGGCTGTACAGGGAGATATAGGTGCAGGCAACAACTCTGAAGCAAGTCCACCTATATCTGAACAAGCATGTATGTTCACAGTTGACTGCTTCTAAGCCTGACTATGACTATGAATCAGACATATCCACACCACCAAGGACAATTGCAACCATGTCTCCACATATGTTGTAAGTCTCAGATGAAGCAACACAATTCACCCTGTACTGGTGGTAAAGAAAACCTCATACACACATGTCGTGGATATAGGCAACCTGCATCACACAGGTTAGGTGGGAAAATCATCACCCTGTCCACCCCAGTTGTACAGGGAGATATGCACATCAACCACACTCCTGCCCTTATCAATGGTGAGCATGTACGTATGTGCTCAGAGCTCCATCACACACCACAGTCAAACACAGACCTGCCACCATCCACACACCATCCACATGGAAGATGTCCACTGTCAACCCTCTACACAGAAATGAATGGAGGATAGAGCACTATGCAATCAAATGTCCAACATTGGGGGGAATAAGATAGCTCAGGGACAGGCGTGTAATGCAAGCTGCTATAGCCATGATAGCTTGGAGGGTTTTGGTGTAGTCTGGGTTATTTACAAGTACTATCCACTGTTGATGTGCATTTTGACAACTGTATGAGGTACTGTGACTGTTTTCCTGTTTATGTCTTCCAGGTAACATGCAGAGTGCTCACCTACCAGCATTCCCTATTGGGGAAACAGACATCACCCAATATGTGATTGGACATTATGCCCTGTCATTTGGATGGAGAGCAGAATATGTGTGGGAGAGGACTGCCCTGTGGAACAGTGTGGTCCACATGGTAAATGATGCCGGCCTGCTCAGCAGAACTAATGAGCATGTGCAGCATCTGGCGAGAGACCTGCAATGCCATGTCTGTCAATGGGCTGCTGCTGTAGCAAAGGACCGGGTAGCCACAGGTGGGGGCCCAGCCATCCAGCCCCCACTGATAACCACCAAGGAGCTCCTCACCACACTTGGGCCACACACCAAGCGCACAAGCCATGATGTTGAGGGTTGAGGGAAGCATTGTGGAGATGGGTTGCGCACACACACACACACACACACACACACACACACACACACACACACACACACACACACACACTGGATGAGGAGCATGCAGGTAAGGGCCCAGTGGGGATTAGTA